>NC_054476.1:32955720-33266553 GCF_017639515.1 Carcharodon carcharias | reverse complement strand
TATTGGAAACATAGAGATTGTTAGATGAATAAAGACAAAGGCCTATATCATAGAAACATAGAAACATAGAAAACAGGGGCAGGAGTAGGCCATTCGGCCCTTCGAGCCTGCTCTTCCATTCACCATGATCATGGCTGATCATCCAACTCAATAGCCTGCTCCTGCTTTCTCCCCATATCCTGTGATCCCTTTTGCCCTAAGAGCTATATCTAACTCCTTCTTGAAAACATACAATGTTTTGGCCTCAACTACTTTCTGTGGTAGTGAATTCCACAGGCTCACCACTCTCTGGATGAAGACATTGCTCCTCATCTCGGCCTTAAATGGTTTATCAGGTATCCACAGGCTGTGACCCCTGGTTCTGAGCTTCCCCACCATTGGGAACACCCTTCCTACATCTACCCTGTATAGCCATGATAGAATTTTATAGGTTTCTCATTCTTCTGATGGAAACATAGAACATTCACTTTTTACCATCTTAGTTCAGAGAGCAGGGAGTTGTTGATTAATCACAGTGATCAATCTCTATTAATTAGTCTGCAACAGACTTAAATGAGGTGAGGAAACCTTCCAGTGGCGGAGAACTTTGGGAACTATAGATCTAAAGTCATGTGTTCTTCCCAAGCATGCTACACTCAGCGCATGTCATGCCTCATATTGCTTATACACCACATCCTAATATGTTTTAAATGTTACCTTATCATACAGTACACTACTGCCAATTTCCTGTTTGACAGGAAATGACCTCACAGCATAGGAGGGATTAATTCTAATTTGTATGGATGCATTTTATTCCTGGGTTTGAGACGTTGCTGCATCAACACTGTTTGGCAACTGATTGAGTCTAAATGAGTACAAGTCAATAAGACTCTGAGGTTTCATAGGAACATAAGCCTTAGGAGCAGGAGTGCGCCAAACAGCCCTTCGAGCCTGTTCCACTATTCAATAAGATCATGGCTGATCAGGCTATGGTCTCAACCACTATAGTTACAGCACAGAAGGAGGCTCTTTGACCCATTGTTTCCATGCCAGTTCTCTGCAAAAGCAATGCAGCTCTTTCACTATAGCCCTCAAATCTTTCCTCTTCAGATGCTTATCCAATTCCCTTTTGAAACTCCTGATTGCATCTCCTCCACTACACTCTCAGGCAGTGTATTCCAGATCCCAAACAACTGTTGCTTAAAAAAGGCTTTCCCCATGTCACGACTGGTTCATTTGCCATTTACCTATATTGGTGTCCTTTCTTGACCCTTCAGTTAATGGGAACTTTTTTTCCCTATCTATTCTACCCATGAACCCTCCAATTTTGAATAGCCCCATCAAATCTCCTCTCAATCTTCTCTTATGTAAGGAGAACACCTCCAGATTCTCTAATCAATCCACATAACTGAAATCCCTCATCCCTGGAACCATTCCCATGATTCTTTTCTGAACCATCTCTAATGCCTTTACACCCTTTTTAAAGTGTGGTGTCCAGAATTAGGCACAATACTCCAGCTGATGCCAAACCAATGTTTTATAAAAGTTTACCATAACTTCCTTCCTTTTGTATTCTATGGCTCTATTTATAAAGCCTAGGATTTCGTATGCCTTATCAACCACTTTCTCGACCTACCCTGCACCTTAGAATGATTTGTGCACATAAACCCCCAGTTCCCTCTACTCCTGCATTCACTTTAGAATTGTATCATTTATTTTAGTTTGCATTTCCTCATTAGTCCTATTAAAGATGTGTCATTTCACACTTCTCTTTTTTAAATTACATCTGCCATGAGTACACCCACTCCACCAGCCTGTCTAAGTCCTCTTGAGGTTTATTACTATCCTCCTCAAGGTTCACAATACTGCCAAGCTTTGTGTCATCTACTAATAGTATTGTTCAACCATTCCAAATCAGGCAATGTACAATCTCTCCTTCAAAAGAGGGAGGCTGGAGCTGGATAATTGAAGCTGTAAATAAAAGCAGAAAGTTTTAAAGGGAACATTACCTCATTGAAAACGATGTGAAGACACATGCTGCCGGGGAAGAAAACAGATTGGAAATAAAAAGGGTGTAAGGGACGAATTCTGGAAATCAGAAAAATAAACAGAATTTGCTGGAAGTACACGGCAAGTCAATTTGTTAATAAAGTAACTGGTATCAATGAAAGTTACCATGAAGCTGTTGGATTATTGGATAGAAAACCCAACTGGTTCATTAATCCTTTATGGAAGGAAACTTGCCATCCATCCCCAAGTGCCTACCAATGTTGTTGACTCTTAACTACTCCCCTGAGGTGAACTAGCAAGAAACTCATATGTATCAAAACAAACTGCAGCTGCTCAAGAAGACTTTGCTAAAAACTCTTGAATCCTGCCTCCCATTGCAACTATCTCTTGCTACAACCACATGACAGTAAAGGTGTGATGGAATTCAGGAAAAATGACCCCACTCTGCAAATAAGATATAGAACGAACAGACTACAAGACAACCCAATCCCTTAGTTTATAAAATTCCTAAATAATATGCAAATGATTGCAAATTTATTGAACTCAACCTGACAACATATGACCAATCGATGTTAATATAAAATGTAGAATGCAGTCAACCTTTCATTTTTATTCTGTAAATAAAGGAGACCAGCATTTTGCAATGTATTATAATCATTTGTACACTGGAATGTTCATAAATGTGCAATTATTTTATTATTTTATACTTTATTTTAATTTTAACGATAGTCTAAAATTATGTTATGAATTATGATTACTTTATTTGTATCATCATCACAATTCAACACCTACTGCTATTACGATTTTTCAATAAACCAATCTATCTATCTATGAAGAACATCCACCACCACCAGGAGAACTGCGGATGAACAATAGATGAAAGCCTTTATCATTAGCATGCACATCCAAGAATGATATTTTTTAAAAGTCTCTGTTTGCAAGGAATAATGACAGGCTCATCGTTTGGTGTGTCAAACCCTTCAGGAGAACTGATAATATTGGACATAGTGGCAAAGGGAAACATTTAAAGAAACGCCCTCAAATCCTAGGACAGAGATGGTGGGTGTAGAGATTGAGAAGTAGAAGTGATGCCCAAAACAAAGCAGTGATTTTGAGTTTCAAAGATAAGAGAGTGGTGAACAAAAAGAGCCACTTTTACTGAAAGAAGACTAAAATAATTTGCATCCACATAATGACTTCCATGATCTCAGGGCAACCCAATGCACTTTACAATCAACAAAGAGCTTTTGAATTGCAGGCACTGTTGTAATTTTTTTAAAATTCCCTCACGGGATGTGGGTTTCACTGGCTGGGCCATCATTGTGCATGCTAATGACAAAGGCTTTCATCTATTGTTTATCCCCAGTTCTCCTGGCAGTGGTGGATGTTCTTCATAGATAGATAGATAATTGGTTTATTGCCCATCCTTAGTTGCCCTTGAGAAGGTGGCGGGGAGCTGCCTTCTTGAACCGCTGCAGTCCATGTGATGTAGGTATACCCACAGTGCTGTTAGGAAGGGAGTTTCAGGACTTTGATCCAGGAAACACCACAGCCAATTTGGGCACAAGAAGCTCCCACAAATAGCACTGTGATATTAATAACCTGTTGTATTCATCTGTGCGTCCAACACCATCAACACAGCCATGAAGCTGTGACTCTACATGTCCATACTAGTGCCAATGTAATAGTACAAATGTGATCCTGCACATCACATGGAAAGTCAACATCATCAATGAAAAAATGCTACAGAGAACTAGTCAGAAGCACCTTCAGGACATCGTGACAGAGAGACAACTGAGATTGGCAGGGCACTTATTTCGCCTTCTGGACATAAGCCCCACCAGAGTGGCAGTAGAATGGACACCGCCGGATGGAAAAAATAGATGGGCCCAGCCATAGGGGGCCTGGCAAAGTACATTTAATGAGGACCTAAAGAGTGGGATACCAGCTGGGCTGAAAGAAAAGAGATTGTGATGGACCGAGGCTGATGGCGGAGTCTTGCTGCCCATTATCCCGTACGGGATGGAGGAACTCAGTCTAAGTAAGTGAGTTGCATTGATACTGGTTGAGGGGTAAATTTTGGCCAGGACACTGGGGGCAATTTCCCTGCTCTTCAAAGTATTACCACAGGATCTTATGTCTCCACCTGAAAGAGCAGCCATGACCTCTGTTTAACATCTCATCTGAAAGATGGCACCCCAGACACAGCAGTACTCCCCCAGTACCACAATGGATATCACATTAGGTTTTGTACTTAAGTCTCTTCAGTGGGACTTAAACCTACAATATTTACACACTGAAGCAAAAGTAGTACCCATTGAGCTGTAGTATATTGCAAGAGTATTTTGTTATATTTCCCTCTCAGCTGCCTTCTCTGTTGGGGAGGTGTGAATAAAGTTAGTTCAATAATGTCTGCCTGATGTTGAATATGTCTTAGTCGGTGCAATACACAACATGAACCATGGCTAACACCATCTATAAGCAGCTGCAAGCCAATTTGTGGCAACATCTGAAGGTCTGCAAATATTAACAAGGCGTGAATGTCTAAAACTTTATGCATAATGATCAATCGTGGAGATGTTCCTGACTGACGTGACTGACGTGTCCTCGCAAAAGGTCACAATGTCTTTTCTGAGACCAATTCCTATTTGAAATTAGAACTGGGAGGAACTGAAGAGAAGATAGAACTGAATGTGGTTTTTAGCTTTTTCAAATATAGCAAGCTAGATAGTGACACTGTGCGGTAGTGAAAAACAGGCGAGTCGCCAGACTGTTTTACATCTCTCTCATTGATTTCAATAGTAATAAAAATGAGGAGAGATTTAATCTGGGTTGCTGCCCATATTACAGTATCTCAAAAAATCAAGGTCTATCCTAAAGGTTCGGCTTTAAAAGCAAATTTGAATTTTAAATGCCTTCACTGCTATTTTTAGCAAAACATTAATGTATTTGTATAAATTTCCATCCACACTATATTGCTGCAGTCTTAATCTGTGCAGGCAGGAATTTATGCAAACGCATTAGTGAGTAAACTAACGCTACGACACAGAGGGAATTAAACACACGAGTGCCTTTTAATACTGAAGTGGTCTCCTAGCACTGCCCTTCACTTTCAATATCTTTAATTGAAAGGCTGAAGTTGATGAGCAGAGAAATTGCATATTGAAAATGGTAAAAAATATTTATATCCTGTCTTATAAATGTTGGCTGTTGATGTTGACAAACCTTTAAAATCCTAATGCTAATCTCGTCCCTATAACTGTTTCCCACAGCCGTTCAGATGAGGTGTTAAACTGAGGCCATGTCCACCCTCTCAGATGCATATAAATGATTCCGTGACCACTGGCTTGAAGAAGAGCAGGGAAGTGCTCCCCTCTGTGTCATGGCCAATATTTAACCCTTAATCAACATCACTAAAACAGATTACTTGGTAACATTGTTGTTTGTGGAAGTTTGCTGTACACAAATTGGTGTTTCCAACATTACAATAGTGACTACATTTAACTACTTAATTTGCTGTGAAGCACTTTTGGTATCTGTAGTATAAGGGTTTCTGGAATAGCAAGGGTTAATGTGGGGCTGAGAAACAGTATGATATAAAGAGACACGTAACCTGAGGCTAGGATCAGTGGTGGACTAGACAGAGACTTATGTAGAAGCTCATAGCTTGGGCCACACTCAATATATATGTACATTGTTACGTGTTATCAATAAACATTTAATGTTCAACCATACAAGACTCAGAACCGCTTTGTGAGACCTACTGAACACACAATATATAACAGTATCCTCTGAACTCAGGAAGGGATCTACCTCACTTCACAACTGGTTCACAGTGGCAGAATTGTGTACTACTTACACAGCACATTGCAGCAACTCAGCAAGGCTCCTTCAGTGTAGAACCCACCAATGCCTTGACCTCTATCACCCAGGAGAACAAGCACAGCAGAAGCATGGGAACACCATCACCTGCAAGTTCCCATCCAAGCCACATACTGTCCTGACTTGGAACTATATCACCGTTCCTTCACTGTTGCTGGATTAAAATTCTGGAACTACCTTCCTCACAGTGCTGTGGATGTACTTACATCACATGGGCTGCAGTGGTTCAAGAAGGTGAATAACCATCATTTTCTCAAGGGAAGTTAGGAATTGGCAGTAGATTCTGACCTTACTGACAATGCTCACATCCCATGCTTGAATAAAAAAAATGAGGTGTTAGTTCCCTCTATTTTCCTTATACTAAATTACTGTGTGCCATCACATTGCATTGCAACTTATATTGAAAATTCCTGTCAGGCTTTACAAACATTTACTTATAGCCTTAGTTATGATTGTAGGGGCTGTTGTATTTTATATCTATAAGATCTGTCATGTAACACTACACCTTCAAAATTAGTATGTTCATAAGCATTGCTGATTTCCCAAGTGGCAAAGCACAATAAAGATATATCTGGAAGCACTGCTTGTCAACAGCATTATTACTCCACAAACTTGAGCTCATGGAAAACCCAAAAACTAACTTGTACTATTCTGTTTACCATTAATCTACATTAGCTCCAAGTCCAGCAATGCCATGAGCTAAAAACTATCATTCTTGTTTTCAAATCTCTCCATGGCTTCACAATGTCAGCCACACAACCTTCTGAGATCCCTGCGCTTTTTCTTTCTCTGGGTCTCTTGACCATTCTCAATTTTAATCGCTTCACCATTGGTGGCCTTGCCTTCAGCTTCCTGGGCCCAAATCTCTGGAATTTGCTCCCTAAACCTCTCCACCTCTCTCACTCTCTTCTTTTAATACACTTCTTAAAAGCTTTTAATCATTTGTCCTAATATCTCCTTGTATCCCTTTTAGGTAGTTTAAAATTCCAAAGGTGATTCATAGGAGCATTATTAGACAAAATATAACACCAAGCCACATTTTATTTTATTCATTTATGAGATGTGGGCGTCGCTGGCTAGACCAGCATTTATTGCCCATCACTAATTGCCCTTGAGAAGGTGGTGGTGAGCTGCCTTCAGGAACTGCAGTGGTTCAAGAAAGCAGCTCACCACCACCTTCTCACGGGCAATTAGGGATGGGCAGCATATGCTGGCCTAGCCAGCAATGTCCACATTCCATAAATGAATAAAATAAAATGTGGCTCAGTGTCAGATTTTGTCTGATAATTCTCCTATGAAGCATCTTGGGACTCTTTAACTACCTAAAAGGTGCCATACAAATGATGCTGAAAGTAATTTTTAAAAATCGCCACATGCTGAAGCTGTTGAATTCAACTCCATTCTCAAAGATAAATTGCGGCTAACACTCCCCATACCACTGCACCACGGATGATAATCAATTTTTGTGAACCAACCCCTTCCATTGTTATCTTGTCCTCCTCAACCAACCTCACACACTGCCATGTTTTTGTAATGATGTAGACAGCAATCGTTCGTAAGAGATTGAGTAAACACTTTGTGGGTTCGCTTATTTAGACTAGGCATATAGAACATTTATATGAAGGTAGAAAGCTTGAAGATATCAGAGCTGTGCTGTGTTCTGCTCACAGGAAAAAGTGAAACTAAGACTGGATCACGTGACTAAGGAGAAGAATGGGTAAGAGTTGGTAAATTACACACTGGTCTGCCAAACATAAGCTCTGCTGATGATGGAACAGTTGCACTTAAAGGTGTCGCTCTCAGATGTAACATTGCAATGCCTAAATCTTGCTTGGACTGTCTACATTTGAGAATTAAGGATTTTACCTTGCAAATCATTCAGTTAGCTAGGCCATTAGATCTAGAGTAATGAGGAGAAGAAGTTGTGTGATCAATGTTCCACTTATCACACATATCCTGAAATGGGTAATCAATAAATTGCAGACCGTTATCCATACTGATCTCTCTAGGCACACCAAATAAACTGAAGATAGCACTGAGACTTTGCATGACAGTTTGCTTGACATATTGTGTAATTGTCAAATAATGGGGTACTTGGTAAAATTGTCGATGATGATAATGAAGTCGGTGCCATGGACATGAAAGAGGTCAGATGCGATTTTGGACCAAAGATGGGTAGGAACTTGAGGTGGAATCAGTGGTGTTTTGTGCTAACTTGGCATCCACTTTTGATGTGCCTTGCACTTCTTGACGATGACTTCAATGTCATTTTGTATACACAGCCAGTAGTTTGCATGTCTTTCAGAATCCTCAGAGGTAGTATGTTGACAATTGCCCTGTGTTAGTCAAGACCAATAATGAATAGTTGCCAACTTTCTTATGGCAGATAATTTTAATCTCGGCAAAAATTTCAGATGCTGCGATCTACATTTTCCATGAGATTGATGGTGTGAAACGTGTTCACCGCCCTTTGTCTCATCGTGTGCATTATCATCATTTTCTGTTTTGTCAAACACCTCATGTATACATTTCTGACAGGATACCGGATGGTCATTCTTATTGCTTGAAGGTACCTGTTGCATACAGTCTGTTTGGATCAGCGCACGGCTCTTTGTAGCTGCATCAGATTTGGTCCGATGCACTGTCACTGCCCATGGTCCTTTCTGCCACATGCTTTGCAGAATTTCTGTAAAGCTGGGCATTTCCATGGTGCATGCAGAAGGCCACATCATCCAGGTGTCTTGTTAGGTTTAGGTGTTCTAGTAAGTGCATCAACAATTGGGATTGTACTTAAGACCTGTAAGCTTTGTTGATCTGCAAGAATCATTTTGTACTTACATCCATCCTTGGGTAGCTCTTCGATGCTATACATTTTGGGCTTGTCTAGCAGATTTTTCAGCAAGATTCCATGGGAGTGCAGGTGATCACCAACTCAACAATTCTGTCTGCCAGATCTGTGTCTGAAAAATCACAGTAGGTACCCTTTCCTCTGCATCTGTTGAGAAAGTGGTCTATGGATTCTGTCGGCTGTTGTTGAAATGGCATGAACTCTAGTTGATGAATATGGAAGTTTAACCTGATTCTAAAGCAGCCTTCCAATGTAGTTCATATCTTTTGGGGACCCTTTAGCTCTTCTGCTGTTAAACGTGATGTGTTCAATCTGCGTAGACCTCCATTCCCAATTGCTAGGTGAATTTTTCTGGTTTACTTGTCTGGTTCAGATACACCTGAATTAAGAAATCATAGCTCTATATGCTGTTTAAACATTTTGAATTCAGATTGTATGTCAGCTGCATCTCAATTCAAACTGGGATATTTTGTGGACATTCTAACAATACCCCTTTGACCTTCTGTTGTAATGCTCCTTGGTTTGTTGGGGCTAAAGGGTCCAGTTTGCACATTTTATTCGGGGTGACCAAGTCGGTACAGAGACAGAGAACATCAGGAGAATCGTTGTTAGAATAAACACATGCTGTTAATTTACAAGCTAAACTCAGCAGCTACACTTGTGTACTCACACCTCAAAACTCAGACTTCACTCTCCAGTGTCTTACTCAAGGCTCTCTCACAGTGGTAGCCCGCACTACTCTGCCATTGGGTATTAAGGTCACATGATCTTACCTTACAACATTTGTCTTAAAGGTACACATCAAGTTACTACATCCCTTCCCCTTTATTGAAAAATACATTTTACAATTTTTCCAATATATCAAGTTATTTACACAGATCAACTATTTACAATGTCAGTCTCTCTGGCGGTTTCCTTATACATGTAGAACATCTCAGCTCTACAGCTTCTGAAGTTTGATTCAGAACCTCCTTTAATGGAGTTGTCTGATGCATCTGGTTCTTCAGTAGATACCTGTAAAACTGTTTCTTTGACTTTACCAAGGACAGTTGGCCCTTCAAACCCATTTGTACCTGATTGAGTTCTTTCAACAGGAGATGTCAATTCAGTCTCAAACACTTGTAGAATCATCTCTGGATATTTGGTTTCTCCTCTTCTTATGTGGTCTGCATGTCTCCTAATGCTCGATCTTTGACTTTCACGTGGTAGGAAAGAGGTCCAGTTACTGCACTTATCTCGCCAAACAACCATGTTGGTCCTTCTCTAAAATTTTTGACAAATGCTTTCTCAGCTACATTAAATGTTCTGCCCTGACTGTGACAATCATGCCCCATTTTCTGACTTTGCTGCCTTCCTTCTACCTTCCCCCTCAAGTTTGGCATAATTAGACTCATTCTCGGTTGGAGATGGCACTTCATTAATAATTCTGATGGTGTGATACCTGTTGTCAAATGAGGGGTGACTCTATGAAGGAATAGAAGTTGTGCTAATTTAGTCTCTATCAAATCGCCAGACAGTTTCTTCATACCGGATTTGAACTTCTGAACTTCTCTCTCGGCGAGTCCATTTAAAAAGGGTAGCTTGGAGATGTTTTCACATGGACAATACCACTGAGGCTTGCAAGTCGGTTAAATGCAGCACTTGTAAATACTGTTCCATTATCTGATACTAGCACTTCAGGTAATCCATTAATTGCGAAACTTTGTCGCAGTCTGCCTATTGTCACTGAAGATGTGGGTGACCTTGGCTGGTTATCCCGTATCTTCTCTGGAAATACAGTTTCATTTAATCAGATTCTTGTTTTTGTGACCAACCATGAAGAACTTGATTTCTCACTTTGGATAGGACTGGGTCTCGGCTTGCCCAATCTTTAATTTGTCTTGTATATGTTGGTGATGAGTCCAGGAAGTTCAATAACAAAACGAGTTCTGAGGATTTGGAGCATCATCATCTTTTACTTGCAAGGGTAAGCGACTGAGTGCATTTGCATTTGCAATCTGAATTGCCAAGTAAGAATTAAAGTATACTCATCCACTGCCAAGATCAGCACCCATCTTTATACTTCTGCTGATGCTATATAGGGTATTGTCTTGTCCTCCCTGAATAGTCCCAATAATGGCTTGTGGTCTGTTATGATAGTAAAGTGACGACCCTGTACATATTGATGAAACTCCTTAACATCAAAAATGATTGCTAGGCCTTCTTTTTCACTTTGGGAATGTTTTTTCTCTGTAGTACTCAGTGTTCTTGACAAATATGCTATAGGTTGTTCTGATCCATCATCCATTCGTTGGGAAAGCGCTTCTCCCACTCCATAGGGTGATGCGTCACACGTTAATATCAACTCTTTTTTTGGGTCAAGATGTACTAGAAGTGTGGATGATTGTAACAACTGTTTCACTTTTGTGAAAGCTTCTTCTTGTGGTATTTGCCATAGCCATGTCCAGTTTTTCTTGAGCAAGTAATACAGTAGTGCCAGTTCTGTCGACAAATTAGGCAAGAAGTGTTCGTAGTAATTGATCATTCCCAAGAATGATTTTAATTTGGATGTATTCTTTGTCTCTGGAGCTTCTTTAATGGCTTTCACTTTTTCTTCAACTGGATGTAGGCCTTGTGAATCTATCTTGTGACCTAGTTAAGTTACCTCTTTTGCCTGGAATGTGCACTTTTCCTTTTTCAATCTCACTCCCACCGGCGAAAAAGTGTTTCAGAACTTTTTCCAAGTTCATCAAATGTTCCTTTTCAGTGAGTCCAGTCATGAGAACATCATCCAAATAAACTACAACATGGGGCAATCCCTGTAATAAACTTTCCATTGTTCTTTAGGATATGGCGCTAGCAGAAGATACGCCAAAAGGTAAGCAGTTGCATTGATACAATCCCTTGTGTGTATTTATGGTGACAAACTTCCAGGATGCTTGCTCTAATTCCAATTGTTGGTAGGCATGACTTAAATCTAACTTTGTGTAAGCCGCTCCGCCTGCTAATTTAGTGTATAAGTCTTCAATTGTATGGGGTGTCTATTCAATTTTATAACTTTATTGACAGTTAATTTGTAGTCCCCACATATTCGAATACTTTGGTCAAGTTTGAGAACAGGTACAATTTGAGCTGCCCCCTCTGAAAATTGTACTGGTCGTATCACTCCCAATTTTTCCAACATATCCAGGTCTGTGTGTACCTTATTTCACATTGTATAAGGCTTCATGAATCTAGGTGGTGCCTCTGGATCTACATGAGTTTTTGCTTGAATTCCCTCAATTTTTTCAATTTCTTCCTTGAAAATAGAGGCACATTTTTGTAGTAGCTCTGAAAGTCCATTAGATCTTAGCTGGAAGATTTCCATTCATTCCCATTTACTTTCTTTTTGCCAGTTTCGTCCAAGGAGACCAGGTCCTTCGCCTACTACTACCATCAAGAGTAATCTCACTGTTTGAGCTCCATAATGTACTGTGACTTTTCATACGTCTTTGACTTGTATATTTTCTCCCATTTATGTTCATAATTTATCATCAGTTTCTTCTAAATTCAGCTTACGTTCTCCATGATTCAAGTATTTAAAGGTATGCTCACCAATTACCGTGGTGGCTGCACTAGTATTCATCTCCACTCTGATAGGCTTCTCATTCACTCTCATGGTTGCATAGATAGGCTCTGTTCTTCCTACCTTTAAATTACATAATGATTGGATATCGGGATCCTTTACTTCAGACTTTTCAATGTTGTTTATCTCATTGGATTTTTGCTTTTGTCTGAAAGTCTGCCTGATTCTATCTTTACAACACCTCATGAGGTGTCCATATTGATGACAGAAGTAACATTTAATCTTTTTAAACTATGGTTCATTACAAAGTTGTCTGCTTCCATCTCTGTTGCTTTCATGCCATGTTTTTGCGGCTAAGTTATCCCTTTTAATTTCTCTGCTAACGGTGGCTGCTTCCTGCTCCTGAGTAAAGCTCTGCATTTCACTCTCTTTTTGGTTGAGGCTTCCCACCAAACATGGAGGATGGCGCCATTGTGCACTCTTCATATGGCATCTGACTCTTACACTGCACCTTCCATTGCCAGAGCAATTTCCAATGCCTTCTGAAAATCTAAATTTGTTTTAGTCAATAATCATTCCTGAATTGAATTTTAATTTATAGTGCACACCAAACAATCTCTTAGCATATCATTGAAAGAAGTACCAAACTTGCAATATTCAGTTAATTGCTTCAGACTCGCCACATAAGAAGCAATTGTTTCCCCTGCAGCTCTAATTCTTGAGTTGAATTTAAACCATTGTATGGTCACTGGTGGCTTGAGGTGGTAATGATTCTTTACGAGGCTCACTAAGTCATCAAAGCTTTTCAAGTCTGGGCACCAGGTGCCAACAGATTTCGAATTAGTCCATATGTCTTACTCCCGCACTTGGACAGAAGGATCGCTCGCCTCTTCTCCTCCCCCGCAATGTCATTCGTCTGGAACAACATAGTGAGACCAATTGTCAGGGTTGGGTCAAAAGACTCAACTTTTCCAAATTGCGGCATGCTCTGAGGGGATTACTTCAACAGTTGAGAAGGAAAGTCTCTTTTACTCACAACTGCAGTGTGAGGTATGGCCTGATTTCAGTTCTTCTGATTTCCTTCATTCTTCCTCACTTTTCACCTTGTTTGTTTCCATGGTTTTTCATGGTTTTTCTCTCGTTGTCAGTCTGTTGGATTTTTTTTTCATTTGTTCATGGGATGTGGGCGTTACCAGCTAGGCCAACATTTATTGCCCATCCCTAATTGCCCTTGTTCAGAGGGCAGTTAAGGGTCAGCCACATAGCTGTGGGTTTGGGGTCACATGTAGGCCAGGCCAGTTAAGGACAGCAGATTTCCTTCCATAAAGGACATCAGTGAATCAGATGGGTTTTTACAACAATCAACAATGGTTTCATGGCCATCATCAGACTTAATTCCAGGTTTTCGTTGAATTCAAATTTCACCATCTGCTGTGCTGAAATTCAAACCCAGGTCCACAGAACATTACCCTGGGTCTCTGAAATACCAGTCCAGTGAAAAAACCACTATGCCACCACCACCCAATAGATCTAGTGCCCTTTGGTTTTTTGGGGCTAAAGGATCCGGGTTGCATGCTTTATTTGGGGTGATCAAGTCGGTGCAGAGACAGAGAACATCAGGAGATCATTGTTAGAATAAACACATGCTGTTTATTTACAAACTAAACTCAGCATCTACATTTGTGTGCTCACAACTCAAAACCCTGTCTTCATTCTTCAGTGTCTAGCTCAGACTCTCTCCCAGTGGTAGCTCATGTTACTCTGCTATTGGTTATTAAGATCATGTGATCTTACCTTACAACACTTGTCTTAAAAGTGTAGTGCACAAAAGGTTACTACACCTTCCCTCTCTTACAGGACTTGCAATAAGTGTCGCAGTAGCCGCTTTCGCACGCTTTTCGAATGTCCTACCCATTATAATTGTCTTGACTCGAACTCAAGTTCTGTCGAAGGGTCATGAGGACTCGAAACGTAAACTCTTTTCTTCTCCACCGATGCTGCCAGACCTGCTGAGATTTTCCAGGTAATTCTGTTTTTGTTTTTGTTTTGGATTTCCAGCATCTGCAGTTTTTTTGTTTTTATCTCTGTGTTTAATTGACTGCCACTGCTCTTCAAGAAATGCCTACCTCCTTGAAGAAGTTCTGTTCTTTTCTGCGACAAGATTTCCGTTCCTCTCTTTTGCCCTGCTCACCTTCCTTGCTTTCCATTTCCCTCCTGGTGTTTGACAAGGTGTTTACTAAAACCCGCTTTCACAGCCATATCTCCTTTCTCAGTGACTGTCTCCATCTCCGACTTACCCCACGTGGATTTCAACTGAAATTCCACCCCTCATGTTTCGAACCCACCCAGGATTACAGGTATCTCCGGGACATAAAACGTTTCTCGGACTGCTGTTCCCGTCACATTCTGAAATCCACACTCAGTGCTATGCGCCGCCATATGAACACACTCGACCTCTCCCTCCAGCAGCACCGATGCACCCTTTTTCAAAGCTGCGCGTGCCCCCAGTTTCATTTTATCCTTCAGCTCATCCGACGCCTCAACAAGAAACTTTTTCTCTTTCTCTCAAGTGCTAAGGAACGCAAGCTCCAACAACTCATCGACACCAACACCCATCTAGGACCCTCCACCCCTGCCTGTCCCTCCGTCCCCACCCCATCTTCCAATCCCAGCCCCAGCTGTGTATTCACTATACCCCCTGACCTTCCCCTCTCCGATGCTGAACGTTCAGTGCTTAGCAAAGGACTTAGTTTCAAACCCTTACGCCCACACCTCAATGAATTTCGGGCTCGGCATGATGCTGAACTCTTCTTCTGCCGTCTTCGTCTCCGGGCTCACTTCTTTGGACAGGAGTCCTCTCCCAGTTCAACGGATCCTTTTACCCATCTTCAATATTCTCCCTCCACCTGGACCCCTCTCTCTGGATTCTTACCTTCTCTTGATCTTTTCATTGAGAACTGTCAGCGCGACATTATTCGTCTCAATTTCTCTGCTCCTCTCACCCATTCTAACCTGTCTCTCTCTGAACTTACTGCACTCCATTCTCTCAGGTCCAACCCTGACATTGTCATTAAACCCGCTGACAAGGGTGGTGCTGTTGTTGTCTGGCGCACTGACCTCTACCTCGTGGAGGCTGAGCGTCAACTCGCAGACACTTCCTCCTACCTCTCCCTGGACCATGACCCCACCACTGAACATCAAGCCATTGTTTCCAGGACTGTCACTGACCTCATCTCCTCTGGGGATCTCCCTCCCACAACTTCCAACCTGATAGTTGCCCAACCTCGGACGGCCCGCTTCTATCTCCTACCCAAAATCCACAAACAGAACTGCCCCGGTAGACCGATCGTCTCAGCTTGCTCCTGCCCCACAGAACTCATTTCTCGTTATCTTGACTCCCTTCTCTCTCCCCTTGTCCAGTCCCTTCCCACCTACATCCGTGATTCCTCTGACACATTACGTCACATCAACAATTTCCAGTTCCCTGGCCCCAACCGCTTCCTCTTCACCATGGACGTCCAATCCCTCTACACCTCCATCCCCCACCAGGTAGGTCTGAGGGCCCTTAGCTTCTTCCTTGAACAGAGACCCGAACAATCCCCATCCACCACTACTCTCCTCCGTCTGGCTGAACTTGTTCTCACGCTAAACAATTTCTCCTTCAACTCCTCTCACTTCCTCCAAATAAAAGGTGTGGCTATGGGTACCCACATGGGCCCCAGCTATGCCTGTCTCTTTATGGGATATGTGGAACATTCCTTGTTCCAGTCCTACTCCGGCCCCCTTCCACAACTTTTTCTCCGGTATATCGATGATTACTTCGGTGCCGCTTCATGCTCTCATCGGGACTTGGAAAAATTTATTAATTTTGCTTCCAATCTCCACCCCTCCATCATTTTCACGTGGTCCATCTCTGACACTTCCCTTCCCTTCCTTGACGTCTCTGTCTCAATCTCTGGTGATAGACTGTCCACCAATATCCATTACAAACCCACCGACTCCCACAGCTATCTCGACTACAGCTCCTCAAACCCCGCTTCCTGTAAGGACTCCATCCCATTCTCTCAGTTCCTTCGCCTCCGTCGCATCTGTTCCGATGATGCTACCTTCAGAAACAGTTCCTCTGACATGTCCTCCTTGTTCCTTAACCGAGGTTTTCCACCCACAGTCGTTGACAGGGCCCTCAACCGTGTCCGGCCCATCTCCCGTGCATCAGTCCTCACGCCTTCTCCTCCCTCCCAGAAACATGATAGGGTCCCCCTTGTCCTCACTTATCACCCCACCAGCCTCCGCATTCAAAGGATCATCCTCCGCCATTTCCGCCAACTCCAGCATGATGCCACCACCAAACACATCTTCCCTTCACCCCCCCTATCGGCATTCCGTAGGGATCGCTCCCTCCGGGACACCCTGGTCCACTCCTCCATCACCCCCTACTCCTCAACCCTCTCCTATGGCACCACCCCATGCCCACGCAAAAGATGCAACACCTGCCCCTTCACTTCCTCTCTCCTCACCGTCCAAGGACCCAAACACTCCTTTCAAGTGAAGCAGCATTTCACTTGCATTTCCCCCAACTTAGTCTACTGCATTCGTTGCTCCCAATGTGGTCTCCTCTACATTGGAGAGACCAAACGTAAACTGGGCGACCGCTTTGCAGGACACCTGCAGTCTGTCTGCAAGAATGACCCAAACCTCCCTGTCGCTTGCCATTTTAACACTCCACCCTGCTCACTTGCCCACATGTCTGTCCTTGGCTTGCTGCATTGTTCCAGTGAAGCCCAACGCAAACTGGAGGAACAACACATCATATTCCGACTAGGCACTTTACAGCCTTCCAGACTGAATATTGAATTCAACAACTTCAGGTCGTGAGCTCCCTCCCCCATCCCCACCCCCTTTCTGTTTCCCCCTTCCTTTTTTTTCCAATAAATTATAAAGATTTTCCTTTTCCCACCTATTTCCATTATTTTAAAAAAAACACCTCCACTAGAGCTATACCTTGAGTGCCCTACCATCCATTCTTAATTAGCACATTCGTTTAGATAATATCACCAACTTTAACTTTAACACCTATGTGTTCTTTTGTATTATTGTTGTTGACATCTTTTGATGATCTGCTGCTATCACTGCTTGTTTGTCCCTACAACCACAACCCCCCCCCTCCACCTCTCTCTCTCTCTCTCTCTCCGCCCCCCACACACACACCTTAAACCAGCTTATATTTCAACTCTTTCTTGGACTCGAACTCAAGTTCTGTCGAAGGGTCATGAGGACTCGAAATGTCAACTCTTTTCTTCTCCGCCGATGCTGCCAGACCTACTGAGTTTTTCCAGGTAATTCTGTTTTTGTTTTTGTTTTGGATTTCCAGCATCCGCAGTTTTTTTGTTTTTATAATTGTAACCTTCTGTGGTCTGATTTTTATGATGGTGTTTCTTTTGTTGGATAATCTAAGGCTGTTCACCATGTTGTACCTGTACTTAATCTTGTTGCCAGGTCATTTGACCATCACTGAGCACCATGTTGTGTTGTTATAATGACATAGACACTAATCTCTCATAAGGGATTGTATAAATGCATTGTGGGTCCATTTATTAGACTAGGCACATGGGACCATTCATGCATAGGTAGAAAGCTTGAAGACATTAGAACTATGCTGTGTTATGCTCACAGGCAAAAATAAAACTCAACCTGGATCACATGGCACTCTTCCCTTCTAGTGATGTTTTGCTGCTATCCCTTAAAGACATATTACAAAACAGACTTGACCTGGAATTGTGCCTTATGCTCCAGCATTGAAAGAGAATGGAGCCTTGGAAACTCCCCCTCCCTGCCCACTGAAGCACTTCCACCCTTACCACCTGTCCATGACAGCCTGAGTTCCCAAATGCAGGTTTCCCCTCTCCCAGTATCATAAACTGGATGCAAAGAGATCAGGATTCTCCCAAAATGTGTTACATATCCATTAATTTAATACAAGCATTATCATGAAAGATCAGATATTTATGTGTTTCTTTGTGTGCATTTTTGATCAAGTTCCGAGTAGTGCAGTTGTTTCAGGAGTCTTGAGTCAGGCATACAAATGATGTGACCCAGTAAAGTTGGTTTTGAGTGATTTGTGCATTGATGCAAGGCAAGTTGGGCTTGGGAGAGGGCGCTGCTGATGGACCATCATCTTTTTTGCCACTGGATTTGGTGTATAGACTCATAGACTCATCGACATTTACAGCACAGAAAGAGGCGACTCGGCCCATCATGTCAGCACCGGTCAACAAAGATCTGACTACAGTAATCCCATTTTCCAGTACTTGACCCATAGCCCTTGAGGCTATGGCAACACAAGCGAATATCTAAATACTTGTTAAATGCTACGAGAATTTCTGACTCAACCATCCTTTCAGGCAGTGAGTCCCAGACTCCCACCACCCTCTGGGTGAAAACATTTCTCAACTCGCCTCTTAGTCTTCTACCTCTTAAATCTATGCCTCCTCCTTGGTTATTGACCCTTCTACTAATGAGAAAAGTGCCTTCCTATCCACCCTATCTATGCCCCTCATAATCTTATACAGCTCTATCAGGTCCGCTCTAAACATTCGTTGCTACAAGGAAAACAATCCCAGCCTATCCAATCTTTCCTCATATCTCAGACCCTCTAGCCCAGTCAGCATCCTGGTAAACCTCCTCAGCACCCTCTCCAGTGCAATCCAGTGGTGACCAGAACTGCACGCAGTACTCCAGTTGTGGCCTAACCATGTTTTATACAGTTCCAGCTTAACCTCCCTGTCTTGTATTCTATGCTTCAGCTAATAAAGGTAAGTATCCCATATGCCTTCTTAACCACCTTATCGACCTATCGTACTACCTTCATGGATCTGTAGATATGCACACCAAAGTTCCTCTGATCTTCAGTACATTCCAGGGTCCTACCATTCATAGTGTAACCCCTTGCCTTGTTAGCCATCCCCAAGTGCATTACCACACACTTTTCCAGGTTGAATTCCATTTGTCACTGCTCTGCCCACTTGAGCAGTCCATTGATATCCTCCTGCAGTTTATAGCTGTACTCCTCATTATTTATCATCCTATTAATTTTCGTGTCATCAGTGAACTTCTTGATCATACCCGCTACATTTAAGTCCAAATCATTTATGTACACTACAAACAGCAAGGGTCCCAACAACAAGCCCTGCGGGACCCCACCAGAAACAGACTTCCAGTCACAGAAACGTCCATCTACCATTACCCTCTGCTTCTTGCTTCTCAGCCAATTTTAGATCCAACATGCCACTTTGCCTTGGATCCCATGGGCTTTTACTTTCTTGACCAGTCTTCCATGAAGGACCTTATCAAATGCCTTGCTAAAGTCCATGTGGACCACATCAAATGCATTACCCTCAACAACACTCCTAGTTACCTCCTCAAAAAATGTAATCAAATTTGTCAAACACCACTTTCCCTTAACAAATTCATGCTGACTATCCCTGATTAATCTGTGTCTCTCCAAGTGCAGATATATCCTGTCCCTCAGAATTCTTTCTAGTAACTTCCCCGCCACTGAGGTTAGACTGACTGGCCTGTAGTTTCCTGGTCTATCCCTTTCTCCCTTTTTTAATAATGGGGCAATATTAGCAGTCCTCCGGTCCTCTGGTACCTCTCCTGTGGCAAGAGAGGATTTGAAAATTACAGCTAGGGCCCTGATATCTCTTCCCTTGCCTCCCTCAACAGCCTGGGATACATCTCATTGGGCCTGTGGATTTATCCACTTTTAAAGCCGCTAAACCCACTAGTACCCCATCTCTCTCTTTGTTAATTTCCTCTAATATTTCACAGTCCTCCACCCTGATGACTATACCTGCGTCATTCTTTTCCATTGTGAAGACCAACATAAAGTATTCATAGAGGACTATACCCAAGTCTTTAGGGTCCACACACAGATTATCTCTATGGTCCCTAATTGGCCCTAGTCTTTTCCTAGTTTTTCTCTTGCTTCTCATATATTTAAAAAACCTCTTTGGATTTTCCTTTATTCTATCCACCAATGCTTTCCCATGCACTCTCTTAGCTTTCCTAATTTCCTTTTTAAGATCCCCCCTTCATTTTTTATACTCCTCTAAGGACTCTTCCGTATTGAGCCCTCAGTATCTGCCATAAGCTTCTCTTTTTTCTTAATCCTAACCTTTATGTCCCTTGACGTCCAGGGTTCTCCAGACTTAGTCCCTCCCTTTGTCTTTACAGAAACGTATTTGCCCTGTACTCTTGCTATTTCCTCCTTGAATGCCTCCCACTGCTCTGACACAGAGCAAGTAGTTGCAAGTAGCTGCTCCCAGTCCACTTGGGCCGAATCATATCTCTCCTTAGTAAAATTAGCCTTTCCCCAGTTAGAACCTTTATTCCTGTCCCAACCTTATCCTTTTCCATAGCTATCCTAAATCTAACTGCATTATGCTCATTATCTCCAAAATGCTCCCCGACTGATACGCCTTCCACTTGCACGGGCTCATTTCCAAATATTAGGCCCAGAACTGCCCCCATCCCTTGTTGGGCTTTCTATGTACTGGCTAAAAAAATTCTCCTGGATGCAACTTAAGAATCTTGCTCTCTCCCTACCTTGCACACTGAAACTATCCCAGTTAATATTTGGGTAGTTACAATCCCCTACTATTACTGACTTATTATCTTGTGAAGACACCACTGGTGTATTTCTCTTGTGCTTTGAGGTGGCTGCTGTAGGTTGTCCAAGTCTCTGAAGCATATAGGGATTAGTCTTGGGTTTGAAATCCTGGTCCTCAAATACTCTTTAATTCGGTCTACCGAAGACTGAGCTGGCACATCGGAGGCATTGATGAATTTCATCGTCCATGTCTGCCTTCATTGAAAGGAGGCTCCCAAGATACAGAAGATGGTCCACATTTTCCAGAGTTTTGTCACTGATCTTATTGACAGGAAGGGAGGTGGGGATGGTGGGAGGGGGGAGGTGTTGCACTGTGGGAGCTGGTTGGAAGACCACCATAGTTTTCCAGGTTCCATAGTTCCATAGTTCTGTCAAAGGGTCATGAGAACTCGAAACATTAACTCTTTTCTTCTCCACCGATGCTGCCAGACCTGCTGAGTTTTTCCAGGTAATTCTGTTTTTGTTTATAGTTTTCCAGGTGTTCAGTGAAAGGCCCATTTTCTCAAATGCTTCAGAGAAAGAGTGGAGAATGACCAGGGTCTTAGTTTCTGAGTGAGCCTACACACAAGTGTCATCTGCATACTGAAGCTCTATAACTGAGATGGGCGTGGTTTGGTTTTGGCTTAAAGGCAGTGTATGTTGAACCATTTCCTGTCTGTTCTGTAGGTTATCTCGACACCTGTGGGGAATTTGCTGGAGGGGAGGTGCAGTATTTCAGGAAAATGGAAAAAGAGTTGGTGCGATGACACAGCCTTGTTTGACCCTAAATTTCACTGAGTTTGTGGTGATTCTGCTGGTGAGGATCAGGTCTTGCATGTCATCACCGAATAGGGGGAGGATTGTGACAAATTTATGAGGGCAGCCAACTCCATAAGCCTTTGCAATTGGCAGAGGCAACAGCTTTTGTGAAGTTGAAAAAGGCCATTTACATTGTTTGTGCCATAAGATTTGACACACACTGAAGATTATACCTGTGGTGCCTCTCACTGTGTGAAAACAGCACTGTGATTGTGGAAGGAGTACTTCGGCCATTGGGAAGATGCAATTTAGATGGATCTTTGCGATGATCTTCCCTATATTGGACAGCAGGGAGGCTCCTCTGCAGTTACAAATCATGCTTGTCTCCTTTTTTGAATATAGTTATGATCACAGTATCTCTGAGATCCTGCCTTGCGCTCTTCTTCCCAGTAACTGCACTATTCAGAACTCGGTCACGACAGGAGAATTCCAGTAAAACAACAGAAACACTTTAGAGATGTCGCCAAAGCATCCCTGAAGAGGTCAAACATACCTGTTGGCTCATGGGAGACCCTGGAATGTGACTGGCCAAAATGGAGAAGGCTTATTCGAGAAGGGACTGGACACATCAAGGGACTTTGCCAGGAACATGCAAAGGCAATTTTGAGGCATCAGAGGGACCACACAAACTTCCAAACAACTCATCTACCCAACCCTTCTGACTCTGCATGTGTCAGATTCTGCAGATCACACATTGGACTCATCAGAATGCATTGAACCAGATTGAAAATGAGTCACTCTCAAACCGAGTGACTGTCTAAGAAGAAGAAAAGAGAAGTGTTTTTAATGCTGTGCCTATTTGCTTCTGTCTTTGCGAGTTTGTATATGCTTCTGTGTGTATGTGTATATGTGCATGTGTGTTTGTGAGTGTGCATATTTTTGTATGTGTGGTTTCTAAGACAGTATTTTATATTCCACAGTTTATACCTCCCATGAGCAGCCTCGAAAATGAAGACATATGAATTTGTCAAATGTGCCACATCCATAAATGTCAATCATGTTATGAAAAATTGTCACATATGGCCAACTGAAATGATATTATCATGTACAAATTCCACAGTCAATCAAATTCATATTTTTCCTGTCACTTACTCTGTCACCAATGCTAGCCTCTGTCCAAGAGAAAAAAAACCAATGGAACGCATTGCAATGCATATTTCTCCACTGACGAAGCAGGAAATGAATTCAAAAGTTACATTTATACTTATTTCTGTCAATTTACAATGTATTAAAAATTGTACAACTCGTGGCCAGATATCACACTCCACAAATCATGTTCAATTCCAGATACTTCTGACATGGACTTGGAATTTGCACTTAATTGAAACCACTAAACTACAGATTACCTGGTCAATATCTCATTGAGAGAGCTTGCTATGTGCAAATTGGCTGCTGCATTTCCTGAGCTACAATAGAGACTGGACTTCAAAAATACTTCATTGGCAGTAAAGTGCTTGGGGAAATCCTGAGGTCATGAAAGGCACTTAATAAATTACGTTTTTTTTTCTTTGAAGGGACACATTTCCACCACATTGTGTATTACAAATCAATTGAGGGATAATGAAACTGAACTTTGTGCTTGATTATTTGAACTCTGAGAAGTTGTTCATTTTTTTTTTGATCCTTTAAAGGTAGGAGGCATCATAAACAGTGACAATGGAAGCAGCTTAGTTGAGACAGATCAAGCGAGAGGGCAAAACTGTGAGAGATAGAGTTCAATGTGGGGAAGTGGGAGGTAACCCGCTTTGGGTCCAAGGAAGAAAAAAACAAGATATTTTCATAATGATGAGTGACTAGGAATTGTGGATGAGCAAAGAGATTTGAGTATCTATTTACATAAATCAGTGAAATATGGTGCACATGTACAAAAAGGCCACTGAAATGTTGACCTTTACCTCAGGGAGACTGGATTTTAAAGGGGAGGAAGCAGTGCTTCAGTTGTAGAAATCCTTTGTCAGACCCAATCTGGAGTACTGTGTTCAGTCCTGGGCACCTTACCCCAATGAAGGATATAGGATGAAGTGCAGATTCACCAAAATGACGATGGTTCCTTTGGGGATCATAAAAATTATTTGGCACTGTGGTAATTATGGTTTTATCTAATGTGTAATATAACTTTAAGAAGAATGCTGTCAAGGAAGATCACATGATCTTTAATACCCAATGGGAGAGTTGGCGGACTACCTCTGGATTTAGTAATTAGTAGTCAGTCATTAGTAGTTAGTGGTGTAGAGATAGAGTTTGAAGTGAAAGCACATGTTTAGTTGCTGCTGAGTACCTTTGTAAATAAACTAGAAGTTTCCACCAAAGAAGTGTCTACTGATCAACTCTATCAATAATACCAACTCGGCCACCACTCACAACAGGCACACAACTAAGCCAGAAGTCTTTGGTTCCATCAACAACAAAACTGGTTAGAGTGTGAGCATAGCACAGACACTGACTAGTTCCAACCTAAAAAGGCAACTGGGGCCCTTTTTACATCACAGCACACTGGCAAGTAGTCCACCTATTGCCTCAAACATGCGGGCACTTTGGGCACATGATGGGAGGCCCCTGTCAAAATGGGACCAGCCTCATCGCTGATATTAACGAGATGGAAAGTTAAACTGACCCCATTCCAAGGCTGTTACTCCCTCACTGACGCAAGGGAAGGGAATGAAAATCAACCACAAGGTTTTGGTTCTCTCATTAATACTTGACTTCATCCATTGTTCCTACTTTATTATTGAGTTGAGATGGGTAGTAGTGAGTTGGGAATGAACTGCATTACTTCAATTAAAGCAAGAAAACATTATTTAAACTCTACTCTATAGCAGACCAGCTCTCTTGGGAAGGAGGCAATGTACCTGCAAATTTTAGTGAGAAATTAATTTGCTCAGCTCCAGTGCTGGTCATTTGATATTAATATTTATTTTGCTTTGCATGATCCAGGGTTAGTACATCCTCCTTGATGGTTGCTGCCAAGATGTTGTAATCTTTATAAACTCTCTTTTAACAAATCTTGATTAACTTTGTTGTGGAGAGTCCAGAATAATGGGACATAGGGCGCAATCATCCCAGATTTGCACAAAGTGCGGTAGTGGGTGGGAGAAAGGGCACTTTACCTTCCGGCTGCAATTCAGGTTTTTTGCGCCATATCATCCCATTCCCGGTGCATCCTGCCTCATTAGTAATACTTTCCCAGGAAACAGACCGGATTGCTGGCGGGGCTGGCTCTGATCCGCTGGCCCCGCTGTCGCCTCAGGTCATTAGTAATCTGGGCGCCATATTTAAGATTAGCAATCTCTAAGGCATCGGAAGCTGCTGCAAAGGCATGGCTCCCAAAAGGAGGAAAATGTTGCCCTACAAATTTAACAACGGTTCCCTCAGGCGCCTACTGAACGCAATGAAGCCTGTCGTGAAATCCTCTACCCTTGCTCTGGGCAATGACCAACAATCAACGTGGCAAATCCAGCATGGGAGGTAGTAGCATTGTGGTCAGTGCCAATGCTCTGCAAAGGAGTACAGGCACCCAGTGCCAAAAGAGGATAAATGATCTCCATTCCACCGGGGTAAGTCATTCTTCTTATCACTCTCAACTCATGCACTCACAAACCCATCACACATCCACAGGAATCTCACTCACTGCCAGTTCAAGGGACATCAACATTCACTCTCTCACATACACCTTCATCTGACCAGCCCTTTCAAATCCTCTCTTCCAGCAGCTCCAGCTCCACAGGCCAAGGAAGGTGCCACTGCCACACAACAGGACCCCGAAAGCAGGCTGGGGTCCTCCAGGTTTTCGCCCTCCAGAGGTCGCCCATCAAGATCATCACAGACAAGCTAGCAGTCGGCAGGCTGCCTCCATCTCCACTGTGGATGTCGGGGGAGCACCAAGACGTAGCGGCAGGGTTAGGAAGGTTGAGAAAATGTAGTTGCATAGCCTGGGCATAGGTCTTAATCACTTGAACATAATGATCACTATTGTAAATAAACTCACAAGAATGTCTCCCTGCCTATGGCTCCTTGTCATGATGAGCAATGTTTGTGTCACTCAGATGTAGAAACATAGAAACATAGAAAATAGGAGCAGGAGTAGGTCATTCAGCCCTTCGAGCTTGTTCTGTGATCATGGTTGATCCCCTATCTCGATGCCAAACTCCCGCTCTTTCTCCTTGATGCCTTTAGAGTGCAGAAATGTATCTATTTCCTTCTTAAGCATATTCAGTGACTTGGCCTCCACAGCCTTTTGTGATAGAGAATTCAACAGGTTCACCAACCTGTGTATGAAGAAATGTCTCCTCAACTGAGTTTACTCCGTATCCTGAAACTATGTCCCATTGTTCTAGACCCCCCAGCTAGAGGAAACATCAACCCTGCATCCAATCTGTACATCCTTGTGAGAATTTTATACATTTCAATGAGATCCCCTCTCCTTCTTCTAAACTCCAGTGAATATAAGCCTAGTCGGACCAATCTCTCATTATATTACAATCCTGCCATCCCAGGAGTCAGTCTGGTGAATTTTCACTGCACTCCCTCTAGGGTAAGTATATCCTTTCTTAGGTAAGGAGACCAAAACTGCACATGATACTCCAGGTGTGTTCTCACCAAGGCCCTGCACAGCTGCAGTTAGACATCCTTGCTCTTGTACTCAAGTCCTCTTGCAATGAATGCCAACATACCACTTGCCTTCTTAACAACTTGCTGCACCAAATGCTTGCTTTCAGTGATTGGTGTACAAGGACACCCAGAGCCCTTTGTACATCAACATTTCCCAATCTATCACCATTTAAATAATACCCTGCCATTCTGTTCTTCCTACCGAAGTGGATAACCTCACACTTATCCATGTTACACTGCATCTGCCATGTATTTGCCCAATCACTCAACCTATCTAAATCGCCTTGAAGGCTCTTAACATCCTTTTCATCGCTCACACTCTCACCAAGTTTAATGCAGTCAGCAAACTTGGAAATATTACATTTGGCTCCCTCATCCAAATCATTGATATATATTGTGAATAGCTGGGCCCAAGCACTGATCCCTGTAGTACCCCACTAGTCACTGCCTACCACTTTGAGAAATACCCATTTATTCCTACTCTTTGTTTCCTGTCTGCTAACCAATTCTCACTCCATGCCAATATATTACCCCCAATCCCATGGGCTTCGAGGGACCTCATTATCATCAACCCCTTCAATCTCCTCCTCATTGGAGGGTGCGTGGAGCTCCTCCATCTTCTCCACAGCCAGGTCCTCCCCACTTTGCAGCATCAGGTTGTGGAGCTCAAAGCAAGCAACAATGATGCATGACATTGTCTGGAGTCTGTATTGCAGTGCCCCACTGGACCTGTCTAGGCACCAGAGACTCATTTTCATAATGCCTATAGTTTGCCCCACCAGAGTCCGGGGCGCGGCATGAGGCTTGTTGCACTGACGCTCTGCTGCAGTCTGAGGCCACCGCATGGGCTTTATGAGCCACATCCTCTGCTGGTAGCCCAAGGACCCAACCCTGCAGCCTCTCTGGACCCTGGAAGATGTCAGGGATCTGAGACCTGCTAAGGATGTAGAAGTTGTGGACGCTTCCTGGAAATCGTGCGCAGATCTGTAGGATGTGTTTGTGGTAGTCGTACCCTAGCTGAACATTCAGCGAGTGGAAGCCCGTGTGATTGACATAGTTGACTGTTTGTTGCCACTAAGATCTAAGCACTACATGAGTATAGCGATGGTACCCTGCACATGTGGAAAACCTGAGATCTGCGCAAATCCCAGCGTTCTTGCTTCTTGGTTTTCCTGATCCTGGGTGAAATGCACAAAGTTCTGTGCCTTTGTGAAGGTGACCTCTGTGACCTCTTGTGCATGGAGGCTTGACAAGATCCCACACTGGTTACCTGTGGAGTCCTCGAAGGAGCATAAAAATTGAGTGCGGCAGTAATTTTCACAGCCACTGTGATGCCTATGGAGGATGCCCTCCATGTCCCCATTGTGCTAAATACTGCAGCAGATGGCATATGTGACTGACCAGTTCCCGAGACATGTGCTGTCTTTGGCAACACTGGTTCTCAGACATCTGCAGGAATGACTTGTGCCGTCTATAGACCTTGTGTCTAACAAGGCACCTATGAGTGACGGCTCACTGTAGATCTTCAGCTGAGTATGCAGCATGCTCTGTTGCCCTTTCATCTTGAAGGAGGTGCACCTCCCCTTGCCAAGCCAGGCACCTCCGCTGCTCTCTTCTTCTTCTTCTCTGGCGTCTGTAAGCTATGAGGCACACTGCTAAATCCTGATGTTCCCCTCCTGCAGGATGAAAAAGAGTGATGCATGGGTTTGCATAGTGTATTAAGAATCTCTCTTGGTTAAGTCTGAAGGCCCCTTCATTCATGCAGGAGAGTGCTGGCCACCACTTGGGTGGTCAGTGTGTCATACGTTCATTGGCTGTCCACCCACCTTTGTTTCACTCCACTTGACCGATTGGTGGCAGCTTCAGCCACTGGACTGCATGCTGTCCTCTCAGCTTAGCCGCAGGCATTCTGCTAACCCACACTGCAAGGCTGTGCTGTTAGCTTGAACCATAATGGATACTGATCCACACCCAAATAAAACATTGCAAGGGGCTGTGAGCGCCTCTACCAGTGACTGCACCATGGCCACCTTTTGCAAGGGGATTGTACAACTTGCCCTGTCAGTCAGTTGCTCTGCCGCCCCCTAAAACGCACATTAATTTGCAGAATATGCCCAAGGTAGAAATATTCTGGAGCATTTGGTGGCAATTTCATGTTTTTGCATTGCTTGAGTGGGCAGAAAAGTTTCAGAGGCCCCACTCCAAGCGGGTCAGTGCAGCTGAACAGTCTCAGCTGCGGAAGAATACTTACTTTTGACAAGCTTTTCCAAATGCGTGGCCGCTTCCCTCACCCCTCTCCTCCCAGCCCCACCTCCCCACCCGACGTGCTTGAGCATTTCCTTCAGTCTGTCTGTGCTGCCTTGCCCTGCCATCTGCAGTCTGACCCACATTGGAGCCCTTGTCCCAGCACCACAATGAAAGCGTCAGAAAAAAGCAACTTTCCTGTGCCCCCCACAAATGCGCAGCGCCTCTTCCTTTATGTCCTGTGGGCGATGCTTGTGAACGCTGCACAAGGTTGTGTGCACTCACCTCTGAGTTCCCCTCGAAGTTCAGGCGCAAACCTTTTAAAGGCAGTCGTGAAGCCATTTTGAAGTTATGCCAACGTGGGTGGTAAATTTGATGTGGGGGGATGATTCCGGCCAGCAGGACTTATAATTAGATGCAAATGTATTAAAATAATGTTCCAGGCGTGCAGCAGTGGGAAACACAGCCCGCCATTGACGGGTGGAGTAGACGATCGTAAATTTCACGATGGCTTAAAACCAATTTTTGACCTTTTTGCCATATTGTCCTCCGCCCCACCTGCCATGACTCCTGCCACCCAAAGGGCCAGAAAATTCTGGCCATAACCTTAATATTAGAGCTAGGCACATCAGGGGTGATATCAGGTTACTTGTTCACACCAAGGCAAGTGAATTCTCTCGCTCAAACTACTGTTGAGGCTGGGGGGGCAATTGAAAACGCCAAAACTGAGGCTAATAGATTTTTGTTAGGAAAGGGTATTAAAGGATATGGGATCCAGGTTGTGGGGAGGAGGGGTGGTAGATGGGGTTAAGGTATGGAAAAGCCATGATCTAATTAAATAGTTAAATTGGCTTGACAGGCTGAGCTTCCCCTTGCCCTGATGTTCCTTAAGACTAAAGGGATTTTTTTTGTGAGCTCTCTATACCTAAATAATTGATTCCTTTTGGAATCAGTTAAAAAAAGTCAATTCAGATAAATAATATATAACTCTGATATACAATCTGACAACTGTCTCACGAGGTTTCAAGCTATTTATACAGTGAAGGTATTGCATTGACTATGAAAATTAATGAGAAGTCAGTGAATCAGGGTCTCATAAAAGATGGATTTTATTAATAGATATATATTATTCCATGGCTTCTGACACAAAAGTTTTATATTGCTTATAAATTTCTCAGTATTGAGAAATATTTAATTATTGCATTGACAGTTGATCTTCCAACATTGAACATTAAATATTGTTTTTAATACACTAAGAGATAACTTTGTCTATTTTTGGTTGTTATTTTTATCGATGCCAATTCTCAATGTCAAACCATAATGTGCCTGAAAACTCCTGGATATATTTTGCTGGAGACAGAGGGAGCTTTATTTCAGCATGTGAAATACAATTTTACGTCTCCTTTGTGTGTCTGGCTGACTGAAGAAAATTGGAAAGGGGTAAAAGGAAGAGAGCATGATAATGAAATAAAGGCAGCATTCTGTCTGTATCGAGCTATGGATTTATTACTAAGCTTCCAGCTCCTCAGTCTGTGTCAGGTTCTAATAAGTGCAAATAGCTGCTCTATTAAATAAATTGGAGAGGAAGGTTAAGATGTGGAAAACTTAGGGTGCAGAGGGAAGATGTTTCTTCAGTGCAGTTTGTCCAGGAGCCAATAGCTCATCTAGGTTTCGGAGCTATGAAGGTTGAAGCAGGTTTGAAGTATGACATCTCTCTCCTTTTTACCCTCCTCTTCCTCTTCGCCTTCACTGTGTTTTTATCCTTCCCTTCTTTCTGATACTTGGGCTTGTTATTAAGGACGATGCAATGGATACAGCCTACATTGCTTTGAATGTTCTTGCATCGCATTTTGTTAATGTTGATGCCTCACATTCAAACCCAGTTTGATTCTTCAAGTTTGTAAAAATGGGGCTGGGCTAGTACCTTTAGAAGGCAGAAGTCCGACATTGTTTTTCTTTTATTTTTTTTCCTGGGATGTGGGGCATCACTGGGTAGGCCAGCAATTATTGCCCAACCCTAACTGCTCATGAGAAGGTGGTGGTGAGCCACCTTCTTGAAAGCAACTGAGTGGCTTGGTAGGCCATTTTAAAGGACAATTAAGAGTCAACTACATCGCTATGGGTCAGGAGCTATACATCAACCAGATTGGATGAGGATCACAGATTTGTTTCTCGAAAGGACATGAATGGGCCACATGGGTTCTTATGACAATCCAGTCGCCATGAGTAATATGAGCTTTTTTATTTCTGATTTGTTGAATTAACTGAATTAATATTCCCCAGCTACCACTGTGGGATGTGAACATGTCTCCAGATCACTGGTCCGGGCCCTTGGATTATTTGTCAAGTAATATAGCTCCTATGCTACTGCTCTGATTAGTAAAGCAGCAGATGACATTCCAGTAACTTTTCTCCTGGGATCCTCCAGTCCATGACATACATGACTACCTAGCCTATGTGACAAAGTTTTGCAGTGGCTCCCAATCATAGACTGAAGACAGAAAGGCAGGATATGCTAGTTTAATCAGGATCCTCTTCACATTCCTTGAACAATTTGAGGCACTTGGGAACCTTTAGGCTTCTAATGTCCAACAGCACCCAGAAGACCTGCATGTCACAGGTCTTTTGCCTCGAGCTGCGCTCAACTTTCCTGCCCAATTTTCAGGTACAAGGCTAGTTCAGATGTGGGAACATGGGCCGTCGTCCAAAGGCCTGGACTAGTGATCTGGAGACATGTTCACATCCCACAACAGCAGCTGGGGAATATTAATTCATTTAATTCAACAAATCAAAAATAAAAATCTCATATTACTCATGGTGACTGGATTGTTGTAAAAACCAATGTAGCCCATTCATGCCCTTTAGAGAAACAAATCTCTCCTCCTCACCCAAACTGGTTGATGTATAACTCCTTACCCATAGCAATGTAGTTGACTCTTAACTGTCCAATGCACAAGATGGTGTATTATCCTGCTGTCAGTATCTCATGGAGGAAGATCTATTTAACTTCCTTGTTGAAAGAGGAACTTTATGACAACCTGTTTTTCAAATGATAATGAATGACACACAAGTCAATTTCATCTAAACATCATGTAAGTTGGTTGGGTGCATTGTGATTTCAATGCTGGAGTGCATACTCAGTCCTTGGTGTGGTTAGCACAAGAGGATGGGGTACATTTTAACTCTGCACTATAGTGTGAAATGGGCAACAGAAAATTGTGCATTATTCTTCTCTCCCAGGTTTTCCTTCCACAATGGGGGATGGGGGGTGGGGGCAGTGAGTGAAGAGATGTAAGCCCAGCTGCCAACTCACTACCATCCAACTTAGGCAGTCGCACAAAGTCAAGATCGACCTTCCCTTGGTGCTAGGGATCCTTGATGTCTTGTTCTCGGTTGACATGCCATAGGGCAGCAAGCATTATACATTCCAAATGCTCTGCCTTCATTCTCCTGAATGGTTCATGAAAACTCTCACCCTTTAAATTTCATTATTCAAAGCATGCGTTCAGAATCTTGGAACAATGGGTTGGCTGAACTCAAGTTAAAACTTCACAGGCCAGCGATTTAGTCATTTTGTAGGGGAAAGCAATTACTACACTCGAGTTAGCAACTGAGACATTCTGATTAAAACAGGTCAACAAGTCACTCGATCGAGGAACGAATGCCACGTTGATTTGCTGAAAGCATTGCACACTTTCATTATCAACAGCAGCTGAATGGCAAGATCAGCGACATGATTTTTCCCTGTTGCAATTCTCGATTAAGAATATGTTTGGGTATCACATACACAGCATAACAGAATACTCTCAGGTTTATAAAATTCCTTCTCTAAAGAAAGTGCTTAACAGTCTTCGTTTCAAAATGGATTAAAGTTTTTTTCCATGGTGGCATCCTGAAGAAGATTAGAATTGGTCCTCAAACCCTATTTATTGCATTTTATATCAAGTGTAAGACCCTTCATCCTATCAAGAATTCAGGAGAAATTACAGAGGGTGCAAAGGACATCAGCAAGGATATTTCCAGGACTGGAAAATTTTAGCTATGAGAAAAGTTTGAAAATGCTAGGGCTGTTTTCTTTGGAATAGAGGAGGCTGGGGGGAGATTTAACTAAGGCGTATAGTATAATGAAGGGCCTAGATAGGGTCGAGAGGAAACCCAACCTATTTCCCTTAGTAGAGAGGTCAGGGGGCAATAACACCAGCTACCCCTCAAGCTCTGAAATTCTGAGCTCAAGCATTTGGTGCCACTTTCTGAACACATGAAGAGCTCTAGAGTTCCCGCATAGCACAGGATTTGCATGTGATGGGTTTTAATTATCTTGTCAGACTAGCTAATGTTTATTTCAAATTGTTGTTTTATTTTAGCTTTATGGATATTTAACTGTATGGATAGCTATTAGCTAACAGTAGAGCACTAAAACTCTAAACACTAAAAAAATCCCACAAGCAATTAAAAACACTAACCAATGAATTAAATATTTACATTAACCATCATCTGGAAGTTACTTGTGCAGCTCCACTCTGTGCTGACTATGATTGTTGTGACTCAGTCGCCAGTTTATGGTGACTTGTGAATCACACTTGCATGCTTGTTGCCGGGTGACTGTGTTGGTACTTTAGATAGAGTAGTTCTGCAGACACTTCTTAGGTGGAACACATTCTGTTTATTTACAAGATAGTCAGCAGTTACACATGTGTGTTTCTACACCAAACTCTATCTACATACTTCTGCTGCTCCTTGCAGACTACTGACTTCTAACTAATTACTAGCTAAGGATGGAATTAGCCCATGCTACTCTACTTTTGGTTACACAAGATCACTTACTTGAGGAAGGATGTAGTTGCACTGGAGGCGGTTCAGAGGATGTTCACTAGATTAATTCCAGAGATGCGGAGCTTGTCTTATGAGGAGAGATTGAGCAGTTTAGGCCTATGCTTGCTAGAGTTTAGAAGGATGGGAGGAGATCTAATTGAGGTTAATAAGATGCTAAAGGGGATAGACAAAGTAGGCATGGAGTGAATGTTTCCCCTTCTAGGGCATTCTAGAATGAGAGGCCATAGTTTTAGGCTAAGGGGTGGTAGATTTAAATCAGAGATGAGGAGGAATTATTTTTCTCAAAGGGCCATGAATCTGTGGAACTCACTACCTCAGAGTGTAGTGGATGCTGGGACGCTGAATGAATTTAAGGAGGAGATAGACAGATTTTTAATTAGTAATGGGTTGAAAAATTATGGGGAGAGGGCGGGAAATTGGAGTTGAGGCCAAAATGAGATCAGCCATGATTGTAATGAATGGCAGGGCAGACTCAAGAGGCTGAATTGCCTACTCCTGCTCATAGTTCTTATGTTCTTATGTTATGTTCTTATGTGATCTTCCTTTATGACATTCTTCTTAAAGGTATACTACGCATCAGATGAAACCATATTTACCATATCCTCCCCCACCTCACTTTACTCGGAAACATATTTTTACATTTACAATTACAATCTTTTCGAAATAGCAAATTATTTACACTGAAAAGTAATTGATAAATTCACTCTTCCTAGGGATTTCCTTTGGCGTGTAGAACATCTCAGCTCTACAACTTCAGATGCTTTGTTAGGAACCTCATTTTCAGCATTATCTGAACATCAGGTTATTTGGTGGGTGTCTGCAGATGTTTCCTCAACTCTTGTAGGTACAACAGGCACTTCAGACACATCTGACCTAGGCTGAGTTCTCTCAACAGGAAATGTTGACTCAGTCATGAACACTGGTAGAATAATTTTTTGATGATTTGTCTCTCTCTTCTTCAAATGATCCACGTGATTCAGTATGACTCAGCCTTCCATCTTCAGGTGGTGAGATAAAGATCCAGTCACTGCACTTATTTCACCACTTTGGTCCTTTTCCAAAGCTCTTCACATGTACCGTCTCCCATGGTAAACTTCCTCTCACGACCATGCCCAACTTTCTGACTTTCTTGACTCCTTTCTGGGGTGCCTCCCAAGACCAACATTGGTTCTTCTTGAGTAGGGAATGCAGGGGTGCCAATTCTGTAGACAAATTGGATCAGAACTGCCCAAACTAATTTTATGAAAATGGGCATCAACAATGAGCAGAAAAATTGTTCCCATGAAAGGTCCCATTTGGTCAATATGTAATCGTACCCATGGTCTTCCTGGCCACTCTCAAGGGTGTAATGGAGTTGATGAAGGTAAATTACGCAATTGTTGATGCTGTACACAATTCTTCAATAAACTCTCTATTTCTCCATCCATTTCCAAGAATGATTTGAGCTCAGAAGCGTTCTTTGGCGCAGGTACCTCTCTTATGGCTCTCACTTTTTCCTCAACCAGGTAGAGACCCTGTGAATTTACCCAGCGACCCACATAGATCACCTCCCTCTCTTGCAAAGTGCACTTTTCTTTTTTTAAATGCACTCCAGCCTGCAAGAAAGTTTTTAAGACTTCTCCTAAGTTCGCCAAATGCTCCTTTTCAGTGAATCCTGTCACCAGAACTTCATCCAAATAAACTACGATGTGGGGCAGTCCCTGCAGTAAACTTTCCATTGTTCTCTGGAATATGGCACAAGCTGAGGCGATGCCAAAAGGTTATCAAGCATATTGGTACAATCCCTTATGGGTATTAATTGTGACAAATTCCCAGGAGGCCTTCTCTAGCTCTAATTGCTGATGAGCATGACTCATATCAAACTTCCTGTAGGAGGTTCCACATGCCAGCTTGGCATACAGGTCTTCGATTTTTTGGAATGTTGTGTCTGTCCAATTTAGCCACTTTGTTAACTTTCAATTTGTAGTCTCCACAAACTCAAGTGCTTTGGTTGGGTTTAAATACGGGGACAATTGGTGCTGCCCATTCTGAGGACTACACAGATTGTATCACACCCAGTTTCTCTAATCTGTCCAGTTCGTTGTCCACCTTTTCCTGCGGTGTATAATGTACTGGTCTTGCCTTCATGAATCGCGGGGTTGCCTCTGGATCCACATGAGTTTTTGTTTGCAGCCCCTGGATCTTCCCAAGTTCACCCTTGAAGACTGAGGTGTATTTTTGTCGTAGCTCTGGTATCACACATGCTCTTAGCTGGAAAATTTCAGCCCATTCTAATATAGTCTCTTTTATCCAGTTTCATCCCAAGAGGCTTGGCCCTTCATCTGCTACCACCATCAAGGGTAGCTTTGCTGATTGGCTTCCGTAATGGACAGTAACTCTACTTATGCCTTTGACTTGGATGTCATCTCCCTTGCATGTTCTTAATTTGGCATCAGTTTCTTCCAAATTTAGGTCTTGTTCTCCATTCTTCAAATATCGGAAGGTATGGTCACTAATTACTCTAGAGGAAGTTCCTGTGTCCACTTCCATCTGAACAGGTCTGCCATTCACTTTTACTGTTACATAATTTGGTTCTGTTTTCCCTGCCTTCAAGTTAAATAATGAATACGTATCTGAATTTAAAACAAAAAACAGAATTACCTGGAAAAACTCAGCAGGTCTGGCAGCATCAGCAGAGAAGAAAAGAGTTGACGTTTCGAGTCCTCATGACCCTTCCACAGAAACGTATCTGAATTTGTTGCCTCAGGCTCTTCTACACTGTAAATTTCACAGGGTTTTCTCTTTTGTTTGAAATCCTGCCTGATTCTTTCCTTGCACTCATTATGTGTCCATTTCAATGTCAATAAACACATTATTCTTTTAAACTACCAATTGTTGCTGCTTATTTCCTCCTCTGTTGCCATTATTCCATATTTTCGCTGCTGAGTCAATTCTTTTTATTTTTCTGCTAGTGGTGGCTGTTTCCCGCTTCTCGGCAGAGCCTTGTATTTTCGTGCCCTTTTCCTGCATTTTCATGCCCTTTTTGGCTGGGGCTTCTCTCCCAAAGTGGAGGACGGTGCGATTTTGCACTCCCTGTATGGTTTTTGAATCCCTTACTATGCTTTCCATGGCCAGTGCTATCTCCAGCACCTTCTTAACATCCAAATTTGTTTCGGACAGTAATCTTTTCTGAATGGTGTCCTCATTCACACTGCACACTAAACGATCTCTGAGCATATCGTTTAAAGATGTACCAAACTCGCAATATTCTGTTAACTGTTTCAAACTTGCAACAAGCAACTGTCTCCCTGGGGACTCTATTCCTAGAATTAAACTTGAAACACTTGATCGTTACTGAGGGTTTTGGCTGGTAATGACCCTTCACAAGATCCACCAATTCATCAAAATTGTTTGAATCTGGGGCACTGGGTGCCATCAAACTTTGAATTAAGCCATAGGCTTTATTCCCATATGTCAATAAGAGGATCGTCTGCCTCATCTCATTCCCTGTAATGTTGTTCGCTTGGAAATAGAACATTAGTGTTCAGTATAATGAGACTAATCATCCATGGCTGGATCGAATGGATCAATTCTCCCAACCTGTGACATACTTTGAGGGTGTCATGTCGATGATTTGAATGGAAACTTTTACTTACTCAGGCTGTGTGAGTTACAGCCCAATTTAGGTTCTTTTGATTTCTGCCATGATTTTACTCCCGGTGCTCATTAGTCATATTTTTCTTCTATCTTCACTTTTTCCTTGTATTTTCCTTCTCGCCAGTTTGCTGCATCCTCATCACAAGTTTGTTGGGGCTCCATTTTATCCTCATCGCCAGTTTGTTGTGACTCAGTCACCAGTTTATGGTGACTTGTGAATCACACTTGCATGCTTGTTGCGGGGTGACTGTGTTTGTACTTTAGATAGAGTATTTCTGTAGACACTTCTTAGGTGGAACACATTCTGTTTATTTACAAGATACTCAGCAGCTACACATGTGTGTTTCTACACCAAACTCTATCTACATACTTCTGCTGCTCACTTGCAGACTACTGACTTCCAACTAACTACTAACTATAAAATTAGCCCACACTACTCCACTATTGGTTACACAAGATCATGTGATCTTCCTTTATTACATTCCTCTACAACCAAACAAAACCATAGTTAGCACAATGATGTGATTATTTTCTCCCCTATCTGACTGGTACCTGCCACCCTTTGTCCTCCCAATAGACTAGATTAGCTGAACATTTCTTCCATTCTCTTTATTTCTCTTTCTGTCTCTGAAGTAACATTGACTTCACCCACTCTAATTTACACTTCATTCTTTGTCCTTATACAGATTATTTCTCAATCCCGCAATCTGAAATCATGAAGAGTTCCAGACAGAGTGGTTAGGGAGAAACTGCTCGCTTTGCCAGAAGGGTCCAGAACCAGAAGACATCAATTTAAGGTGATTGGCAAAAGAAGAAATGTGACATGAGGAAAATCTTTTTATGCAACAAGTGGTTAGGATCTGGAATGCTCTGCCTGAGAATGTGTTGGAGGCAGATCCAATCAAGGTTTTCAAAAGAGAATTCGATAATTATCCAAAGGGAAAAAATTTACAGGGTTAAGGGGAAAAGGCAGAGCAATGGGACTAAGATGAGTTGCTGTTGCAGAGACCTGGCACTGACACATCAGACCAAATGGTCCCCTTTTGTGCTGTAACCATTCCATGACTGGGGGGAAATTGTGGCATATTGGTAATGTCGCTGCTTTGGGACCATGGGTTCAAATCTGACTGCGGCAGCTGGTGGAACATAAAATTCAATTAATAAATCTGGAATGTAAAGCTAGTCTTAGTAATGGAGACCATAAAAAAATTATTGATTGTCATAAAGACCCAGCTGGCTCACTAATGCCCTCCAGGGGAGGAAATCTGCGGTCCTTATCCCAGTCTGGCCTACATTTGACTCCGGGCCCACAGCAATGTTGTTGCCAGTTAACTGTTCTTTGAAATGTTCAGTTCAAGGGCAATTAGGGATAGGCAACAAATACTGGCTTTGCCAGCGATGCCCACATCCCATGAAAGAAAATGTTATGACTGTAAGAATGAAGAAAAGCTTACAAGGAAGCTGATGTTCATTTGTGCATTCAGCACACACCTCATTGAAGCACTCAGAAGTGCATTCAGGAGGAACACCTAGACACATCAAGGTGGCATAATTGTTTAAACTTTAAATGATACCAATTGGTTTTTGTGTATCATTAAAATTTGCTGGTGCCTTTATTCCTGCATCCTTTATTCAGTGACTGCTGTCTTCTCACTGGCAATGTGAACTCTTAGACCCTCACCTGTCTATAGTGTAGGGTATAGTGTATGGAGAGACTAGGTGATGGACACCGGTAAGTACTAGGTGTGATGACATGTACAGGTAGGGCCTTGGTTTAATGTCTCACCTGAAAGACAGCACCTCTGATGGTGAGCACTCATACATGCAATCATACATATCAGCAGTAGGATATTTGGCCCCTCAAGCCTGCTCCACCATTTAGTAAGATCATTGTTGATCTATTTGTGACCTCAACTCCACATACTCCTACCCCTGATAACATTTGACTCCCTTGTTCGTCAAGAATCTAACTACCTCTGCCTTAAAAATATTCAGTGATGTTGCCTCCACCACTGTCTAGGAAAGAGTTCCAAAGACTCCTGACACTCTGAGAGAAAAATAATTCTCCTCATCTCTGTCTTAAATGGGAGACCCCTTTTTTTAAACTAGTTCTAGTCTCTCCCACAGGGGGAAACATTCATTTAGCATCCACTTTGTCAAGTCTTCTCAGGATCTCATGTGTCTCAGTAAAATCATCTCTCATTCTTCTAAACTCCAATGGATTCAGGCCCAGCCTGTCCATCTCATTGCTGCACTGAAGCGTCAGCCTAGATTTTTCTGCTCAAGTCTATGGATTTGGGTTTCAACCCACAAACCTGTAAATCAGGGGTGAGAGTGCAACCTACTGCCCATGGTTGACACTCAGGGAGACTCATATCCACTGAGCATCCACAACACACTGAATGAAGAAATTTCTCCTTGTCTCAGTCTTAAATGGTCAATTCCTAATATTGAGAGCATGACCCCTTGTTCTAGAGTCCCCAGGCTGGGAAAACATGTAACGCAAAGCAGCAAACCAGGCCTGTACTCCTCCTATTTCCCATGTGTTTAAATTACTTGACGGAAAATTCAGTGATCTCTGCAACCTGAAATCCTTCTTGTCCTGAGGCAAAGATTTATATTACAGAGATCAAACTTGGGTTTAAACAAGTTGTGTGAGGACCACATATATAAAACTGGAACATTCTGCCTACATAAGAACACTAAGACTGAGCTCGGGCTTTCCTTTTTTAAAAATCCATTCTCAGGGCATGAGAGCTGCTAGAAAAGCCAATTTAATTGCGCATCCCTAGCTGCCCCTGATAATGTTGTGGTGGAATCACTATTTTGTGTCAGTTTGATATAGCTGAGTGGCTCGCTTGGTGAGAGGGACTGGAGTCACGTATAGGCCCAGACCGGGTAAGGACGGCAGGTTTCCATCCCTGAAGGATATTAATGAACTAGTTGGGTTTTTAACAACAATTCCATAGCTTGATGGTCAACCTTATATCATTTAACAAGCGTCAAAGCCCATTAGCAACTGCAGGAAAAGTCCTTACTGCAGCCCGCCTACACTTCCTATAGATTATAGAGTGTTTACTTACAATACATCTTAATTTGCTATTAGAATGTCATTAGTCATATTGAGATCAATATCTCATAAAATATTACAAATAAGATTATACCAAGATTAAAAAGAAATAAAGAAAATTTCAACAGACTTACAAACTGCTATAAACTTAGAATTAATGATAATGAGAGTCCTTGTCAGCTTTAAATGTCAGAGGGTAGATTGTCAAATGCTTCATAAAATGCTGATCTACCTCTTCGAGAGAGCATCTGATTTGGGGACCAATGTGAACTTAACAATAACAAGGCTTTTTGGATCACTTCAGATTAAGGACTGAAGGTCTTGCTATTTGCTTAAACCTCTGAAACTCTTCAACATCGCATCTCAAATCCTGAATAGGCCGAGACTGAAGCCATCACTATGGCAACAACTTGGAGTGCACAAAGACGCTACCACTTGATGGCTTCAGATGATGTCATGGATCATGATACCAGAGCCTGTGCATTTTACAACCAGTACCCAGTAACTAAGAGCAAATTGTAGCCTTGATTATTTCTTCCAGTACACTCATTTCTATTCATCCTTCTAATAGTTGCACCTTTCCTTCTTACACGAGCATCCTGATTCCAGCAATACCACAAGATCATTAGGATTTCCAAATTTTCCCTGACAATATAAGATCCATTTTAAAGAGGGTGCAGGAACAGAGCAGCCTGGGGGTGTATGCAAATAAACCTTTGAAGGTAGCAGGACAAGCTGAGAAGGCTGGTAAAAAAAAAAGGCATATGGGATCATTGGCTTTATAAATAAAGGCATAGAGTATAAAGCAAGGAAATTATGTTAAACCTAACCGTTGAGTCTCAGCCAGAGCATTGGCTGGAATCTAATGAAAGTGATGGGAGTCTCATCCGCCAGCTGGAGAGATGGTGAGAGCCCCACATTGCCTCTTCAGGAAGGCCCACCATGTCTCATTCCACTCAGGCACTTGACTGGCCAGAGGCAGTCCTTTTCCTGCAATCAAGGACCCTGGGGGGAAGTCCCGCTTCTTAAGAGGTGAGTAATGGCAGGAGGGGAGATTTATGAGGGACAGAGGTCAGCAGCAAGGGCAGGGGCATGGCTCTCACTGGGCCACCCCTTTTCCATTGCTGGATCCCTTGATCAGACACTGAGTGCCTTTGAATGAAGGACCCTCATTTTGGAGCCCACAAGCAACCCAGCATTGGTTTGCCTGTTGCACTCCTGGCATGGTGAGCACCCCGCCAACTGCTGGGTTAATACCAATGGCGGTGGGATGAGGCCCTTAAGTGATCATTAATTGCCCACTCAAGGACCTCTATTGCCAACGGAGTGGGAAGGCCATCCACGGATCTTCCTGCCATGGACCCAAACAGAGCTGAAGCAGGAAGCTGGCATCCTGCTTCATTAAATGCCCTTCACCTGCACCAAACTCACCGTGGGAATGGGCAGAAGATTCCAGTCATTGTGTTTAATTCTGGGCACCACACCCCAGGAAGGATGTCATGACTTTGGCAAGACTACTGAGGAAATTCACTGGAATGGTTTCAGGGATGAGGGATTTCAGTTACAGAGAAGCTGATGCTATTCTACTTTCAGCAGAGTTATGTAAGAGGAGATTTAATACATGAGTTCAAAATGCTGAAGGGGTTTCTAGAGTAAATAGGAAGAAACTGTTTCAACCAACTGGCAGGAAGGTTGATAACCAGAGGGCACCGATTTAAAGTAATTAGCAAAAGAGTCAGAAGGGGAGATGATAAGGAGAACTTCCTTTACACAGCCAGTTGTTATGATCTGGAATGTACTACCTGGAAGGGTGGTGGAAGCAGATTCAATCATAACATTCAAAGGGAATGGAATAAATATTTGCAAAGGAAAGAATTGCAGTGCTGAAGGGAAAAATCGGGGGCTGAGGGAAGCGGGACTAATTGGGTTGCTCTTTCAGTGTGTTGGCACAGTCACGATAGGCTGAATGGCCTCCTTCAGTGCTGTGTGATTCTACGGCTACCCATTCGCCTTTTGCTTTTAGTCACATGGCTGTGGTTCTTCTTTTTCTTTCTTGCAAGGCTATGGGGCAGAAATTCATCCTGGAATGGAATGGAACCCAATGGAAAAAAAATTGAGGGGAGCATGTAGCGAGATGCTAATTTGCCATCTTCCATTCTGCGCTCTCTCCAAGATGATTTTCTAACCCTACATCTTGAGATCAGGATTGTTAGACAGCCATGGCAGAAAGTGCGCAGCATACAAAAAAAAAATATGGTCAGGAATAGGATAACCACAGCTCTGAATGAGAGACTTGAAACACTGGGATTATTTCCAGTTATATCGGAACAGAGGCAAATAATTGGAAGTTCAGTAAGACCCTGAGGGAAGGCAAGAGAATCCCAAAGGGGAGCCTCCAAGGTCATTAAACTTTATTTTCTTCTCCCATTAGATTTCTGTATTTTCCTATGTGTTTACTAATTGTACTATTTTCCTTTGAGGCTATTTATCAAGATTTAGGAAAATTGTCTTGGGAGCGTTGTGTAAGCAGGCAACAACAACTGAGCATGGACCATGAAGTGCTCTTACCATGAAGAGCTAAACACCAAAAGCAATGCAGCGAAACTTCATCATTTTACAACTTTAGCTTGGCCTCGTATCTGTTAGCGTAGGGAATTCTTAGAAGTTTGCAGTACGGCAAGGCTCATGGGAAAGAGAATGCCTATGACTGTGTTAGTATCTACAGGATATAAGACATTGGCTTGGATTTTCATGGAGTTCTTTCGAAATGGCATAGGCAGAACCTGGATCCGGGATTCCTGTCCCTGTTTCTGACAGATCCTATTTTTGCCAGGGGAGGGGAATGGGGCATGATATGACTCCCACATGAGGGAATCCAGAGCTCGTCAGGGCCATTTGAACTCAGTGCTGACTTCAAACAGACCCCATTTTCACTGGTGCAAGAGCCTTACATCGTAGCATATGAGTTACAAAACTTGCAAATGTAGTTGAAGGGTGGATAAGATATGTGGAGCTGCCAAGTCATTTAAATGGCCAATCTTTTAAAAATTTGAAAAAAAAAACTGCTGGCCTGTGTCTGTGAGAGTTGAAAAAAATCTGGCCTATGAGTTTCAATAGTTGCTTCTTGACATAACCCTAAGTGCTGTCATCTGGCCTAGGAGCTAAAAGGGGCCATGGGGAGTGGGTCTGGGGTCAGTGAGTGTGAAGGGTGAGAGCTAAGGAGCTTAATGTTTAAGAAAACAACTGGCTGGAGTTCCAGAGAACAGAGGAGGGCCTTTTAAACAGCCTGCCTTGGCACACGGCAGGCCCTGTGGCTGCCTCCGATCTAAGTCTGAATCCAACCCGTACTGGCCACCACCCGCCTTGCCAGAACAGGTATGCTGCCATTCAGGGCATTTTTTTCCCCAAGGCTGGTGCAGCAAGCCAGGAAATTTCCCAACTCCGGCTACCTGGCTTGGGAGTGGCAGTCCCCACCGTTATGTCGTTATATTTATGGGAGTACTCACAAGTGCATAAGTTTTTAGAGTTGTCACTGGGAGAATGCTAATATCTATGGGATCTCCTCAGTAGCCTATCACTACTTGCAGGGAGTTCAAAGGAGTGCACCAGTACTTGCAGAGAATATTTCATTATTTATAGTGTATCAATTAGGACAGGGTAGGGCAGGGCTAATTATAATGTGGTGGCACCATTGTGGCACTGCTCAGCCTTGGCTCAATGGGTAGCATTCTTGTCTCTATGCCAGAAGGCTGTGGGGTCAGGACATGCGCAGGAAACTCAAGTCTGACACTTCAGTACAGTATTGAGGGAGAGCTGCGGTTCAAGAGATGCTATCTTTCAGGTAAGACATTAAACCAATGCATTATCTGCCTTCTCAGGGAGAGAGTTTGGAAGATTGGAAGATGTTCCCTCATATGCTTGTTAATATGTATCCCTCAACCAAATATCACAAAATATCTTCATTATTGTTGTTTGTAGGAGTCTGCTATGTGCAAATTGGTTGCTGCATTTCCCACATTACAACTGTGACCACACATTAACATTAACAGTGCTTCATTGGTTGTAAATACTTTGTATTTATTTCTTCTCAGTGCAAGCACCATCCTAGTGGATGTCTTGCCTCCTCATTAATGACATACTCCCCTCTTTTATTATGGAGCTCAATACTGGACATCGTTGTCCAGCTGTGGGCTTATTAAGATTTTGTATCAGCTTATTGTTACCTCTTGGATTTTATGTGTTCACTCTTTTAATAAACATAGGAAACTATTAGCTTTATTTACAACCTTCTCAACTGGAAATGTTTCCCTAAAGCCTTGTGTACCTACAAACACCCAACCCTCCCACTTCGTCCCTGTCCCAAACCTTTTTAGTCTTGACAGCATTGAGTCTCCTTCCATTTAGAGTATAATTACTGCTGTGTTTTATTTAAACCAAAAATAGATGCCCTCAGTATATTTATAACAGATCTCAGAGACTGTGTTAATTTTTAAAGGGTCCTAGAAGTCTATCAATATTTACAGAGGGCAGCTCCTTCTTACTCCAACCTAGGAGTGTGCTGTATTTGGAAGGATTAGCTAGAAGTCTGATTATATTTGCGGGGGGGAGCCAGGAGTTACATTAACAAACAGAGGTGGTGTGCAGGGGTGTATTGGCAAATACAGGGGCTGCATCAATGTTTACAGTAGCTCTCCTGAGTGTTTCAGTATTTACAGGGAGTTCCCAGAACGTTCCAGTGTTTACAGGGAATTCCCTGGAATTTTTCAATATTTACAGGAAAATCTCAGTGTCCAACATTTACAGGATGTTTCAGCATTTACAGGGAGTTCCTGGAATGTTTCAGTATTAACAGAGGCTCCCTGGTGTGTTTCAGTATTTACAGTTAGGCTTGAATATTCACTCATACAGAGAAGCTCCCTGCGTGAAAATGGTGGCAATGGTCTGAATCAGGAAGTCCCACCCCAGACCCATCCTCTGCCATTTTTGCCAATTGCACATTCGTGGTTCCCAGAGGCAGATGCCCTTTCAAATCAGCAGGGGCCGCCACTCATGTGATTTTGGTGAGGTAGGTGACTGAAACCTGACTTCTGCAAATAAGATCCGGTTGGAGCAGGCCTGAACCTTGTGGATTTGTTTGGGTAGCCAGGGTGCCCTTTCGGGGAGGTAAGATACCCCTTTGGATATGGTTTCAGGACACCTTTTGGAGAGGTCAGCTACCCTTTGGCGGAGGTAAGGTATCCATTGAGGAGAGGTAATGTACCCTTAAGGAAAGGCAGGGGCCTTTCGGTATTCTTGGAAGTAGACAGGAATATGTGTTAAAAACACAATCTCACTGGCACTGTCAAAGCTGTCAAGGAACTGTCAAAGCTGTCAAGAGCTGTCAAAGCTCATTGGAACTGTCAAAGCTGCCAAAACAGTTTATGCTGCTGGGCTTTAATTTTTTTAAATGCGTGGCATTTAAAAAACATAAGTTCTTGCTATTTCACTTTATCTGTTGGCAGAGATATTTATAGGATTTGTGCTACACGACTAATTTTACAATCTAACATTATCGTTGTGGTATGCCTGTTAAGTGAACAGTTTGATAGACAGTTCCAAGTGGTTATAGGCCAGAATTTTATGCTCCACCACTGCTGGGTTTTTAGGTAGGGTTGGGAGCGTAAAATTGAAGGGATGGATTCCCTCCGTGTTCCTGCCCACTCCAACTACGTAACAAATTTACACTGGGGTGGGTAATGCATCAGACAGGAAGCCTGCCTTTGCCCCAGCTGAGGCCTTTAAGTGGGTCATTATTGGTCACTTGAGGGCCATTTCCCACCCAGCCTCACGTCTTAGGCTGGCAGGAGGATTGAGCTGGTGTGGGGGAAGGCAGAAATTCAAAAGAGTTACATCTCGGGCGGGAAATGGTTGGGGCTCCTCCATCAGAAGCCCCCTTCTGAATCGATCACCGACGCCCCCCACCCCCCGAACCACCACTTAATGTCCAGTGGTCTCCGGACCTACCTCCCTCCTTTCCCACCACCCCCCCCAACCTGATCTCCCCCCTTCTCACCCCCCTACCCAGGCCATCCCTAGCTTCCCAGCCCTGGGACCCCTTGAACTAACCTGGACCTCTGGTGCTTGGACTTAGGCTCCAATGTCCTCCTGAATCTCTTTTTTCTGTTCACTGCAGGGATCTCAGGTGGGACTTCTCCTTGAGTGAGCGGTGGAAGTCCCATCTGCGGCCATTTAACAGTCATTTGAGTGTGAAATGGCTGCAGGCCACTTAGAGTCGGCAGGGATGTGTTCCTCACTGAATCTTCAGATGGTGGGAAGCAAAACCCCACCATCTGAAAATTCAGGTCCTAAAATAGAAATATTTGTTTTCATAAGAGATTAGTTGAAGGAATTTGAATGTATTGAATGATATATTTTATAAATTAGTGTTTTTTAAAATAGTGCTATCATCAATGGACACATTATTTTATGTCAGCATGGCTCCTGCTGTTTGCCCACAGTGGATACTAGGTAAGTTGACATGGAGGGGTAAGGGCAAAGGGGAGTGGGTAAGGGGAATGGTTTGGCATGAACTGACACCATGTTGGCATAGGGGCTATGAAGGGTCATGGGATGATGGGTAGTGCAAACGGGCTATGAAGGCCTTGAGGAGTGGATAGAGGGGCATAGAATGGCTTGGAGGGTATGAGGGGTTATGGTGGGATGAGTGGTGGGCATGAGATGGCATGGGTTAGTATGGATGGGGCATGGGGAGTATGTGGGGGGGGTGGTGTCAGGGGGCATGAGGGGTCAGGGCTATTTTATTCACTTTCTAAATAACTTCAACAAAGTGCTGGGGCACCTAGGCAGGTCTTCTGCCCAGCAAGCCTCAGCAACCAGTAGCCTCCGCACTCATTCCAGGGCCACCTGATTCAATTCCCAGAGCACCCTGCCACCCCACAATGAAAATCCCAACTCCTGCGGCACTTTCTCCCTTGTCAGGTTTGTGGAGCAGAGAAATGTTCTGACCCTGCAGTTCCAGACCAAGAGCGAAAATTCAATCATTAGTTCCCAGGATGTTTCAGTATTTACAGGGAACCCACACAGTGTTTCAGTATTTACAGTGAGATCCTGAGTGTTTCAGTATTTACAGTGAGTCCCCCAAAAATTTCAGCGTTTACTGGAAATCCCCAGAATGTTTCAATATTTACTGGGGCTTCCCGGAATGTTGCAGTATATACAAAGAGTTCCCAGAGACATTCAGCATTTGCAGGGAATTCCCACAATGTTTCAAGTCTTCCCCTGTGCGCTGACTAAATAAGTCTGATGGACAAGCATCCTTGAAGACAACAACATCTGGAATGTGGCATGAATTGCACTCCGCCCCCACCTCCTCCCCGAGAAGGCTGAGGATGGACAGTGAGAGCAAGGCCATATTGGCAGTAGGGAATAGTCATCTGAAACTTGATGAGATTATTATCAAATCATAGAAATGTTACAGCAAAAAAGGAGGCTATTTGGTCTGTCACACCATGCTTGCTCCTGCATGGGCAACTCACCCAGTCCCACCCTCTCCCTTTTTCCCATAGCCTTACATTTTTTTCTTCTGTAAATTATGCAATTCCTTTTTAAAACCACGATTGAATCTGCCTCCACCACGCTCTCAGGCAGTACATTCCTGACCCTAATTTCTTGCTACATAAAATAGTTTTCCTCATATGGCCTTGGATCTTTTGCCAATGACCTAAATCACTGTCCTCTGGTTTTTGTTTATTCCACCAAAATGGTCATGCTTGATGCTGACACTGGGCACCTGGAATGGGATGTGTTAACTTAACCTTAACTTGATGAGTGCAAATCCTAACCTGTTCACCATGCACTGCACAAATCACCCAATTTGACATATTAGCACATTTGGGTTTGAATTTTCATGGGGTGGAAAGGATTTTCACCCTAGACATTGAAAAATGCTGCTGCCTTCAAACTGATCCAATTTCCATTAGTGGGTTGTCCAAAACATCTCTTTTGGGCTTTAGACCTTTGAGGAAAAGGTCTAAAACTGTCAGAGTTATTTGGAGAGGTTGGGTACCCCTTTGGGATCGCTAAGTACCCCTTTTAGATATGTCTGTGTACCCCTTTAGGAGAGATAAGGTGCCCTTTGGATTGGTAAGAGTAGATTTGAATCTATGTAAAAAAATGGGTAAGGTCTGTGGAACTGTCAATCATTTGAGAAATTTAAGTCTCCTACCCTTTAAATTTAAAGAAAACAGTCTGCAGTTTAAAAAAAATCAGTTCTTGCAATTTTGCTCCATCTGTTGACATAAGCCTGAGGGTTATCATTATAGGATTAGTGCTGTATTACTGATTCCACAACCTAGCATTATCACATGGGGTGCTTGCCAGTTCAATGAGTTCAGTTGTATTGACATCTCCAAGTGGTTATAAAATCTTTGATATGGGGCTATGAGTACAAATATGTTTTCTTACAAGGGATTAAGTAGTTGAATTAAATGTTTGCTTTTATAAGGGATTAAATAGTTGAAGGAATTTAAATGTAGTGAATATGTTTTTAAGAATGAGAGTGTGCAATGGACAGTTAGGACTTAATTTTATTTCATATCAGCATGGCTCCTGTGGTTTGCCCATATTTCATTTCAGCATGGCTCCTGAGGTCTGTCCATAGTGGATATTGGGTAAGTTGGCATGGGCGGTGTAAGGGAAAAGGGTGGTGGGTGAGGGGGGAGCATGAGTTACATAAATTGGCATAGGAGGTATAAAGGGGAGGCAATGGTGTAGCTGTATTGTTGCTGGACTAGTAATCCAGGGACCCAAGGTAATGCTCTGGGAACCCAAGTTAGAATCCTGCCATGGCAGATGGTGAAATCTGAATTCAATAAAAATCTGGAATTAAAAAAGTTTAATGATGACCATGAAACCATTGCCAATTTTCGTAAAAACCTATCTGGTTCACTAATGCCCTTTCAGTAGGGAAATATGCTACCCTCACCTAGTCTGGCCTACTTCTGACTCCAGACCCACAACCATGTGGTTGACTCTTAAATATCCTCTGAACAAGTGCAATTAGAGATGAGCAATAAATGCTGGGCTACCTAGCGGTGTCCACATCCCATGAATGAATTTTTAAAAAGCGTCATGGGGGTGGGTAGAGAGGCATTGGTTTGGAAGAAGGGTTTGAAGGACCAAGGGGAATGGGTAGAGTGGCATGAAGTGGCATGAGTTGGCAAGTATAGAGCATGGGGAGTGTGTGGGAGGTAAGGGGATGTGAGGGGTGAGGGCTAGAGTGCTGTTTTTTGTATTATTCCTTTCTTACAAGTCCCAGATCACAAAGGCCAGCCTACCACACAGTCTGTTTCCACACCCAGCAGCCCCTGGGGCTGGCTCCAAGCTCTTTCCGAAGGTGGCAGGCCCAACTCCCATTATGACCTGCACTTCCAAAATGAAAATTAGACCATCCAGGAGCTTTCTGCCAAGCGCTCGAAAGCCAACATTTGGCCCTTGATCTCTTCTCAAAGGTTTTTGACGTTTGGTCTTAACCAAACTTAACCAATCTTCGTCACCTAAAGACAGGGTTTCCCTCCCCTCCAATCTCTAGCACTCCTCCTTAGACAGTTCCAACTTGACCAATATTTTACCCTTTTCCTAAGTCATGCTCGTTCATCATTCTTGTCCTCACCAAACTCCACTGGCTCATTTTGTAATACACTCAACCTCATTGACAAATTGTTTCATGGCCTTGCCCCACCTTATTCACACAACCATCTTTGGTTTATACACATCCAACAGTCTTCCAACTCTGGCCTACTGTACATTCATTAGCCAACAAACACATGCTCCCAACACATCTCAGTCAGTGGTAGATCTTGCAGATATTTAAATTAATCCCATCCCAGGACTTCTGCCCTTAAAGCATTTTGCTGTGGAGAGACTAGAAAAGCTGAGATTACAGCTGATAAGGTGAAGGGGAGATTTAATAGGAGGTGTTCAAAATCATGAAGGGTTTTGATATAGAAGGTAGGGAGAAAACATTTCCACTGACGTGATGGTCAGTAACCAGAGCACACAGTTTTAAGATAATTGGCAAAAGAACCAGAGCAGAGATGAAGAAAAAAAATATTACGCAGCAAGTTGTTATGATCTGGATTGCACTGTCTGAAAGGGTATTGGAAGCAGATTCAATAGTAACTTTCAAAAGGGAACTGGATAAATACTTGAAAAAGAAAAATTTGCACGGCTTTGGAGAAAGAGCAGTGGACATGAGACTAATTGGATAGCACTTTCAAAGAGCCAGTACAGGCAGAATGGGATGAATGGACTCTTTCTGTGCTGTATCATTCTCTGACTCTAGGTGCCAATTCATTTTCAACCACTAATGAACCTTCTCAAAACCTATCTTTTCAACCAGCTCTCCTAATTCTCCCACTGGGTATTATATCCCTTGCCCTGTTAAAAACACAATACTATGGAAAGCCGTTGCTGGCCTATCCCATGTGGCAGTTTCCGAGAAACTTATTTGAGCACGGAGAAATTGGGAATCAGCACTCCGATGGTTAATGAAGGGAAAATTCTTTGCTCAAACTGCAGTTAGAAATGATGGGCTCAGAATCCAAGGGTAACTCTATCTGTTAAAAAAAACAGACAGAACAGTCATGTCACTCATATAACCTTAACATAAATTGTTTTTTCACAGCTGCTCCAGTGGAAGCAGCTGGATGTCTCTCTGAAAGTAATTCCATAACGTGATGTTTTTTTAAAAAAATAACAAGCGGTTAGGAATCATTAAGCAGCTAAAAATACCATTATTTTTCCTAAAAAGGAGATACTAATCCAATTAAAATAGAACTAATTGAGAATACAAATCAGATATGTGTTGGGATCCGAGATTTCCTGAAATCCTACTGTCATTGAACGTGTTGCACAGATCTGTCTCAGCACCAATGATCCAATCTTGCACTCAGCTTCTTATGGGCACCAATTTAGAAGGAGAACAATTTAAGTGCTTGGTGAATTCCCCCATCTCCCTGTCTCAGCCTTTCATTCTTTCCACCCAATGCTGATAATCCCACATGCTATCTGGCCTGTTGGCCCATTAATGCAGAACTTTCCTGCAGATCTAAACACATTCGTAACCCAACATAGGAATATGCAGCGTTGGACATGAATGCCCATATAATGAGAACACTGTCAGAATCTTATACATGAATACCTGCAGAATTGGACGGATGAACGTTTGCAGAATCTGTCATGGGCTAAGATGGCATTTGAGTTCTGAAAGCACACCAAATCTGATATATGAACACATAGGGCAGAATTTGCCCTTTGCCCCGGCATGTCCACACGTAAAATCATGCGTGGAAACATCGGGCAAGCGTCCCGATGTCACCGCACACCATCGTGATATTTTGCTGGGCGGATGCGTGTTAATGTCTGACGTGCGCCTACCGTTAATTAACGGGCCACTTAAGGCCCTTGAGGCGCCAATCGACGTTGATCTTTTGGCGACCATGCAATCTTCGGGTCAGCGCATGGGCACAACGGGCAGGCGGGTAGGTCACGTTTGTATTAACCTCATCCACGGGCAAGATAAGAGGGCTCATTGGGGTTGTGAGTGTGCACAATCAAGTCGTTATTTATGAAAGTTATTGAAACTTGCCTGTGTGATCTGCAGTACTTCAAAACGCATTCCAGCTGCTTTTCCTGGACTCTTAACCTTCAGGTCAGCGCTCTGCAGTGAGGAATTTTTTCTGGGCCTGCAGGTTTCAGGAAGCCTACCCTTAGCCTGGGAATGGGAGCTGAACTGCCCACTGGAGGCAGCTTCTGAGGAGGAAGGGAAGGCTAGAAGAGGGAGGAGGCCAGGAGTGCATAACCAGCCTCCAGGGGAGCCACCTTTGAGAGGACAGGCGCAGGCACAAGGAGCGCACAGTCAAGAGGTAGTCCAAGGCAGAAGGGGCCGCAGAAGATGCCACTATCCTGCTGCTAAGGTATACAGGCAGCGAAGCAGCTACCTCAATATATTTGAGGTGCAGTGCCAAAGGAAGCTCTGTCTCTCAAGGGAGACAGTCAATGATATCTGTCAGATGATAGGGCCTGAGATCTCCGCTAACTGTGGGTGGACACCCCATGCCAGTGGCTCTGAAGGTCAAAGCTGCCCTCAACTCCCATGCCTCTGGCTCCCTCCAGGGGTCGGTGGGTGATATTTGTGGTGTCTCCCAATCAGCTGTCCACATTTGTGTCAAGCAGGTTACAGACGCCCTGTTCAGGTGTGCATTGACCTTCATCCACTACTGTTGGGACCAGGCAAGCCAGACACAGCGAGCCAGAGGCTTCGCAGCGATTGCTGGCTTCCCCCCGTGTCCAGTGTGCAATAGACTGTACAAATGTGGCCATCAAGGCCGCCAGCAGGTGAGCCTGGTGCCTTCATCAACAGGAAGTCTTCCACTCCATGAATGTGCAGATAGTGTGTGATCACAGGATGCTGATTGTACAAGTTTGTGCAGGGTACCCAGGCCGCTCCCACGACACCTACATCCTCAGACGTTCCCAGGTGCTGGAGCTCTTCAGTGCTCCAGCCCGGCTTGATGGATGGCTGCTGGGTGACAAGGGCTATTCCCTCAGAACGTGGCTCACGATGCCTCTCTGTCATCCAAGAACAGAAGCTGAGCAGCGGTACAATAGGAGCCACGGCTCCACAAGGACTGTGGTGGAAAGAACAATCATTCTTCTCAAGATGCGCTTCCGATGCCTGGACCGCTCAGGGGTGCACTCCAGTACCCTCCAGATCACGTCTTGGTGATAGTGGTTGCATGCTGCGCTCTCCACAATCTTGAGTTGGAAAGGGGTGGACTCAGTGTACCATGAAGACATCGACACAGTGGCTACAGCTGCACACGATGAGTCCAGCAGTGAGTCTGAGGATGAGCACGTGCAGGGAAATGCTGAGGGGGTAGAAGCTGACCCAGGCATACACCAGGGAGGCAGGGACACCCGGGAGGCTTTAACCCAATAAACCTTCGGCTAGCACACCACAGATGGACCAACAGGACTAGCCTGGGCTGTAGGCTCAATACACGACACTTAAGGGTACTTAATCTGCCAGGTTAGGAACAGTCACAAAGGGCCTTGTTATTAAAGCTGAATGTCCAACAGAGCACTCATTACAGTTTTGGAGACCATACACATGCAGAAGAAAAGAGGCGCCCTCAGCCATGGTGACATATCTGAATTTATTCTGTCAAGCAAACCAACTTATTCCAAAAAAAAGAGAATAGTGTTGACAAAACAAAGCAAATCATGAGGACCTCATCTCAGGCCAACACAAAAGCACCAGTGAGAACCCCGTGGTGTGCCTAAGGTGCCTTAAGTTTTCGTTTCTGGGCGCGTGTCGCTCAGAGTGGCATCTGAGACAGCCAAAACAAAAACAGAATTACCTGGAAAAACTCAGCAGGTCCGGCAGCATCAGTGGAGAAGAAAAGAGTTGACGTTTCGAGTCCTCATGACCCTTCAACAGAACTGAGTAAAAATAGGAGAGGGGTGAAATATAGGCTGGTTTAAGGTGGGGGGGATGGGGGTGGGGGGGGGGGGGGGGGGGGGTGGGCGGGGTTGGGGGGAGAGAAGTGGGTGGGGGGAAGTGGGTGTAGAGACAAGCAAGCATATCTGAGACAGCCTGCTGACTCTGCTGTCCTGTTGGTCTCGATGACCTTGGCGGTTGAACTCTGGCCTATGAAGCAAGTGCTGGCTCCGTCTGGGAGGGAGCTGCCAGTTCCACAGCTGGCACCTCCCCAGTTGTCACAGCCTCACCGGATGCTACAGTCATTGGGAGAGGGGCGGAGGAGCCGCTGCCCTTTTTCAGAGTGCCCTCACAAAGATACTAGGCCTGCACCCCACCCCCCCCACCTTGGCCACATGCTGCCTACATCACATTAGGCACCACATTATATATTCTTCCATAGCAAGGAGGCGCAAGCGCGTGGAGCACAGATCGCAGTGGATGGTTCATTGCCACGCCACCTTGAAGCTCCCCTCTCAGCATGTCATCACCCTGACTTGGACATGTCCTGCAGTTCAAACACAGCACCTAGGTGCAGCTCCTCCAGTCACCCCCATACCTGTCATGTGGGACTCAGTGTAACATATACTGTGGGGGCAATACACGTCTCTTCATCACCCTCTCAGGCTGACCTCAGCATGGGCAGTATCTGCTGGCCCACCCAGCAAAGGACAAATACCATCAATGATTCAATACAGTCAGAACACTCAGACTTGGGGGGACAGTGGGGTGAGGAGCAGGGGGATAAGCCAACTTTCTGGGATACATGACCAATGCCAACATGGTACTCACCCTGCCAGAGAACAACAAGTCATTGAAGTGCTTGTGACACTGGATCCAGGTGCACCGCATCACATCGCGGGAGTTCACCACCTCCGCCACATCCTCCCAGGCACATTTCATCATGTGGGGGGGCCTCCTCCTCCCATCCTAGGGGACCAACACCTCCCGCCGTGCTGCCACCTCCTCGAGGAAGGCAGCAAGGCAGTCATCAGAAAAACGAGGGGCATACTGGCCTCCCACCCTACCCTCTGCCCTGGTCTGTTTCGCTGCCCTACCCCTAAAGCCTGGCCTGCTCCACTGGCCTACCCACCAGAAACCTTCTGGTGAGCCCTTCCAGTTGCCATTGTGAACAGCCTTGCAAAGGCTGCCAGCGTTTCTGATAAACAGGCCGCTGGGTCGCCATTGGACCCGGCGGACAAAGCATTCCCGCCACCGCCTGCCCATTCCTGCTATCCTCAGGAGTCGGGCATTATGCTGGGCGGGCCTTAATTGGCTCACCTGCTTAAAATGGCGGTGTGGACCCCAATGCGGGCAGCTATTGGGTCCGTGCCCACCCATGTCCACTCTCACTCCTGAAGAGGAAACCACGAGGTGTAGAGGGATGAACAGGGAACTTGCCCTTAGGCAAATCTCAACTATATCATTGGCGGTCCAGTGTTGACTCCACAACTCTAATACTGAGGTCCTAAACTCTAGAATTCGCTTCCTGAACTTCATTGCCTCTCTACCTCTCTTCCTTCTTAAGACACTCCTTAAAACCTATCTCTTTCAACAAACATTCGGTCACCTGCCCTAATATCTCTTTCTGAGGTTCAGTGTCATATTTTGTTTGATAACATATTAGTATCCAGAATGTGACATATAAGCTCATGTAGAACATATAAACACATGTAGAACCTGACACCTGAATTCAGACAAAGTCTGATATATGAACATAATCTATTGGATTTAGCCATCACAACTGTACTCACTGACCTACTGTCTGGCAACACCTCAATTTTAAAATTCTCACCCTTAAGCACCTTGAGGCATTTTACTATGTTAAAGGTGCAATACAAATGCAAGTTGATTCTACTATTTATTCAGTATATATTGCCCAGCTCATGGCTTTATATGTAGGTTAGCACTGAACATCTCAAGGTTGTCTGCTGAAAGTCAAGCATGTAATCATGCCAAGCATCTTGGCTTCCGCACCTTAAAGATCTCCCAACTTCTACAGGGGAATGAAACTCCAATCCTGCGTTCAGAATGCCCTTGTCCTTCCGATGTTCCTCCAAATCTTGCCAGTCTCAAAACAGGAATTCTGAAGTCAAAAATGGGATGGCTGGTGATTTTAGCTTCAGGCAGACAATGAGTAGATGCTGGGCAGAGTGTAGCCCTGTCACTTACCTCTCACTGCTGGACTGAAACCTGAATTATTGTGAGGTACAGGCCAAGCGTTGCCAACTCAGGCTGCAGGTATCCCTGGTGGTTTTATCATGTGACCTCCTGTCTCCAGCTGCCCTACCCTCATAGTCCTGCTATTGGTTACCCAAAGCATCCATCATCCAGCTTCTCATGCCAATTGGAAGCCGACTGGACCATTCTCAACTGTCAGTCAAAGCTACCTTCCCCTCCTAAACCATCTTCAATATTATTAAGACTAAACAAAAATATCCAAACAAAATGTAAGAAATTCACACTTTGAAAAAAGTATCCCCATGAGTTTTCTCTTGGGTTTGCTTGCATCACTGTCCTGGAGATTAATTTTCAATTCCTGGAGACTCTAGGGCAAGCTTTGACGGTTGGCAACTCTATGCATGCTGCTGTCGGAACTTGCAGGTTACTGTGAGGGCTCAGGCAGCCCTGTTGCAGGCTGTAGATGTTTCCCTTTGACTCAAGATGGATAATCCTCATCCTTCTGGCCTCACAAATATAAAAAGGAGGGGAAAAATGTCCCTGGCCATTTTGTGAGCAGTTCCTTTAAGGCTGTTCAATGCTTGGTACAGATGAGCAGTGCGGCCCACTTGTGGGTGAAAATGACAAATCCTGACCCTTTAAATAAAGGTGACCAGATGTTTGATGAAGTCATAGGGTACCAACTGGTATGTTGCAATTGAGTCCCATCCCACGCACAGTGCTCTTCTAGTCCCTAAGAGGCAGGTGATAAGACCATCTCCCATTGGGGGCATGTTACTTATCCATCGCTGCATCAATGATCCACTGATCCAATGTCGTTTTAGGCTTCATACCAGGACCAATCTGGAAGAAGAATGATTTTAGTGTTTGCTGGATTAATGTTCTCCCTGTCAGCCTTTGTTCCACCTACCTAATATTGATAACCCAAAACGCTATGTGTTCTACCAACCCATCAATACAGAAGTTATTTAAAAACAAGATTCCCTGAGAATCTAAATACATTCATAACCTGACATGGTCATAAAATCAGACATAGGAATGCATGCAGGATCTGACATATTATGAAAAGTGAAAACCATCTCAGAACTCAATCCAAGAAGGCCAGGGCAGGACCTCTGGCCTAAACAAGGAATGAATTGAGCTGACAGTATTTTTAGACCTCATGTGACTCTGGCAGAATAAACTCAGATCAACCCAATGTTGACTGAATCAAAATATTTTCTTGAAGAATCACAGAGGATCTTGGTATCCATTTGAAAATATGAAAAGGTCACTACTCCTACACTTGGCAGCCAATGACAAGCACTGACATTTGCCAGTCTACTCTTTTGGTTGCAGCATCACAGAAACATAATCATCAGTAAGGCTTTTTGGACCTGGATAGGCTAGCAATGCTCCTTAATAAGGCAACTCAGCAATGAAAGAGGCAAGGCAGAGCGCTTGAATTTAATTCTCATCTCATTAGATCTTAAATGTCAGTAGGAAAGGCACAGGTGTCAAGGCACATAAAGCATTAATTATTCAAGGGTGTGTGTTATAGAGAGCTATCTATGCAGTGTGCGAAAAAAATCTTACGACCCCAGAACTTCCAGATGTCTTTTACTACGATGAGTTGCTTCATTATACTGAAAACTACAGGCAGAAATTTCCCCCGTGGTCTTCAGAACACCACTCCCACGGTAAAATTGGGATCAGAAGCCTGGGGCAGGATGAAGCCAGGAGACTGGGATAGCAGCCAGGGATATGAAGTTACACGTTTGTCCATCGCTGAGTCTGCTCCCATCAGAGCCTTAAAATTCAGCCATTCTCCTGTAAACTTGTCGGGTAGAAACTAATGTGCACATGCTTTCTGTCCACCGTTTGGTGGCCTCAGGAGGCCAGGCATTGCCTGAAAATTGGCTTCTACATGATCCAATTTCACTCCACAGATGGGAAATAAGCAATTAACTGTTAAATTATCTATTAAAACATCTGATTGACTTGACCAGATGAATTTGAAGCACTATTTGAAAGGGAACAAAGATGTTCTGTAACAATTTATCCCTCAAGAAACACCACCAAAAGCAAATAATCTTACTACTGTTTATGGGATTTTACTGTGTTCAAAATGGCTTTATCTCAAACATCAATGAAGCACTTTGGGATGTCCTGAGGACATGAATGGAACTATATTTGAATGGAAGTCTTTTCTTTCTAATGCCTCAGCTCTGCGTTAAAGGACAATACTAGGACTAACAGTTTACTGGTGAACACAGGGCATTTTCACAGCATCAGTACAGCCCAATGTGCTTTACACTAGTGAATGGCTTTTTGAAATTAAATCATTGAGACAGGGAAGGGTTGCATCTCCATAATCAACGCTGTGAGTTCCTATTTCCTGAAGGACATTAGTGAATCAATTGAGCTCCCACCAGCTTTATTGAATTCGATCTCACCATCTACCCTGGTGGAGTTTCAACAAGTACAATACAGCCCGGTACAGCTCTATCATTCTCAATATGCCACGATACAGCTCCCTAAGACCATTGACCTCAATTGAACACATTTTCTTTTGAAAACTATCAAAGCAAGCAATGAAAGGAGATTAGTATACCACCAACTTCGGTCAACAGCAAGCTTGCTCTGTTTGAAAATCAAGCTGAAAGGAAACATCAAATTCTCTGCAATAATTTCATTTCACTTATTTCTGTAAATTAAGCTTTTCTGATTTTCTTCATGTATCCTTCTCACTTCCTCACTTTTGGGGAACCGGCAGTAGCTTCTTGCTTTTTTATTATTCCTTGTTTAATGGCCATGAAATTGCCAAATCCAAAAGTAAAGCACTGAAATTAAGCTAAAAAAATTAAATTCATCCATCACTGTTTATGAGGCATGGGAAGGAAAAGTAAGGACTTGAATAAATCTTTGAACAAAATATCCATTGCTCCAAGAAACCAAAAACATTCTTGGTATGCACAGATAGCCCATTCGGCAAGCAAGCAAGGAACCCCACCCACCACATTCCCCCCTCCACACACTTACACACACACATACACAAACACACACGAACATACATACACTAACCTGTCCCCAAACCCCAAACGTCAATCTTTTCCGCGCTGCCTCTGTGTGACTTTCCCTTCAAGTGCTGTTGCTGATTTGCTAGTCCCTTTTCGTATTGTACAGCAGCCCGTGAAATTTCTTCTGAAAGGTCAAAGTGTGAAATATGACATTTTTTTGCTCATCAGAAAAAGATACGTTGTGGGAATCGTCGGGAATGCTGAACTAATCAAGGGCATAAAAAACTAGGGGGAGGAAATATAAATGAGATAATTTTCCACGCAGTGCACAGACCTTGTGTAAAAGGGAGTGCTGGAATCAGCCAGGGACACTCACATTTCACATTTACTATTGCCATTTAAAAGGGCCCCATCATCCATGCCAACACCCACAGAAACAAGAAAATAGTGAAATATCTGACAATAAAGATGACAGGACTCAGGCCATTAGCATTTAAGCTGCAACATTCAAATGTCATCAAACACATGGGGCAGAAATTTACATTTGGTGTGCGGGTGCGTGCCCGCCATGCCGGAACGTGAAATGACGCGCAATGACATGGGGCGTGTGTCCTGATGCCACCACGCACTGCCGTGATATTTAACTAGGCGGGCACGCTATGAGGACGGAGGGGCACCCGCCATTAGTTAACAGGCCAGTTAAGGCCCTTGAGGCACCAATTTTCTGTGATTATATGCAGCCCGGGCAATTTTCAGGGCATCGCACGGGCACAATGGGCAGGCGGGTAGGCCACATTTTCAAAAACCTCATCCACGGGTGGGATAAGACAGGTGAGTGGGCTCGTTAATGCGAGTCATTAGTACTTTAGATGATAACTTACTGCTGCTTGCTTGAGTGAACAGGACAACTTCATTTCGCTGCTTTGACAGAAATAACAGGCTTCAGTTCAGGACTCTAGAGGAGTCATAACACTTGGAGCCTTCCAGGTATCAGACAACCTTCCCTTACCCTGGGAATGGGGTTTGTGGTCTCTGGTGTAGGCGCCTCCTCTGAGGAGGAAGAGAGGACCAGAAGGGGGAGGAGGCCAGGTGTCCCTTTTCAGCTTCCAGGGGAGTGACCTAGGTGAGGAAAGGCACAGGCACAAGAGGCACATGGCCAACAGGAAGTCCAAAGTGGAAACTTCCTCAATATGTCTGAGGTGCAATGCCAAAGGAGGCTCCACCACTCAAGGGTGACCGCGGCATCCATCCGTCACAAGATCGATCCTGAGATCAGCTCCAACTCTGTGGGTGGACACCCTGTGCCAGTGGGTCTGAAGGTCACAATGGCCCTCAATTTCTATGCCTCCAGCTCTTTCCGGGGTCAATGGGTGATCTTCGTGGAGTCTCCAGATCAGCTGTCCACAATTACGTTAAGCTGGTGACAGACGTTTTGTTCAGGCGTGCATTGACTTTCATTCACTATCGCACAGATAAGGCCAGCCAGGCAGAGCGAGCCAGAGGCTTTGCCATGATTGCTGGGATCCACCCCATCCAGGGTGCAATAGACTGCACACATGTGGCCATCAAGGCAACAGTGGGTGAACCCAGTGCCTTTTTCAACAGGAAGGGCTTCCACTCCATGAACGTGCAGAGAGTGTGTGACCACAGGATGCAGATTCTGCAAGTCTGTGCAAGGTACATGACGCCTACATCCTGAGACACTCCCAGGTGCCGGGGCTCTTCAGTGCTCCAGCCCGACTGGATGGTTGGCTGCTGGGCTACAAGGGCTATCCCCTCAAAAGATGGCTCATGACGCCTCTCCGCCATCCAAGAACAGAGGCCGAGCAGTGGTATAACAGGAGCCATGGCACCACAAAGGCTGTGGTAGAGAGAACTATCGGTCTTCTCAAGATGTGCTTCCGATGCCTGGACTGGGGGGTCGCACTCCAATACCCACCAGATCGTGTGTCACTGATAGTGGTTGCATGCTGCGCTCTCACAATCTGGCGCTGGAAAGTGGGGACACGGTGGAGGAGGATGATGTTGACACAGCTGCTTTGGCTGCAGACAATGAGTTTAGTAGTGAGTCCGGGGATGAGCACGCTCAGGAGAACGCTGAGGGGATAGATGCTGACCAGGGCAACCTCCAGAGAGGCAGGGACACCCCGGAGGCGTTGAATCAACGCTCCTTCAGCTAGCCTACCAAAGATGGACCTCCAACACATGCCAGGGCTGCAGGCTCCATACTCGATGCCTGACGGGAACATTTGCTTGGTGAACAATATGCACTATGTACCATTTCAATAAAGTTCAATGACAAACAAGTCACTCAAAACATCATGGGTTACCCTGCACCTGCAGAACTAATGAAGCACCCAGAGGCTTGTTGAACACAAACACATTTAATGGTGTGGTGCCTGGCATACATAAAACAAATTAAATGAAAGGTGTTCTCCATCACACCTAATAATAATTAACAAAAAGTGGGAGGAAAAAAAAACATCGCCAGTGATAAGCCCATGTTGTGCTTAAGGTGCTTTAAGTTTTCATTTGCAGATGCTACAACTAGGTGCTCACCCCTCGCCGGCGCTGGCATTCGAGACAGCCTGCTCACTTTGCTGTCCTGTTGGCCTTGATTACGTTGGCGGGCATCCTCTGGCCAGTGGAGCCTGATCTGGCCCCGCCTGGGAGGGAGAGGCCAATGCCATGGCTGGCATGCCCTCAGTCGCCATAACCTCATCGGATGCCATGGTCACTGGCAGAGGGGCGGAGGAGCTGCTGTCCTCATCTGGAGTGCCCTGTGAGGAGCACGCAGAGACAACAGGCAGCTGCTGCACCAACGTGAGGTTGTTTCAGACCTCCCTGCTCACCATTGATGGATGGGCACCTAGCTGGGAGACTGGGTGCCCAATCCATGTCCAACATTGGCAGTCACCACCTGAGGTCATTGTGATGGCTTGCAGATCTGAGCGCATCCCCTGATTCAGCTCCTGGAGGAGCATCTCCATGAGAGTCACCACTCTCTCCATGAAGGAGGCAATGTGCTTATCCATGAGGGTCATTGCATTGCTCATGCTCCGCATGGACTCCTTCATCACGGAGACCATGGCACGCATTCCCTCGTGTATCTCCGCCAGATCCTCCCGTACACCCTGCTAGACTTCCAGCATTTGCTGCCTTAGGGACCATTCCAGAGGCACATCAGCAGCCACAGACTGAGCATGTTCCTGGTATCCAGCAGTCCTCCGACTGTGACCGCCTTGGGCACTCTCTGCCTCCGCCTGCACCTCAAGCGAGTGTGAATTGCCCTCACCACTGTGCCCCGAGATACTATCTGATGATCTAATGCCCACTGAGGTGCTGGTATTTTTGCTGGTGCCTGCCTGGCTGGGAGAATGTGACGCTGGTGTGTTTCTATGGTCAGTATCCTCTGGGGTGAGAGGTGGGCCTTCAGGTTCCTGACCCCGGTGGGCTTTGGTGATCCTTAAAAGAAGAATGAGGGCATATAATTAGTTAAAGTCATTACACTTTTACTGTGCATGCCTGGCACCTGGGTTAAGATGCCCTCGTCTTTCCATTATCAATGGGGATTCCATGTTCGAGGCTCACATCAAATTAGAGACTACAGTGGAATGGTTGCAATTACAGACATTCTGACCTCAGTGCACTGCACTCTTACCTCCTGTGACACCCCAACCTCACTGCGGCCAGTTAATCTAGGCGCATGGCGCTCCTCCAGCTCCAGGGACTCCTGCTCGTATCTGCTCAAGATCAGAAGGCGGGGTGGTCCTCCGCCAGTCCACAACCTTTCTGCATTGTTACGGGATGTCATCTCTTGAAAGGGGAGAGGAGAATTGTTTAGTCCACTCTGTACCTGCATTGCCAATGCAGCCTGGCCACTCCCACCTGAGGAAAACCTCGCAGGGCTCAGCCGATTCATGACACTGGAGCCAGCGGACATTGAGCTCCCACCCCCTTCTCACTGATGCCGCTGTCACGTATTACGCTAGGTGGGCCTTAATTGGTTGGCCCACCTGCGTAAAATGGCAGTATGGAGCTGATCGGGTTCCCGACCGCCCCCACCCACTCCCGCTGAGCCCACCCAACAAATGTAAAATCCTGGCCATGGTCAGGCAGAGATATTAATGTGTACAATGTTATTGGAAATTTTTAAAAATTGGACTTGTAGTAGGGTCTGTGTCTATGTGTGTGTCTGTGTGTGGCTTAATTGGATTAAAGCCAGCTTTGATGAATAGTTAAAAAAAAAAAATAAAAAATACCTGGAAAAACTCAGCAGGTCTGGCAGCATCTGCGGAGAGGAATACAATTAATGTTTCGAGTCCGTATGACTCTTCAACAGAACTAAGGAAAAATAGAAGAGAGGTGAAATATAAACTGGTTTAAGGGTGGGGGGGGGGGGGGGTGTTGGGACAGGTAGAGCTGGATAGAGGGCCAGTGATAGATGTCATAGACAAAAGGACAAAGAGGTGTTGAAGGTGATGATATCCAAGGAATGTGCTAATTAAGATTAGAAAGCTGGACATGCAAGGTACAGATAGCCCTAGTGGGGGTGGGGTGGGGTGAAGGAATTGAAATAGGCTAAAAGATAGAGATAAAACAATGGATGGAAATACATTTAAAAATAATGGAAATAGGTGGGAAAAGAAAAATCTAGATAAATTATTGGAAAAAAAGGGGGGATCGGAAAGGGGGTGGGGATGGAGGAGAGAGTTTGATGAATAGTAGCTTTGAGCTGTTAATTAGATAAACATAAGGATAGAAGGTAGAGAGTACATTTGCATTTGTTAAATAAACCATTCAAAAGAATGGGTAAAATCTTGCACCTATCTAGGAGATACCAAGCAATGTGTTTATATTACTAATAAAATTGGTGGAATGAAAATGATTATTGTTAGGAGAGGTAAAATTAAAAGACCCAGTAACACAATGTAAAATTTACATTCAAAGAGGAAGCTAGGTATAAACAGAAAGGAGTTTATGTATATAAGTCAGAGGCATTTAACATCTAACGAGCCTGTAAACCTACAACTGTCTGCAATGGAACCAAATTGCAAGGGACCTCATTTTGAATTTATAAGGTCAAATGTGCATTGCCTGGTGTCTGTTTAAAGTTTGTGGGCTATTGTTACCTTGGAGAAGATTTACCTGGGAGTGAGTCATTTGGGAATTTGTTTAAAACTTATTATGGTAGTAATTTGTAGACATGTGTACGTGTTTAATTTTGTTGTTAAATTAATAAATGTTTAATTTAATTTTATATAAAAAAAACCTCGAGGTTTGGTGGTTTTATTACTGAATTCAGAACTGCATTTCAAACATACCAATTGAAAAATATAGATTATGACAGCTGTTCAAATTTCCCACTGGGATTCAAGCAACTCAGCCTTTACCAATTGCTGTGTCATAACACACATCCAGTATCCACTAATACCTCTCAATCACTACAAACAAATTGTCTGCCCATTATCTCCTTGTATTTTGTGTGAGCTTTCTGAGCACAAATTGGCTGCCGCATTTCCTACATTACAAGTTTTAATTGACCATAAATGCCATTGGGATGTCCTGAGGTTGCTATAAAAATAGATAATCTTTATTTCTTTCTAGCTTTGTTACTAGACCTAATGCAGTGACCTGTCTATTTTTCTAGAGAATGTAAGTTCAATTTCCATCATGTTGAGGCAGACATGAAGCTGCAAGACTTGTAAAATGCCAAATGGTTTATTAATGTCATTTAAGGAAGGAAACCCATTGTCCTTACCTAGTCTGGACCTTCATGTGACTCTAGCCCCCCATTTAGGGCAGAATCTTGTGAAGGTGACAGGGGTCTCAGCTGACGGCTAGAAAGCCAGCAAGAAACCCATGTTACCTCCTTTGGAGAAGTCCCACTGAACCAGGGGCATGCAGGCAATTGAGAGGCCACCAGCGGGCCTTTCCCCAGGATCAAGGCCTTGGATGCAAAGTCCCATCTACCAAGAGCTGCCAGCTAATCAGAAGCCAGCAGCTCTTTTGCTCAGTAATGTCATTGGGAAGGCAGTGGTTGCTGCTGGAATGGCAGCCATTGGAAACCCAGGATCAAGGGGCGGCTCAGGCCAGATATAAGTAATGGTGGGAAGGGTTTCACTGGGCTGCATTCCAGGTGGGTGGGGTTGGGTTGGGGAGTGGTCAGGAGCAAGGGTGGGGTGTTAGGTTCTCAGTAGGCACACTCCCCTTTCCAATACTGGGTCCCTCAATTAGGCATTGAGTGCCTTTGAAGGAAGGACCCTCCTCCCCACTGGGAGATGACAAGCAGACCGCACGTCTTTACTTGTTGTGTCCCCTATGTGGTGACAGGGCCACCCACAGCTAGGTTAATACCAGCAGCAGCAGGATATGGCCCTTAAGTGTCATTAATTGGCCGCTTGAGGGCTTCAATTGGTGGCTTGGTGGAAAGGCTAGCAACGGGCCTTTATGCCTGGACTTAATCGGGGTGGAGGCAGGAATCTGGCTGTGTGCTCATCTGCCACCGTCCCACCTGATTTAATGCCCTTCCCACCTCCAAAAATGCCACTTAAAGGTTCTGTCCTTAACATGAACGCCTCTTAACTACTCTCTTAAAGATAGGAGTCAGGACAACTAAGGAATGGGCAATAAATGTCAGCCTAGTCAGCAACAGACACATCCATGAGAAAAGGGCCATTACCATGGTGACAAGCAGCATGGGTGCAGCACATATAGCATACGCCTGACCAGTCAAATAGATCACTGGGACCAACTCTTGATGTACTCTAACTGTGAGGTAGCAGCAATCCCTGGGGATGTCTGTGGGCTTGACTCTTCCTGCCATTCAGTTTGTTAACGTAAGAAAAGAACAAATGGCAAAAAATAAACCAGCCAAAAATGGGCTTCACTTCTGAATCTCTAAACGACTTGTGGCCCCACAGACAAGCCTTAACAGGCACTTGTGCATTATTCCAGCTGGCTGAATTTATTCGAACTAGATTCAGCACTTTAGGCCACCTCTGAGAGAAGATGATGGCTCTGTGCAATCGAGAGTTGGAAATCATGTTGAATATGTATGACTCAGTGTAGTGAGCAGAATGACTCTCCCATGCTGTGGACACCATGATGTACTTTTCACATCTTTTGAATGGAATTGAAAGCTTCAGAAAGCGTTGAACTGGCTAAGTTTTAACAAGCGTTTCCCTGCTGGCGTTATGGCAGAGACAGAAATATTCATTTGATATTCAGTCAGTGCCTGTGTCTGTAATACACTGGGAATGGGAAGGCACTGGATGGGTAAAAGTCAGTTAAGGAAAGAGGCCTTATCATAAGTATATCTAACCCAGGTAACTGAAGTGTATAGGTCCACTTAGCTGTAGGAATTAACAGGATGGCGGGTACATTGAGCCCTGGCCCTTTATAAGATGTTGACAAGTGGTAGCAAGTGGGCTAAGTTATATCTTTAACTAAGAATGATTGTACCTAACTCCTGTCATAGCTCCTCATCCTTCAATACATTTGTTGCAAGCTGTTTTGTCCCTTTGGTTAAGTTCAATTTGAAGTTCCAAAGCAAGGAGAAAACCTAATGTTTTCAGAGGAGCCATGGTTATCCCAATAAAGGCCTACCTGGATCATGACTCTTTCCTGGCCAATAAGTTGAGTGACTCTTGGAAGAAGGTGGTCACCAAATTGATGCTAAAGAAGTACAAGTATCAAAAAGTTGCACTTGGAGATAAAAAAAATAACAGGAGCAAAGAGAATTGCTCACAACATTTGAAAATACCTCCATTGACATAGGAGCCACGAGCTTGGATCTTCATCACTGGCAAAGTGAGCCAAATGATTTTGCCAGGTTTAATGTGCATTTAAGCTAAATGGTAGAAGAACCAAAAGAGAGATGAATTATCCATTAAACTCACCATGGAAGGTTAAGTCCAGTAATTAACAATGCAAATGGCATTTTAATGTGATAATCCTTCATTACTGCCAATCAACATCTCTTGCCCAAAAAGTGAATAATTAAAAATGTGGAGTCTTATTACCTTAGGTTCTGAATGGTTTTAGAAGATTTTAAAATGTCAAATTCCATCTTTTTGTCTTTTTATCTCTCTCTTAATCTGATATTTCTTTCCCTCTTTATTTTTCGTTCTGTACCTGATTGCACTTCAATTCATGATCATTCTCAGTCACCATTCCTTTCATTTCACAATTCTTTCATCTCACTGGCTAAGGAGGTATACCATTGGTCCCGTCGTACATTGAGGTCTCAGATGCCCCATTGCCCTTGTTGCACCTGTATCAGCTCACACTTGCAGAAACCTTCTAGCCAAATCATTTTGAAACTTAAATATGCATGAAGAGGTCTAACTAACATGGGACACCCTGCTCTAATCTGGGCTGTTATGTCAGGATTCAGCCCAGAAACAGCACAGCCTGTCTCAGGCTTGCAACATTCTCACTTGGAATCTTCTTTCATCGCTGAACTAGCCCTTTAAAAAAAACAATCTTGGAATAGATCCTTTGTGAATGCTTCATTAAATATTCATTAAGTCAACCCCGATGAGTTTTGTTATATAATATTAATTTTGTGTGACTAATGAATTATCCAAATTGAGTCTCTCGTGCTTAAAATATTGTGACTGTTTCAAACAGCTGGTGCTCTAAAACCATCGAATCTTTTGCCCTTTAGAGGGTTCTCAGAACTTTCTTCAAGAAGTGGGGAGTCAAGCTGACATCATCTGACAACAGTGCTGCAGTTGGCATTGGCTGGTTCATGGATACATCCCAACAGTAATGTCACAAGTCCTCTTCCTACATATTTCCAAGTACCATCAAGAAAAGGCAGGTTTCAGCAACTAATAAGGGGACAAAGGATATAACTGTTTTTTTGTTCCATGATGCTGCCAGCATTGGAACAGAGGAAAATAGGGAGAAGCATAGGAACAGGAGTAGGTAATTCAGCCCCTTTAAAGTCATTTATCTCATGGCTGATCTATACCTTAATTCCACTTACCCACCTTGGTTTCGTAACTTTTAATAGTCTTGCCAAACCAAAGTCTGTCAATCACTGTTTTGAAACTTTCAATTGAACCCTCAGCCTCAACAGTTCTGTGGGAGAGTGCCAGAATTCCACTACGTTTTGTGTGAAGATGTGCTTCATGACATCACCCCTGAACCGCCTTGCTCTAATTTAAACTATGGCTCCCTGGTTCCGCACTACCCCACCACAGGCAACAGTTTCTATCTGTTGCCGGAGACAAGGTCAGTATATGTCTACTTCACTGAACACTTGAAGTTTTGCTTTCCTGTCCTCACTGTGTGCCCTTCTTTAAAATTAGTTAATGGAACATGGTTTTCACTGGCAAGTGTCAGCAGTTATTGCTTATACCTAATTGCCCTTGAGAAGGTGATAGTGAGCCACCTTCTTGGACTGCTGAAATTGTGTAATGTATGTTCAGCCATAGTGCTATTAGAGAGGGAGTGTCAGGACCTTTGACACAGTGATGATGAAGGAATGGCAATATATTTCCAAGTCAGGACAGTGTGTGCCTTGGAGGGAAACTTGCAGATGGTGATATTTCCATGTATCTGCTGCTATTGACCTTCTAGGTGGGTAGATGTCGGAGGTTTGCAAGGTGCTGTCAAAGGAGGCTCAGTGAGTTACTGCAGTGCATCTTGTAGATGGTACACACTGCTGCCACTGTGCACTGCTGGTGGAGGGAGTGAATGTTTAAGGTGGTGTCTGGGGCGTCAATCAACTATGCTGCTTTTTCCTGAAAGATATCGAGCTTCTTGAAAGTTGTTGGAATCTTACACATCCAGGCAAATGGAGAGTATTCCATCACATTCCTGGCTTATATCTTGTGGATGGTGGACAATCTTTGGGGAGTCAGGAGGTGAGTTACTCATTGCAGAATTCCCTAAATATGACATGCTCCTATAGCTACCGTATTTATGTGGCTGGTCCAATTAAGTTTCTGATCAATGGTATCCCTAGGATGCTGATGGTGGGGATTTAGCGACCCTAATGCCTTTGAATGTCAAAGGGGTTGGATTCTCTCTATTTGAGATGGTCATTGCCTGGCACTTGTGTGCAAATGTTACTTGTCATTTAGCATGCCAACCTTAAATGTTGCCTAGAACTTGCTGCAATGGACACAGGCTGCTTCATTATCTGCAGAATTGCAAATAGTCTGAATGCTATTCAATCATCACTGAGCATCCCCTTTCCTGACCTTATGATAGAGGAAAGGTCATTGATGAAGCAGCTGAAGATCTTTGGACATAGGATGCTACCCTGAGGAACTCCTGTAGTGATATCCAGTGGGTGAGATGATTGGCCTCCAAGAACCACAACCATATTGCTTTGTGTTAGGTGTGACTTCAACCAGTGGAGAGTTTCCCCGCTAATTCCCATTGGCTTCAAGCATGCTGGGCTCCTTGATGTCATGTTCATTCAAATGCTGCTTTGATGTCATGGCAGTTTCTTTCACCTAACCTCTGGAATTCAGCCCTTTTGTCCATGTTTGAACCAATGCTGTAATGAGGTCTGGAGCAGAGTGATTCTGGTGGAACCCTGTGGTAAGCTGAGGTGTAATACACCTTTAAGAGAATGTGAGCAGATTGACCACGTGACTGTAAGACCCAATAGCTGTGTAGCACAGGCTACCACGTATAGAGTAGGAACAGAAATACCTGGAAAAACTCAGCAGGTCTGGCAGCATCGGCAGAGAAGAGCACGGTTGACATTTCAAGTCCTCATGAACTTTCAACAGAACTAAGTAAAAATAGGAACAGGGGTGAAATATAATCTGGTTTAAGGGGGTGTGGGGGGTTTGGGTGGTTGTTGGGACAAGCAGCCAGTGATAGGAGGAGATAACCAAAAGATGTCACAGACAAAAGAACAAAGAGGTGTTGAAGTTGGTGATATTATCTAAAGGAATGTGCTAATTAAGAGAGCAGGACAAGAAAGGTACAGATATCTCTAGTGGGGGTGGGGTGAGGGGAAGGGAAGGGATCAAAATAGGCTGAAAGGTAGAGATAAAACAATGGATGGAAATACATTTAAAAATAATGGAAATAGGTGGGAAGAGAAAAATCAATATAAATTATTGGGAAAAAAAAGGGGGGGGGGGGATCGGAAAGGGGATGGGGCTGGAGGAGAGAGTTCATGATCTAAAATTGTTGAACTCAATATTCAATCTGGAAGGCTGTTAAGTGCCTAGGCAGAAGATGAGGTGCTGTTCCTCCAGTTTGCGTTGAGCTTCACTGGAACAATGCAGCAAGCCAAGGACAGACATGTGGGCATGAAAGCAGGATGGAGTGTTGAAATGACAAGCGACAGGAAGGTCTGGGTAATGCTTGCGGACAGACCAAAGGTGTTCTGCAAAGCGTTCACCTAGTCTGCGTTTGGTCTCTCCAATGTAGAGGAATGCCGCCGGGGGAGTGAAGGGAAGATGTGTTTGGTGGTGACATCATGCTGGAGTTGGCGGAAATGGCGGAGGATGATCCTTTGATACATGATAGGGTCCCCCTTGTCCTCACTTATCACCCCACCAGCTTTCGCATTCAAAAGATCATCCTCCGCCATTTCCACCAACTCCAGCATTATGCCACCACCAAATGCATCTTCCCTTCATCCCCCTGGCGGCATTCCGTAGGGATCACTCCCCCCAGGACACCCTGGTCCACTCCTCCATCACCCCCTACTCCTCAACCCCCTCCCACGGCACTTCCCCATGCAAACGCAGAAGATGCAACACCTGCCCCTTTACTGCCTCTCTCCTCACCATTCAAGGGCCCAAACACTCCTTTCAAGTGAAGCAACATTTCACTTCCCTCAACTTAGTCTACTACATTCGTTGCTCCCAGTGCGGTTTCCTCTACATTGGAGAGACCAAACACATACTGGGTGATTGCTTTGCAGAACACCTTCGGTCTGTCTGCAAGCATTACCCAGACCTCCCTGTCACTTGTCATTTCAATGCTCCACCCTGCTCTCATACCCACATATCTGTCCTTGGCCTGCTGCATTGTTCCAGTGAAGCTCAACGCAAACTGGAGGAACAGCACCTCATCTTCCAACTAGGCACTTTACAGCCTTCTGGACTGAATATTGAGTAACACAATTTTAGATCTTGAACTCCCTCCTCCATCCCCACCCCCTTTCCATTTCTTCACCCCCATTTGTTTTTTCCAATAATTTATATAGATTTTTCTTTTCCCACCTATTTCCATTATTTTTAAATGTATTTCCACCCATTGTGTATCTATACCTTTTATGCCCTTTTAGTATTATTTCACCCCACCCCCCCTAGAGATATCTGTACCTTTCTTGTTCTGCTCTCTTAATTAGCATATTCCTTTAGATAATATCACCACCTTCAACACCTCTTTGTTCTTTTGTCTGTGACATCTTTTGGTTATCTCCTCCTATCACTGGCTGCTTGTCCCAACAACCGCACCCCCCCACCCCCCAACCCGGCCACATCTACGTCCATGTCCCCACCCCCCCCCTCCCTTAAACCAGCTTATATTTCACCCCTTTCCTATTTTTACTTAGTTCTGTTGAAGGGTAATGAGGACTCGAAATGTCAACTGTGCTCTTCTCCGCCGATGCTGCCAGACCTGCTGAGTTTTTCCAGGTATTTCTATTTCTGTTTTTGTTTTGGATTTCCAGCATCCGCAGTTTTTTGTTTTTTATGTCCAGTGTAGGGTCTGGCTGGAGAAGCACACATCACATTAGTGCTCTGTTGTTTTGTAAAACTGGAGGTGAGGCAAAACATGACCAGTCGATGACACCAAGGAAAGCCATGAAAACTCAACTGAAGTGAATCAACCATGCCCTGCAGGCCGATAGTAAGTACAACCCTCACCATATTCATCGAAGTTATCATCCTCTAGTATGCCACAATTTGGCTGCATCAAACCATTTGATCAGACCACTGATGACTAGTCACATTATATTGAACGCCTCGTGTTTTTATTTTTAGCTAATGACATATCAGGGGAGGAGAAGAGGTGGGCAGTCTTCTCATTGACATGTGGCAGTAAAACACACGGCCTAATTCGTACCCAACACCCCAGATCCTAGAGCTTTGAGGAGTTGATGAATTTTGTGAAAAGCCACTTTCAGCTGAAACCCTCGGTAGCAATGCAGCATTTTATGTAGCAGCCTTAAAACAGCTGACAGAGCACTGTGAGTTCGGGGCATCAATTAATGACATATTAAGAGACCGATTAGTCTGTAGGATTAACAAAGACGCCATTCAAAAAAGGTTGCTGTCAGAAACAAACTTAGACTTCAGCAAGGCACTGGAGTTGGCACTCTCAATGGAAAGCACAGTCAGGGATTCAGAATAAATCAAGGGAGCTCAAAACGGCATCATTCTTCGCGGAGGGAGGAAGGCACTGGCCAGGAATGGCGCGGAAGCGCAACGCTCCGCGGAAAGTCAGGAAACAGCCGCCATTAACGGACCAGCAAAAAGCAATGGCTTAACGGATAAAAACCACATTAATAATAGCAGACAGCCTGCAAACGAATGACAATTTAAAAGAACCGAGTGTTTCTACTGCCATCGCAATGGACACATTATATGATACTGTAAAGAAAGATTGAGGCAAAATTTCGAACTAAAAGGCAAGAGTCATGAAATTTATATGATGGAGGAATCAGAAGAAACAGAGTCAGATATTTACTTGCTGCACAATTTATAAATGCGTAAACAGAGCCAATCTACACGACAGTAGAAATCAACAGAAAACCCATTTGAATGGAGGTGGATACAGGCACATTCACGACAATCATAGGGGAACACACATTTAAGTATCTGAATGGAGGAGGCCACTCACTAAAGCTGGAAGACTCAGATGCCAGACTAAAGGCATATTCTAGCAAAGACATATGAGTAAAATGTATATGCAAGGTTCCAGTGCAATATAGAAGCTAGTCTGCTAATGTACCCCTCATGGTGATAGCAGACAGAGGACCGAGTGTCCTCACAAGAATCTGTTAAGAGAGATCAATCTTGAGAGATTAGTGAGAGTGCAGTCAGAAGCAGGAAATTTTGCTGTTTGGAAAAATAAGTATGTAAAGACTCAGCAAAAGGAACTAGTAGAGCTGACGCTTCAGAACAGAGTTCGAGTTGAAGTCAGTAACCTCCAAAAAGAAAAAGAAAAAGAAAACCTGCTGAAGGACTTTTGCATATTGCAAGATTCCCTCAGATCCCAATTTGTATCACTAAAAAGGTATGAGGAAGAACAAAAAGAATTCAGCATATCTCTGGCCGAGATGACGAATAAATTAGCCGAGAAAGCACAACAATACTTAATTCTCCAGGAAGCAACGAGCATATATAAAAAAGCAATGAAAGAACTGAAGAACCAGTGGAGGTCAAGAAGCCTTAAAAATAGGGACCTCTGAGCTTTGAAAGGAGCAGACAGGTGAGGAAATGCTGGAAGACTCAACCCCTGAATTCACTCAAGTTGAGCTCATACCTGAGCCTAGTCTCGCCAACAGGGAATATGAAGGGGAAGCTGAGATGAAAGTCAGCACTGCCAAGAAGAAACGCATCAAAAGAAGACACATAGGAAGAGAATGCAAAATTACTAACAAGTGCCCAAATTTTTTTTTTATGCATAAGGAAGCTGATCATTTTGTGTTCAATTTAGCCTTGCCCAACATCCTGATTCTCAGAACCTCCCTGACAATTGTCCTGCATATTGTTGAACTTGGAGGAGAGGGGCAACAGGGGTGCATGCGATGGTCCCCAAAGAGTGTGAAAACATTCTCGTTGGAGTCTACACCACAGGAGGAGGAACTCCTCTTGCTTTGGAAGTATCTGTAGGACCCATTGAGCCTGAGAGAGTTGAACAGACAAACTTACAGGTTCTTACTGGGGAGCCTAATGGACAGATAACTCCTGAGAGGGAGGCCTCAGATAAACCATCGGAAGTTGTAGAACTACGACAGTCGACACATTTGAAAAAGCCTCCTGAGAGACTGAATTTGTAAATAGTTTATCTATGTAAATAGTTAATATATATTGTAAAATGTACTTTCAAGTAAAGGGGGGGGGGAGGAGGAAAATGTGGTAATCTGAGGTGTAATACACCGTTAAGAGAATTTGAACAGATTGACCATGTGACTGTGAGACACAATAGCTGTGTAGGGTGGGCTATGACGTTAATGTTAGTCTAGAGTAGGGTCTGGTGAGGAAGCACATATCATGTTAGTGCTCTGTTGTTTATAAGAATATAAGAAATAGGAGCAGGAGTAGACCATTTGGCCCCTTGACCTTGTTTCTCCATTCAATAAGATCATTGCAGATCTTCTTGTGTTTTAATTTCCACATTCCCATTTAACCCCAACAACCTTTGATTCCTTTGCCTTAAAAGAATCTACCTATCTCTACTTTAAAAATATTCAATGACCTCTCCTCCACCATCTTCAGAAGCACAGAATTCCAAAGTCGCACAACCCTCTGAGAGAAAAAAAATTCTCCTCATCTCTATCCTAAAAGGGTGACCCCTAATTTTAAAACAGTGCCCCCTAGTTCTGTACTCACCCACAAGAGGAAACAGTCTTTGGCTGTCCACCTTGTCAAGGCCATTCAGGATCTTGTATACTTCAATCAAATCACTCATCACCCTTCTAAACTCTAGTGGAAACAAGCCCAGTCTGTCCAACCTTTCCCCATTAGACAACCCACTCGTTCCAGGTATCAATCTAGTAAATCTCTTTTGAACCGCCTCCAATGCATTCACATCTTTCCTTAAATAAGGAGACCAGAACTGCATACAGTATTCAAGGTGCAGTCATAGACTCATTATGGCATGGAAGGAGGCCATTCAACTCATAGAGTCCATGCAGCTCCCTGTAGAGCAAACTAAGAGGTCCTATTTTCCCTCTTTATCCCTGAAGTCCTATAAGTTTATTACCTTTAAATGTCCATTCCAATTTCCTTATGAAATTACTGATCGTCTCTAAAACCCTTCATCTATTTTGTCCTCCTTAAAGGCCGGCTTTCAAACTCATCTCATTGGCTAAGCTCATGGTCACTGTCATAGTTTGGGATTTTTCCATAAAACACATGCAGGCAAGAGCCATCGATCTTAATTTACATTTGCAGCAGTGACTGATTGTCTCAGGCAGTTCCAGCTTGAGCTGTCACTCAAGTGACAGTTGAGAGATTTTCGAATATGAAATAGGCTATTGTTAGGACAGGTTTATAAACAATGGTCCTTTAGTTAGCAATGCCTAGTCATTCAGGACACATTCAGCACCTTGACAATTTGCTTTGACTCCTGCCAGTCTTGAAGGGGGGCACTTTTTAAAAAAATCAAGACACAAATTCAGAAAAGCACCAGAAAGGGTTCAAAGGAAACACAGGTAACAAAAAGGCTGAGGGGAGAAAAACTTCCATACTGTGAGCAGAACAGAGAACACAGTGAATCTACTTTCCCACATTGTGCAAGAACCCCTCCAAGTGGGCTAGTCTAATGCATTGTCTCTAGATTGTATTTTCTGCTGATGCAGTGGGTGCTGACTTTCTGTATCCCTTCAAAGAGGGTGTAGACCGGTCCAGACATCGTACTATATAGAAGATAACTGGTTTTACAGATAACACATGACCCATGTAATTTCTTGGATTGGCTTAGATTGTCCAAGAAGTCGGAGAGGAATTTTCCAAAGTATTTTATCATTTATTGGCACTGGGTTTTTGGCCTCTCCCAGGACACTGCATGGTAGCAGAGATTGAGAAATCATGATGCTCCAACCATCATGAAGTGGGGTAGGTTTAATGGACCGGCTGGTCGTTTTCTGCCCACCCTTTTAATATGTTCACATTCTATATTTTTTAATGGTACACAAACAGAAGTTGAACTGTTTGGCAACTGTCACAGACTACATGGGCTGAATTTTGCTGTCGGCGAGCAGGGGGCGGGGCCCGCTCGCCAACGTGAAAATGACACGGGATGATGTCGGGGGAACCCCCAACGTCATCCAGCCCCATTTAAATCTTCAGGAAGGCGGGGGCACAGCACAATCAGCTGTCCGCCCACCGACCTGTCAATGGCCAATTGAGGCCATTGACAGGATAATTAAAACAATTAAAGGACCTGCCCGTCCAACCTTAAGATTGGTGGGCAGGCCAGGAGCCCCAGCGGGCTTCTGAAAAAACATGAAACCTCATCCACCGGCAGGATGAGGTTTCATGTAGGGTTTAAAAAAGTTTATTAAAGTTTCAGTGAAATTTATTAACGTGTCCCATCTTGTGTGACATTGTCACTTGAGGGGGACATGTTAAGGATTTTTAAATTTTTCTATTTTTAAAGTTTATACGGATGTCAGCAATCTCCTTGAGGCAGCACTTATTCCTGTTAAAGTTGTGCAGATGATTCAGAACAGTTCTGTTTCAGTGGAAAACTAGAGCATGGCCATAATTTAAGACAGGAAAATAATGCAGCTACAATATGCCATGCAAATCAAGACTAAGTTGTCAGATAAGAGGTTAGAGATGTGTTAATGTTTAGCAACACAAAAACAAATAGGTGGTTTTAAGAAAGAAAATATAAAGTGCTAGGACACACATTCATTTGAATTTTCCATATTTATTAACTTTTCCAATTCTTGGAAAAATGAGAACTTTTTTGACAATACTATTGCACAAGAATAAAACTACTGTCCACGTCTGATAATCAGACTACATCTTGCAACCAGTGAACAGATGGTAATAGGAACAAAACAATCCCATATTTGAATCGGTCTTGAAGGAATGACGTGACAGAGCTTAGGGCCTGGCCAGTCTGAATTGATATTTTCTATTCTTACATTAATTTTTAGCTTGGCTCAGCAATGTGACAACTGAAAATGATTTATCTGTTTGTTGGAAGGGTTTAAGCCTACTTTTTTTGTAGCTGATGAGTTGTGGATTGGGAAAATACATATGCTGTCTGATTTGACAGTCAAGTTTAAAAAACAGCTTTTCTCTAATGACTTTAATAACAAGGAAAAGTGCACAAACATTAGCCTGGAGTCCAAATTCAGTCAAAGCAAATTTTGTTTGATTCAGGGTTGGAGTTGGCTGCTGAAGTTGTTGACTCTTCTGGAATCCCTATGTCCCCACTCTCCTACTACAAGAATTAATTCAAAGTAGGCCATTAATGATTAATTGGGAAAAGTAAATATTTTAAATCTTTCTTTATACTAAGGCCAAAAAATGAGACAAATCTTGGCATTAGGAAAAATGAGACAGTTAACCAAGTTGGTGCTCATATCCTTTTGTTTATTTCGCTACGGGGAAGGGTCTTGCTCAAAACTTACTGAAAAAACACTAGCATTTCAAAAGCTTTGTATAGGAATAGACTTATGTCATTAATTTACTGATGATTAAGATAGTTTTTTGCAATTTACTATTTATTCTTGTTTCTGTGTTAATCTTACATCTTATAAATGCAAATAATTCCCTTTTAATCTGAGACCTATGGTCTGCCTATGGTCTGATGACGTGATGTTCTATGCCAGTTTGGAGAGATCTGAACCAAATAGTGGCTTGGTTGTATTATTACTGGTACCCATGTCAGTAGTAAAATGAAACATTGTTCATCCAGCAGTATTACTGTAGACAAGTAGTGCAGGCTTGCAGTTAGCAGCTGCCTTTAATAGAAAGCATGATAAAGAGGACTGAGAAATTGCCAAATTTGGATCTACCCTGAAAGAATGGCACTGGAACTCATTGGAATATAGTTGGTGCACAACAGAAGATCGGTGAAATGATGAATTGCAGAACAGGGCAATAAAAAGTGGAAAGATACATTAATATTGGCCTAACATGGCTTAAGAAACAGCATATTCAGGTTAAGATTTCTGTTGCTGGAGACCACCATCTCAGTGCCTTTTATGTATAAGTACTTTAATATTCACCACCAGGTTAACTGAGAACACAACATCATTGCCCTGTATAATTGAAGCATAACATCCTGATTTTTATGTTCAATCCCTCTCGTAATAAAGGACAGCATTCCATTAGCCTTCTTAATTACTTGCTGTACCTGCACACCAATTTTTTGTGACTCATGTATGAAAACACTTGGATCCCTCTGCACCTCAGGAGATGTTTTCCGTTTAAGTAATACTCTGCTTTTTTGTTCTTCCTGCCAAAGTGAACAACTTCACATTTTCCCACAATAAACTCCATTTGCCAGATCTTTGCCACTCACTCAACCTATCCATATCCATCTGCAACCTCCTCAAGTCCTCTTCATAACATATTTTATTACCTTATCTTTGTGTCATCAGCAAATTGAACTAACATTTCTTCATTCCCCTCATCTAAGTCATTGATGTAAATCATAAAATGTTGAGGCCCGAGTTTAGACCCCTGTAGGACTCCACAAGTCATATCCTGCCAATCAGAAAAGATCCATTTATGCATATTCTCTGCTTTCTGCCAGCCAACCAATCTTCTATCCATGCTAATATGTTACTCCCTACACCATGCGTTTTTATTTTCTGTAACAATTTTGATGTGTCACTTTATCAAATGCTTTCTGGAAATCCAAGTACAGTACATCTACAGACTTCCCCTTATCCACTGCGCATCCACTCCTTCAAAAAAAAACTCCAAAAAATTGGTTAAACATGATTTTCCTTTCACAAAACCATGCTGACTCTTCCCTATTGCCTTAAGCTCTTCTAAGTGCCCAGTTATAACCTCCTAAATGATCAATTCTAATAACTTCCCCGTGACAGATGTCAAGCTAACTGGCCTATAGTTTCCTGTTTTCTGCCTCCCTCCCCTCTTGAATAGAGGGGTTATATTTGCCACTTTCCAATCTAATGGAACTTTTCTAGAATCTAGCAAATTTTGGAAAATTAACACCAGCGCATTGACTACCTCATTAGCCACCACTTTTAAGACCCTCAGATGTAGTCCATCTGGACCTGGAGACTTGCCAGCCCGCAGTTCCATCAATTTTTTCAATACCTTTTCCCTAGTGATTTCAATTTCACCAAGTTCCTTTCTCCCGTTCACCTCCTGATTTGCAGCTATTACTGGAATGTTTTTTGTATCCTCTACAGTGAACACAGAAGCAATATATTTGTTCATTTCTTCCGTCATTTCCTTATCATCTACTATTAACTCCCCATTGTCACTCTCTAGAAGACCAACAATCACTTTACTTACTGTTTTCCTTTTTAAATATTTGTAGAAACTCTTGTTTTCTGTTTTTACATTTCTAGCTAGCTTCCCTTCATATTCTAATTTCTTTCTCTGATTAACCTTTTAGTCATTCTCTGCCGTTCTTTATGTTCTGTCCAATCATCTATCCTGCCTTTGCAGAGTTCCTAAAGCATTTCCTTATGCTTTTTCCTTAAGTTTGATGCTTTCCTTAACATCACTGGTTAACCACGGATGATGGGTCCTCCCCTTAGAATTTTTCTTTATAATAGGAATGTACTTATTCTGAATACTCTGAAATATCCCCTTAAATGTCTGCCACTGCTTCTCTATTGATATATCTTCTAGCTTCGTTTCCCAGTTCACTTCAGCTATCCCAGCTTTCATCCCCACATAGTTGCACTTATTTAAGTTTAAGATGCTAGTCTTCAACCCACTTTTCTCCCTTTCAAACGGGATGTAAAATTCAATCATACTATGGTTGCTGCTACTTAGGAGTGCCTTTATCCTGAGGTCATTAATTAATCCTGTCATGTTACACAATACTAAGTCTAATATAACCTGCTCTCCGGTTCATTCCAGAACATGCTGCTGTAAGAAACTATCTCGAAAGTATTCTAAGAACTCCTCATCCAGGCTACTATTGCCAATCAGATTTTTCCAGTTTATGTGTAGATTAAAATCACCCATGATTATTGCCATTCCTTTATGACAGGCACACAATATTTTCCCTTGAATACTTTGCCCTACACTGTGGCTAACATTCAGGGGCCTGTAGACCATTCCCACGAATTACTTTTTTCCTCCACTATTCCTCATCTCCACCCAAACAATTCTACATCCTGATCTCCTGAACCAAGGTCATCTCTAACTATTGCACCAATGCCCTCTTTGATTAACAGTGCTACCCCTCCACCTTTACCTAGCTTCCTGTTCTCCTTGAATGTCATGTACCCCTCAATATTAAGGACCCAATCTTTGTCGTCCTGGAGCCACATCTCCGTAATTGCTATCAGATCATATTTATTTACTTCATTGTGGGCCATCAATTCATTTACTTTGTCATGAATACTACGTGCATTCAAATAGTGAGCCTTCAGTTTTGTCTTTTTGTTACGTTTGTAACATCTTGTCTTGACTGTTGATGTATTCTTAGGTTTATTCTCTCTGTCCCTTCCTGCCACTCTGACCCTCATTTCTCATATTACTATTTTGCACTCCTGTCTTGACCCTACACGTTGAATTGCTACCTCTACCCAAACTTGATCCCTCATCCCTCTTGCTTAGTTTAAAGCCCTGTCTACTTCCCTAGTTATGCAATTTGTGAGGACATTCGTCCCAGCGTGGTTCAGGTGTAAACCATCCCAACAGTACAGTCTCCACTTTCCCCAGTACAGATGCCAGTGTCCCACAAATTCGAACCCACTTCTCTCACACCAGTCTTCGAGCCACACATTTGCCCCTCTAATCTTATTTGCCCTATGCCAATTTGCATGTGGCTCAGATAATAATCCAGAGATTATTATCTTTGAGGTTCTGCTTCTTAATTTGGTACCTAGCTCCTCATACTGACTTTGCAGGACCTCTTTACTAGTTCTACCTATGCCATTGGTACCTACATGAATCACAACTGGATCCTCCCCTTCCCACTGCAAGTTCCTCTCCAACCCTGAGCAGATGTCCCAAACCCAGCCACTGGGCAGGCAACATAACCGTCTGGACTCTCACTCTTTGCTGCAGAGAACAGTGTCAATCTCCCTCACTATACTATCCCCTACTAACACTACATTACTTTTTGCTCACCCCCGCTTGAATGGCTTCCTGTACCACAGTGCCATGGCCAGCCTGCTCATCCATCTTGCCGACTTCACTTTCATCCACACAGGTTGTGATCACCTCAAACCTGTTTGTCAATTGCAAAACCTGAGGTTCCTCCCCTACTGTCTGCTCGGTCCCATTACCTGCCTCACTGACAGTCACACCCTCCTGTCCCTCAGTGCTGACCAAAACAGACGACCCTCTTCTAAGAGGGTCTTCCGGGACAAAGTATCCAGGTATTTCTCCCCTCCCTTATGTTGTGCGGTGTTTGCATTTCGACTTCCAGATCAATAATCCTGATCTGGAATTCCTCTAGCTGCTTACACTTCCTGCAGACGTGTTTGTCATGGATCGCCTTGGCGTCCTAAAGAACCCACATTTCACAGCTGCAACACAACACCTGTCCCGCCATTCTAACTTATGTTATTTAGTTGATACTTCAATTACTCTCTTCCTATGTATACTACAATTTATTGTGTTTATTGAAAGCTAGTACCACTGACAACTAAAAGTTAAATGCTTCTTAACTACAACATATGTGTTTTGGATGTTTGTTTAAATTACTTTATTTTTATTGCTTTTTTATCTTTATTGTTTGATTTTAATTTTAAAGTTTTCAAATTTTGGTTTATTATTTTAAAGTTTTAGTTCTTTTAATTTATAGATCTACCTGAACTCGCCTGTCCTAAGCTGGTTTCTCACCCACTGTCCCTTAGACTGAGCACTTACCGGCCAATCATCTTACTAGCTTCCTGTGACATCACAGTTGCTTCTTTTCTTTTTCCCCGAGTGTAGCCTCACGGCAGCTGAAACAGTGAAACAACGAAACAGCGTGCTGCTCAGCTCCTGACTGTCCCCCACAGGTCTGCTCCACTCCACTCCAGCTCCCCTGCAGGATGTGTAAATAAATAGCATCATTTCATCAATGCTTCATTTCATATTGGTCTGTGCATCTGCAGTATATTGTAATCAACTCACATACCAACAGATAAGTGTGCAACTGGTTCGCGAGCAAAGCGACCCTGTAGTAGAACATAACAAACCCAAACAAAGGATTGGTGAATGGATTATTTTGCTGGGTAAATGCTGCTTGTTAACGCTGTCAATTACATCTTCCATCACTTTTCTGATGATTCAGAGTAGACTGATAAGGTGGTAATTGGTTGGATTGGATTTGTCCAGCTTTTTATTGACAGGAGATGGCTTGGCAATTTTCCACATCAGGTATAAGCCAGTGTTGAAGCTGTACTGGAACAGCTTGGCTAGAGGCACAGCTAGTTCAGGAGCACAAGTCTTCACTCATACTGCCGGCAATTTGTAGGGGCCACTAGCCTTTGCTGTAACTATTGCACTCAGATGTTTCTTGTTATCACATGGAGTGAATTGAATTAGCTGAGGTCAGGATAGATCATCCACTCGGCACTTCTGGCTGAAGATGATTGCAAACCATACAGCCTTATCTTTTGCACGGACCTGCTGGTATCTGTTGTCATTGAGGATGGGGATGTCATAGAACGTCCTCCTCCTGTTAATTGGTTAATTGTCCACCACCATTCATGACTGGATGTGGCAGGGCTACAGAGCTTTGATTTGTTCCGTTGGTTGTGGGATCACTTAGCCCTCTGCATAGGATACTGTTTCTGCTGTTTAGCATGCCTGTAGTCTTGTGATATAGCTTCACAAGGTTGGCGCTTGATTTTTAGGTATGCCATGTGCTGATCATGGCATGCTCTTCTACACTTCTCATTGGCTTGATCCCTTGGCTTGATATTAATGCTAGGGTGGGGGATATGTTGGGCACTAAGGTTACACATTGCAGTGGAATACAATTCTGCTGCTGCTGCTAGTTGCCTGCAGTGCCTCAGAATGTCTAGTTTTGAGCTGCTGGATCTGTTCTGAATCTTCCAACATAATTTATTCTATGTGATAGTCATAATATTTCAACAACTCATATCTACACATTCAGTAAAACATTTTAACGTTGCATCATAGGAATTGCTTGTTTGAAAAAAGGCTAAAGGCCATGTATTTGACCTTCTGCCCTCCTGGTAGTCACATCATGCAATGATAATGGAGTTGTTCACGAACCACAGCAATCAGTCTCTATCAATGAGGCTACAACAAACCCAGACATAAGGGAAAGAAAACCCAGTGGTGGAAAGCTTTGGAAATCATAGGATAGTCATCTGTTCTGCTAAGAGTACAACATTTACATGACAATCCATTTAATTACTTGTGTATTTTATTCAAAAACAGTATTTTCTGAAAGAAAACGATCTAATTTGCATTTGAATGAATCGATTCTCTCTGCTTCCACCATTTGCCTGGGAGTCTCGTCCATAGATTGACCACTTGCTCACTGAAATTATGGCCTCAATTTGTATTGTTGGAGGGAGAGCTGGTGGGTGCAAGGCGCATGATTCTGATGGCGCACAGTTAAAGGGATGTAGAGCCCCTGCCACCCTTAACTGGTGTGGTCAATAAATGCTAGGCTTGTCAGCGACACCCATATCCTTGAAGAATATTTTAATAACAATTTCACCCTATGTCTAATCACCATGGCAACTTAAGATGGAGCCTTGGTCTCAGCTTCTTAGCTTTAGAGTAAGGGACAGAATTAAGCTATTTTGGATTTGTGAATCTTTTCAAACTTGCTGCCTGTGTGATGGGAGCTTCACAGAGTATGTCTATGTCTTGAGTAAAGCCTGCTTTGTGTTGACTGATCCCGTTGCCAAGTTTAATGCCTTGTTTTAATGCAACATTAACTAACCCAATTTTTAGATATTGGCACTTAGCCACCAATTAAACCAGCTTGGGCCATCCCATTACAAGCGGTTACAATTCAAGTCATGAGTGATGATAGCCTGATTAGAACACTCAGATTGGGAAAGTCATACTGTGTAATTATAGTTTCAGTTTGGCTTTGTCAAGCTAATTTGGGTGTTATCAAATTGTCAGAATGCTCTATTACTGTTATTTGATTTGAATGAATTCCGTTTCCATTTTAAATGAAGCATGCGGTCCTTTGTATTTTATGACAGGAGCTCAGAAATTAAGTGACTCGATAATAAAATGGATGCCTGTGCTCGTTAAACAGGGTTGAGAAACAAAAGTAGAGTAGCAACTATGAATAAAATAACTGAACTCACAAAGAGTTTTTAAAATGGTAAAACGACTCTGTCACATAGGTACAGGAAGAGGCGTGTGAGAGCAACAGTCAGCAGGCTAAGCAGTTAACTGAGTAGGGGCAGGGCAAGAAACTAGACCTGTCCAAATGTATAATGAACTTGCTGTCTGTGAGGATAAGGATGAAGATTGTGGAGTGGAAGCAATCAGAGAGAGAAAGAGAGAGAAAAAGAGAGAAAAGGGGGCAAGTGAAAGAGATGGAAAAAGGAAGAGCGTGAGAGAAAGGGTGAATGAGAAAAGGAGAAAGCAAGAGAAAGAGAAAGCAAAAGAGAGAAAGAGAGAAAGTGGATGAGTGAGGAAGAGAGAAAGAGTGTGAAAGAGAGAAAGAGAAAAAGAAAGTGAGAAAGAGGGAAATCAATCAATTATTCAATTAGTCAATTATTCAATCAATAAATCAAGAGTACACAAATGTGTCTTTCTACCCAGTGTCCAAGGCTATGGAGGCTCAAAACGGCTGGAAAGTTGGGGTAAAAAAAGTCAGCGCTGTCCTTGATGGGACCAAAACATGGAAAAAACTAGGAGGAGGTCCTGCTAAGAGGCAAGGTCTCCAGGGTGATAATATCTAGAGTACAACCTGAGCCACATCCTAACTGACATAGGGACAAGCAGATCAGGAAAGTGAATGTATCACTGAGAGGTCACTAATATGAAAGAGGGGTTCCATTTAATGGGGCACCGGTGCCAGTCCTGGGACTGGAAGGAACTCTATTACTAGAGTGGGCAGCACCTGTACAGAGCTGGGAGGTGGAGAGGACTAACAGAACTGTAGAAAGGATTTTAAATTGATGACGAGGAATTGGCGTTGGTGATTGTGTGTCAGGAAGATATAATAATTCTCATAATGTTATTATAATTTATTGTAACATAGTGTTATCTGTGTGTGTGTGTGTGTGTGTGTGTGTGTGTGTGTGTGGAAGAGACTTAATTGGATTAAAGGCAGCTGGCATGAAGGCTTTGCTGTGGTAAAAGGTGAGCTATGTTTGAAATGTTAAGTAGGCAAACATAGGTGTCAAGGGAATATTTGCATTTTTAAATAAACGAGACTAGGTTGTTTTCAAAGGAGGGATGAAATGTGTTACCTAGCCAGGTGAAGTTCAGAAACAGTGTATTTATTTTTCCCAAAGATTACTGGTAAAACTTAGCACTATGAGAGATTTTTCTTATCAGAAAGGTAAAGTCCAAAGACATAGTGAAACAATGGGCATTTGTATTCAAAGGAGGAAATATGATAAAGCAGCGAAGGCTGTGTGTAAGGGCAGGCATTTTAAGATCTAACAAATGTGTGCCCCAAGCTGCTGTTTTTAAAGAACTCAAGTTAAGAAAACTCACTTTGAATTCAAGCTGTGCCCCAAGCTGCTGTTTTTAAAGAACTCAAGTTAAGAAAACTCACTTTGAATTCAACTGGTCCAGGGTTTTGTGTTTTACCTTGCCTGGGCCTTTTAAAATCTATGTGTCTTACTGTTGCCTTAACCAAAGTGTAACTGGGAGTCAGATTAATTAGGGGATTTAGAAGTTATTATACTAGTAATTTGTAGACATATATGTGCTTAACATCATTGCTCTTATTAATAAATATTTAATCTAGTCTTATAAAAACCTGTAAGGCTCAGTGGTCTTATTACTACTGAATTCAAAGCCCACATCTCGAAACATACAAATTGCGAAATAGTTGTGGCAGTTGTCTCAAGTTTCCCTCTGGGATTTGAAGAACTCAGCATTTACCATCAGCTGTGCCATAACACTGAATGTTCAGATGGAAACAATAGTGAGCTGAAGAAAAGAAAAAGCATGGGAGCAAAGATCAGAGTTCAAAAATAATAAAATAATAAGAATGTACCAATAAAGAAAGGGTTACAGGATTTTTAAAAACTGATATTAAAAAATGTAGGAGCAATGAAAAACAAGAAGCCATTAAATTGTCTGTCCAGTAACGTAGACAACTTAATCAGAAACCAAAACTGTGACAAAGTAGAAAGTATGAGAACTACACCATCAGGACAAATGGGAAGAGTAGGGACTAACACCATATAATAATTGTGCACGCAAACACAAGTCGCGCAAAAATTAAAACAAATGTTTCTAAATTCGATTTCAGATTAAAGGGTACAATTCTGTATGTATCACTGAGACCTGGCTACAAGCTGTGTTTGGCTAACAGCAAAATATTCCAGGCTGGAATATCTCCATTTGAGATTTCTTTTGGTCTCCATCCCAAAGGAAGGATATAGAGGAGGTGCAATGAAGGTTCACTGGACTAATTCCTGGAATGAGAGAAAATGAAGAGGGTAAGTAGAATGGACATATATTCTCTGAAGTTCAGAAGAATGAGAGGTGATTTCATTGAAATATATAAAATTGTAAGATTCCCTGGGGTTATATAGTCTAGAAATAAGAGTTATAGTCACAGGATAAGGGGTCTATCATTTAAGACGGAGATGCAGAAAAATTTCTTCATTCAGAGTGTTGTAAACCTCTGGAATTCTCTACTCCAGAGACCTGTGGATGCTCGTTAAATATATTCAAGGATGGGACCAATAGATTTTTGGACTCCATGCAAACCAAGGAACATAGGGATCAGTTAGGAAAGTGGAGTTCAGACTGAAGATCAGCCATGATCTTGTTGAATGGCCTACTCCTGTTCATAATTCCTATGTTTCTAGATTTTTTTAACAAGCTCACCCTACCCAACATCACTGTGCAAGAACCTTCACCAGGTGGGACTTCAGCAGTTGAGAAGGAGGTTGCTCACCACCGACTTTTAAAAGGGCAACTATAAATACCTGCCTTGCCAGGCTGGCCCACATCATGAGACTGAATTTCCTTTTAGACATTGTCATTAAAGACAGTAGTAGGTGGAGTGGATCACAAGGATGGGGACAGAAGTGAATTTTTTTTAGAAATTCTGATAAAGTTCTCAGCCTCAATGATCTGAATGACAGGTTGAAGCGAGCAAGCTTCAGCTGTGTTTTGTATAACAAATCCGCTCCAGGGTTTCACTGTAATCCCCCAAGTGCCCTTGGCGGCACATAGCAAGGATCAAAGTCAGGGTTTCATTAAAAGCAAGCAGGCAGGAAGAGAATTTCAGAGCCTAGAACTGAGTCTATCTTCGACAAAACACTATTTTACACCTCTCCTGTTAGTTTGTTTTATTTTAAACTTAATTAAAGCTCCCATGATTGGATATTCTTCCTACCCCAGCTTTTAACTGAGATTTACATTGTGGCATGGTAAAAAGAAAACAGGAACGTACATTCCCATAAAGCCTTTTACCACCTCAGGACATCCCAAAGTATTTTTGAAGTATAGGAAATGCAGTGGCTCGTTTGCACACTCCCATAAACAGCAACATGTTAATGACCTGATACTCTTTGTTTTTTCATCCTTTCATTGGATGTGTATCACTGGCAGGACCAGCATTTGTTGTTCATCCCTAATTGCCCTTGAGAAGGTGGTGGTGAGCCGCTTTCTTGAACTGCCACATTCCATGTAGTGTAGGTAGGCCAACAAGGCTGTTAGGAAGGGAATTCCAGGATTTTGACCCAGTGACAGTGAAGGAACGGTGATATAATTCAAAGTAGGCAGGTCTTGTGGTGCAGTGGGTAGCGTCCCTGCCTCTGAGTCAAAAGCACTGCATTCAAGTCCCTCTCCAGGGCATGCTGGCCAAGGAAGGTACATTTACCCTGTGACTAAATAGGTTGAGTAGCAACCTGCAAATCCTCCCAGTATGCCTACGTCAGGTGGTAAGAGCAGGAGAGTTTCTTGGTCAGCTTGTGTGGTATTCACAGTGTAACAGCCTTCCAAGGTTAAAACATTCCACACTCAAGATCTTGCCACAGGGATGTACTCTGTGGCAAGTGTCCTCCTTGCTCCAAGGGACTGCCAACATTTTTAAACAAATGCTTTGATGCAATGTGGGCATCGCTGACTTGGCCAGCATTTATTGCCCACCGCTAATTGGAGTTGCGAAATATGCTGAACATTGTGCAACCATCAGCAAACATCCCCACTTCTGACCTAATGATGGAGCAGGATCATTGATAAAGTAGATGAAGATGGTTGGGCCTAGAACACTATCCTGAGGAATTCTTGGAGTGAGATGGTTGGCCTCCAAAAACCACAACCATCTTCTTTTATACTGGGTATAACTTCAACCAATGGAGAGTTTCCTTCCTGATTCCCATTGACTTCAATTTTGCTTGGGTTCCTTGATGCCACATTCAGTCAAATGATGCCCGATGTCAAGGGCAGTCACTCTCACCTCACCCCTTGAGTTAGTTCTTTTGTCCATGTTTGGACCAAGGCTGCAATGAGGTCAAGAGCCCTGGAAGAAGCCAAAATGAATATCAATGAGCAGATTATCACTGAGTAAGTTCTGTTTGATAGCACTGTTGATGACACCTTCCACCACTTTGCTGGTGATTGAGAGTAGACTGATGGGGTGGTAATTGATTGAGTCGGATTTGTCCTACTTTTGTGGACAGGACATACCTGGGCAATTTTCCACATTGCTGGGTGCCAGTGTTGTAGCTGAACTGGAACAGCTTGGCTAGGGATGTGGCTAGCTCTGGAGCACAAGTCTTTATACTATTGCCAAGATAGTGTCAGGGCCCATAGCCTTTGCAGCATCCAGTGCCTTCAGCCATTTCTTGATATCACATGCAATGAATCAAATTGGCTGAAGACAAGCATCTGTGATGCTGGAGACCTCTGGAGGAGGCCGAGATGGATCTCCACTCGGCACTTCTGGCTGAAGATGGCTACAAATACTTCGTCTTTATCTTTTGCACTGATGTGCTGGGCTCCCGCAACATTGAGGATATGAATATTTGTGGAACCTTCTCCTCTGGTTAGTTGCTTAATTGTCCACCATCATTCATGATTGGATATAGCAGGACTGCAGAGCTTTGATCTGATTCATTGCCGTGGAATAATTTAGCAGTGTCTAATCTGGTTTAGTGATGTTATTGCATGGATAAATATTGGCCAGGACACTTAGGAGAACTCCTCCTTTCCTTTTAATATCACAGAATCTTCTGGGTCCATTGAGAAGGGAGATGGGTTCTTGGTTTAACTTCTCATTCAAAAGACAGCACCATCTATAACACATCACTCCCTCAGCACTGCACTGGAGAATCAGTCCAAATTGTGTGCTCAAGTCTCTGGAGTCACACTTGAATCCGCAAGCTTCTGACTCTGAGGACCTACTTCAAAGAAGAGCAGAGAGTGCTCCCTGTTGTTCTGTCCAATATTCATCCCTCAAACAACAGCACTTAAAACGTGATTTGATCATTAATCATTGCTGCTTTTGGGAGCTTGCTGTGTGCAGACTGATTTCCACATTCCTACATTACAACAATAATTACATTTCAAACTTACATAATTGGCTGTGTAACATTTTGGGATGTCTTGGGAATGTGAAAGAATGTAAATTCTTTCTTTATTACAAAAGTGATCGCAGCATTTTACAGGGACAGATCTAACAATGGCCAGGATTTTCCATGCCCGCTGGCTTTGTTGTGTTCGGTGGCGGGAACGGACAATATGGCTCAATCAGCTTCACGCTGGTGTGAAACCAGCTTGCAGTCGTCCGCTCAACCCGCCTACGGTGGGCTAGTATTTCCCAACATCGGACGTCTGGAACCTTTTTTTAATACATCTGCATATCATTATTAGGACAGCCTGCCAGAATCATTCCCACTGCTGGATTATCTGTCCATGTAAGCAGGAAAGCACACCACCATGTTTCACAACAGCATATAAAAGGTGGGATGCACTTGAGGGGAACTCGAAGGTGAGTACACAGTAAAGTTGTGCAGTGCTCACCAGGGTCACTTGTTGGGTTTCAAGTTTGAGGTGCATTGGTGAGTGGGGGGCAAGGGCAGCCCTGCTGTTGAGGCAACTTGTTGTGGGGGAATGGTAAAGGACTGCCTTGTGGTTGAATATAGCGCACAAGCATTCGGGCTGGGGGATAGGGTGGGCAAAGGAAGTGGCCACGCATTAGGGACACTTTATATGAAGTGACTATTCTTCTGCAACTGAGACAGTTCAAGCGCAGCTATTGATATGATTGGAGTCAGGCTTCTAGCTTATCTGCCTATTCAAGCAACACAGAGGCACCAAAGTGCCACCAAGCGCTCGAGAGCTTTTCACTCCCCCCAGCACAGACAGCAACGCCATGACCATTTTAGTGGACTGCAGAACAGTTGTACAACATGTTGTACACACAATGTACAATCTCCTTGCTAAAGCTGACCATGGAGCAGTCACTGGTGGAGGTGCTCACAGCTCCTTGCAATGTCATCATCCCAATTTGGATCAGTCTTCCCCATGGTTCAAGCTAACAGTGCAGCCTTGCAGCACGAGTTAGGAGAATGCCTGCGTCTGAGCTGGGAGCACATCATGGAGTCCAGTGGGAAAAGCCGCAGCCAATTGGTTGGATGGAGTGGGGCGGAGGTGAGTGGGGTCTTGTACAGCCATGCAGTGCGCTAACATCTGGCCATCCAAATAGTGGCCAGCACTCTTCGGGAAGCATTAAGAGGCCTTCAATTTAACCAGGACAGGTTCTTAGTACACCCATGCTAACCCACGTGTCTCTCTGTCTTTCATCCTGCAAGAGTAGTACATCAGGAACATGAAGCCTGGTGAATTAGGTATATGCCTGATGGCCTACAGAGAGAAAAAATGATGGAGAAGAGAACAACTGAGGCTCTTGGCTGCACAGAGGGAGGAGCAGCACCCTCTGGAAGAAGGGCTGCTGGGGATCACGCACACGCCACTGAAGAGCCACAGCGAGCCATCACTGGTCAGCGCCTAGTGACAACCAGAGTCTGTAGATGACTCCTTTCATTCCTGCAGATGACTAAGAACTAGCATCGCCGAAAACTGCGCATGCTCAGGGAACAGGTCAGTCACATATGCCATCTGCTGCAGGACTTGGTGCCATTCACTGCCAGTGGCCGTGAAAGTGATAGCAGCATTCAATTTCTATACAATGGCTCCTTTCAGGGCTCCACAGGTAGCTTCTGTGGGATCCCATAAGCCTCCACCCACAAATGCATCCATGAGGTCACGGATGCCATTTTTTCGAGGGCACACAACTTTGCGCATTTCACCCAGGACCAGTACAGTCAAGATGCAAGAGCGATTAGATTCACCCAGATCTCAGGTTTCCCACAGGTGCAGGGTGCCATCAACTGCGCTCGTGTGGCGCTCAGATCTCTGTCGCATCATGCAGCGGACTACACCAACCACAAGGGATTCCATTCACTGAATGTACAGTTGGTGTGCGACCACCAGAAATGCATCCTGCAGGTCTGCGCATGGTTTCCAGGGAGCGTCCATGACTCCTACATTCTCAGTCAGTCACAGATCCCTGAAGTCTTCCAAGGTCCACAGAAGCTGCAGGGATGGCTCCTCGGCGACAAGGGCTACCCACAGAGGCCGTGGCTGATGACACCTGTGCAGTGGCCTCAGACTGTAGCAGAGCAAAGGTATAATAAGGCTCATGCTGCAGCTCGCAACTTGGTGGAGCAGACCATTGGGATGCTGAAGATGAGGTTCCGGTGCCTGGACCAGTCTGGTGGAGCCCTGCAATATAGTCCACAGGGAGTGTCATACATCGTCGTTATTTGCTGTAACCTTTACAACCTGGCACTGCAACGGGGAGAGGAGCTGGCTGAGGAAGAGATGGAGGAGCTGCGGGTCTCCTCCGATGTGGAAGATGCCGCTGGGGATGAATGGAGGATTCCTCAAAGGCAACGATGACAGGGATGCAGCCCTCTCACTGGCCAGACAAGGCAGGCGCTCTCAGGAGGCCCTCATGGCTGCTAGATGATGACATACAGTTAGGAGATCCCATTATCCTCACATTGCATCTGTGAACGTTTGACTCCAGCCTGCTTATGGCAGCGTGAATAGCCTCTGTAATAATACTCCTGTCATGGAGACGCAGTGGAGGTCCTAATAGTCACTCGATTGCAGCAAGATGATGACAACATGCAGTGAGGACACTCCATGGATCTTCACACAGCCTCTGAGAATGTCTGACTCCTGTCTGGCCGAGGGCAACTCGCTTGCGCTCTGTGATCAGGGTCATATCATATAGAAGCAGCCATGAAACTTTAGAAGCATTTGATCCCTTGTCTGCTTTCAGCACCTGACCCCTTCAGGTGCACAGCATCACTGGTCACAGATGTTGAAGAGCTGGGGGCCAGCCCCACCTTAAAGGTGCTGAGAGCACACAGAGAGAATGATGGGACTGTGATGAATGATGGGGCTCTGTGATGCCTGCCCATAACATTCTGGCAGCAATGACAAGCAACATTAAGATGCAGGCATCAGTAATGTTTCCAGGGAGTGTGAGGCCAGACCATCATCTTGGTCTGAAGGCTGCACAGAGCTCAGGAAAGTGGCCCTGGACTTAGGCACCTGCCTTTGCCTTCGGCAGAAATGTTTCACATCGGAGTGTCACAAACACTGCTCATCAGAACAAGGAGCCATATGCAAGGAGACATTCTTGGGAGTTTATTGAAAACAGTGAACATTATATACAAGTGATTAATACCCGTGCCCAGGCTGTGCAACTAATTCTTCTTCACTTTCTTAACCCTGCCGCTACATCTTGGTGCTCCCCTGACATCCACAGTGGAGGTGGAGGCAGCCTGCTGACTGCAATGCCTTGTCTGTGATGACCTTGGCAGGTGTCCTCTGGAGAGCCGAGACCTGGAGGGCCCCAGCCCACTTTTGGTGTCCTGCAGTGTGGCTGTGGCACCCTCCTTGGCCTGTGGATCTGCAGCTGCTGAGGTCACAGGAAGATGGGATTCGGATGGGCCAGACACTCCCGAAGTCACCTGGATGGATGGCCCCGGAATGTGCACCAGCTGATCTTTCTCCCTATGGGTGCCCGAGTGCTCCTGGCTGATTCTGTGAGCGTAAAGGGTAGCTGAAGTGAGATTGAGCTGCCCAGCATCCCTCTCGCATACACACTGTTGGAGGCCAACTATGCCATCAGCGATGGATTTCAGCCCGTGCAGCAGTGCAGGAGCGAAGTCCTGGACCAAGGTCTCCATGGCGACATTGTAATGACTGCGCTATCACCTTAGAGTGAAAGCAGATGGACTCCTCCATCGTGCCTTGCAATCTGAGGGGTGCAGCGGACATTCCTTCCTGATGTTCCCGAGCTTATCTTTGCGGCTCCAGCAACTGTGACATGACTGAGTCCAGAGGCTTATCATTTGACACAGACTCAGCAAATTTCTGGTTACAAGCTGTCCTCTGAGTGCCGGACACCTGGGAAGTCCCTGCTGCCACCTGCAGTGGATCAGAAAGGGCGATGTGCTCACCAGATTATGATCTCAAGGCTATTCAAAGCTAGATCCCACCAAGGTGTGTGTGTCTGTGCTGGTGGAGGGTGTGAGTGAGCACTGTATTGGGACTTCAGGGAGGATGCCTCCAGATTCCTCTTCAGAGATTTCTTCAGGGCTCGATTAGAGGCCCTGGGTCATGGACTCCATTGGCTGTTTGGCAGATGTGCTTGCAGAAGCACAGGGAGATAATTAGTGCATGGCAGTGGTCTGTGAAACAGGACACATCACTCACGGCATGGTTGTCTGATGGATCCTCACTTGGTAGAGTACTGTCGACCTCACTATCAGCACAGGACCGGTCCCAATCTTTGTTAGTCAGCTGGATAGCTTTGTTTTCAAAGTCTGAGTACTCTGATTTCAGGTATCCCTCTATCATTCTGCGACCTCTCCCTCTTGTTGTGTGCCAGCTCGTCCTGCATGAATAGAGATTGAGAGAGTGTATGCAGGACGTCTGCCAGGCCAAATGATAAGAATAAAAACATTATACTGCAGAATTGGAAATCTGAAATAACACCATGAAATGCTAGAAAATCCCAGCAGGCCCAACAGCGTCTGTGGAGAGAGAAATAGAGTTAACATTTCAAGTCTGCATGATCCTTCTGAAGACCTCTGAAGCATTAACTCTGTTTCTCTCTCCACAGATGCTGCCAGACCTGCTGAGTTTTTCCAGATGATAAGTATGCCTGGCATGTATGGGTGGTGAGTGGCCCCATGAATGGGATGAGGACAATGAGTAAGTGTGAGAGACTGAATGGTGATGTCCCTTGAACTGGCAGTGAGTGGATGTGTGCTGGGTTTGTGAGAGTATGAGTTGAGAGTGATGAAAATAGTGACTTATCCTGGCATTACAACGGAGATTATTCATCCTCTTGCAGCACTGGGTGACTGTCCTCTTTTGAAGGCCGTTGGTGCTCACCACTGCCTCTCAAGCTGGGTTGGTCACACTGCTGCCCATCCTGGGCCAGAGCAGGAGTAGAGGCCAACCTGGCGGGATTCCACTGCACCCAAAATGCATTCCAGTGACCTGTCGTTAAGCCTGGGGGCTGCAGTATTTTTGACATTCGTAGACAACTTCCCTGCAGTAGTCATGGGCTGGAAGCACTGAGATATGGTGCACGTGTCTGGACTTTAAATACGGTGCCCAGCATGATGAAGCGGTGAGGTGATGAATGGCGGGCGAATGAGAGCCCGCCTGCCATGGAAATGGCGTGTTTCCTGGGAATGCATAAATAATGTGGCGAGTTTGGGACGATGCGGTGGGAAAACCCACCATTGCAGCCGATGAGTAAAACGTCATCTTACCCACCTGTTGCCACACTTTGTGGAAATCTGGGATAATTCCACCCAATGTCTCCACAGGCTACAATGATGATGATCACAGTTAATTCCACAATCAGGTAATACATTTGTTACACCCATTTCTCCTAACACAACAAACTGTTTTGCAAGAGTACAGAGCCTCTTGTTCTGATCTAAAACGTAGCAGCTCATTGCAGCCAGGTTATAGGAAGCAGGCTAGAACATTAAGGTATGGTTAGTTCTCATTATACCTTCAAATATCTGACATTTCAAGGGCAACTTACACCCAGCTAAGTGTTCCAGCACATTATGTTTCCCTTGCCTAAGCTTCTTTCAACTCCTGACTTCCCTGCCTTTTATGCTTACCTAAGATTCGGCTCCAGCAAGCTGACTATTTTCAGAGCAAAAATGCATTTCATTCCTCAAAGCTGACTTTATGCTTTTCTTTTTCCACCCTTAGCTCAGCTCTCAATGTCACCTCACTGACTCTGAGCATTTCTGTCCCTTCACTGTCATTTCTTTAAAAAAAATCAATTATTAAAGCACATTGGCATGTCGGCGAAACTGGTAAATCAATTTTTCAAATTAACAGTAAATGATGTCTGAGTTAGCAAATATACATTCTGCAATAGTAATAGTGCAAAGCATACATTGAAACATGGTTGCTTAAAGTGACATGGTGTGCTCGACTTTTCATTCCTTAATTATTTCCCCAGCTCCAGCCAATGCTCCACAATTTCGTATGAAATGGTTAATTGCTGGTGGGTATGATGACTTGCAACTGCAGGCTGTATACCTTCAACAAGAGCATGATGTTCCAGAGCATCCATTTCTGCTAAACCCATATTTCCTCCTGAATATAAAATCTTTCAAGGATAGCTTCCAGAAAGTAAGACAAAAGGCAGACTTCCAAAAGAAGTGCTAAAGATGTTACAATCCTTTGGCAAAATTGTTATCTTCTAAATTGTTCTCTACAAAACTGGTATGGTAATGTAGTGGTTACCTAAAGGAAAATTAGTGTATGTATTAACTAAATAAGGTTAATGCCAAATGTTTTCTTTTCCATTTTCCACTCCCTTCACTCCACCATTGGTGAGGTTGACTTCACCATTCACTCAATTCAAATGTTGTGTTATTTAATTTGCAAGCCTCCTTCTTTTCAACATGGTAAAGTTGAATGAAATGCACAATGACATATGTTATAGGATATTATTAATCTCAAAACCTTCACCAAAGATTCAAGTTCTAGATTTCTGATCTCATCTTGGTTGCATTTCCTAAGAGGTAAAAACTGCACACTGCCTATAGTGAAAAAACAAACTCATTGGCCAGAATTTTTCTGTTGGCGAGTTGGGGGTGGGGGCCGCTCGCTGATGTGAAAATGATGCGGGATGACATCAGGAGGAACCCCCGACGTCATCTCACCCCATTTAAATATTCAGGAAGGCAGGAGGAGAGCGAAACCAGCTGTCCTCCCGCCGACCTGTCAATGGCTAATTGAGGCCATTGACAGGATGATTAAGCAAATTAAAGGCCCTGCCCGTCCAACCTTAAGGCTGGCGGGCAGGCCAGGAGCCCCAGCGGGCTTCTGAAAAAACATGAAACCTCTTCCACTGGCGGGATGAGGTTTCATGTCTGTTTTAAAAAACTTTAATAAACTTTATGTGTTATTTATTAATATGTCCCATCTCGTGTGACATTGTCACATGAGGGGCACATGTTAATAATTTTTTTATTTTTCTACTTTTTAAGTTTATAAAACTTTCAGTGCTCTCCCTGAGACAGCACTTAGTCTCAGGGAGCTGTGCGCTCTTTCATGTGCATGCGTGAAAGAGAGCACTTTGACAGTTGGGGAATCCTTTCCCCATCCTGCACAGGAAGCGCATAGCCACTCAAAATGACAGCAGGGCCCATTTCAGCGGCGGTGATCGGCTGCCCATCCGCCGCCGAGCCGGTCGGGCCCGCCCATCGAGGGCAAAATTCTGCCCATTGTCTTGAATTGAACTGGTTTGGGAGAAGAGGCTGAGAGTGATCCATTACTCTCAACGTGACCAAGAATCCATTCACTGAAGCTTTTCACAAAGTTAAGTCAAGTTATTGGGTAGAATTTAATTACCTCCCCCGTGACAAAAATCGTCACGGGAGGACATTTAATTGGGTGGGAGGGTGGCAGGTGGGGATTCCATCACCTTCCTGCCTCCAACTCAGTTAAGACTGGATGGGAGGGCTCGTGATGGCCTTCCCACCACGCTACCAATTGTGGCCCTTAAGAGGCCAATTAATGCCCACTTAAGGGCCGCACACCAAACAGGGGACTCGCCATGAGAGTAGAACGACCAGCAAATGTTGTCATGTTTACTTGCAGGCTTCTGGCAGGGGGTGGGGGTGGTCCCTCGCTCAAAGGCACTCAGTGCCTGACTGAAGTATTCAGCATTGGGAAGGGGTAGAGTCCACTGAAATCTGCCTTTATGCCCTTTCTGCAAAACCCCCTTCACTATCTGTGACCCACCTGCAACCCCCTTCCTGCCATCACTCAGGTATGCCTGGGTTCCTCCCAAATTTGAGGTCCCGGTTGGGTGTCGTACAGGCAGCAGCCATCGCCTCTCCTGTTGAGTTCAGAAGAACTGTTGGCTTTGATTGGTCAGTAGCTCTCAATGGGTGGGACTTTGGCCCCAGAATCCTTAATCCCAGGTGAAGACCTGCTGCTGGCCTGTCAATGCCTGAGTGGCACTAATTTGGCAGGCCTTCCCTAAAAGAGGTGACACAGGGCACTCGCTGGCTTTTTAACCGGTGGCCGAGAACCCCCATCACCTCCAATAAATGCAGCTATTGTGTCCAATTCTGGGCAGCATATTTTAGGAGAAGATACAGAGGGCATTTACTAGCATGAAATGAAGGATGAGGGACTTTAATTATGTTGGAGAGACTGCATGGGGTAGCTGGGGTTGTTCTCCTTGGTGGAGTGAAGGTTCAGGGAAGAATTAGAATCACTGATTGATACAACACAGAAGGAGGTAATTCAGACCAATGTGTCTATGTCAGCTCTTTGAAAGAGCTGCCCAATTAGACCCACTCCCCTGCTCTTTCCCCATAGCCCTGGAAATCTTTCCCCTTCAAGTATTTATCCAATTCTCTTTTGATACTTATTGAATCTGCTTCCTCTGCCTTTTCACATAGCATATTCCAGATCAGAATAGTGTGCAGTGTAAATATTTTTTCCTCATGTTCCCTTTGGCTCTTTTGCTGATTAAATTCAAAGTCAAAGTCACCTTAAATCTGTGCCTTCTGGTCATCGAACTTTCTGTCACTGGGAACACTTTCACCTTATTTACTCTATCAAAATGCTTCACAATTTTGAACACACCTATCAAATGCCCCTTAACCTTTTCCATTATAAGGAGAGCAACCTCAGATTTTCCAGTCTCACCAACTGAAGTCTTCCATTAATGGTAGCCATTTTCCTCTGCTCCCTTTCTAAGGCAATGGCATCCTTCCTAAAGATTGGATGCAATACTCCAACTGGAGCCCAACCAGTGCTTTATGAAGGTTTACCAGGCCTTCTTTGCTTTTGTACTCCATTCCCCTGTTAATAAAGCTAAGGATTGCTTATTTTTCAGCAACCTTCTTAATTTGTTCTGTCACCTTCAAAGACTTGTATACTGGGGTTACTGGTGGTGTTGTGGTAATGTTACTAAGCTAGTAATACTGGGGTGCATATTAATGCTCTAAGGATATAGATTCACATCCCACCATGGTAGCTGGTGGAATTTAAGTTCAATTATTGATTCCTGGAATTGAAAGCTTGTTTCAGTAATGGTGACCTATGAAACTGTTATCTGACTGTTGTAAAAACCAATGTGGTTCACTCATGTCCTTTAGAGAATGAAATTTACCATTCTTACCTGGTCTGGCCTACAAGTGACTCCTGATCAACAATGTGGTTGACTCATGATTGCTCTCAAGGGCAATTAGGGATGGACAATAATGTCTGCCCTTGCCAGTGATGCCCATGTGCCATTTTCCTATGAAAGAATTTTAAAAAGCATACATCCCCAGGTCTCTCTGTTCCTGCATTCCCTTTAAAATTGTACAGTTCAGTTCGTTTTGCCTCTCCTCATTCTTCCCACCAAAATGTTTCACTTTACACTTCCCTGCATTAAATTTTATCTGCCAGGTGTCTGCCCCTTTCACCAGTCAACCTACGTTCTCCTGAAGTCTTTTACTATCCTCCTCACTGTTTTTACTACATTTTCAAGTTCCATCTTCCCTGCAAACTTTGAAATTATGCCCTGTATTCCCAAGTCCAGATCATTAGTTATATATATATGATATGATTATGTAAGAGTAGTGCTCCTGATACGCCCCATGGGGAGCACCTCGGTATATCTTCCACCAGTCCAAAGAGCAATAATTACCCCCTGCTGTCAGTCCCTCAGGCAATTTATCATCCATGTAGCAACGGTCCTTTGATCGCATGGATTCAATTTTGCTAGCAATTCTATTATGTATTGCCTTACAAAGTGTATTTTAGAAGTCCATATACACAATGGCCCAAATTTTTCCCATGTCAGGTGGGCTGGGCAGGAGCGGGCAGGGGTGGTCACGGAGCCGACTGCCCCCCGCAATCGGCTTGGCACCGCCATTTCACACAGGCGGGCTAATTAAGACCTGCCCAGCGTGGATCATGAGCAGTAGCACTGAGCGCTACCTGTGCGGGCACGGGGAGGAGGGAGAGTCGGGTCCAGCACTCTTTTGCGCATGGGTGCAAAACAGCGCTTCAGACACCCTGAGGCACAGAAGCGCTTTTTAAAGAAATTACTAAAAACATTCAAAATTTAATGAAACATGCCCCCTCATGTGTCTGTGTCACATGAGATGGGATGTGTTTTTATTTTTCAAAAGAAGCTTTTATTCAATTTATAAAAGCTTTAAGAAACCTCATCCTGCTCGTGGATGAGGTTTCCTAAAAAACGTAAAGGTCGCTTGGCCTTTTCGCCTGCCCGCCAAACATTAGGTTGGATGGGCAGCATAAATTCAGAGTTAATTCAGGCCTTTCAATTATCGGCGGGCGTGCAGCCAGCGCTGGTGCGCGTCCGCCGAACGAAATATCGCGATGAAGTCAGGACGTGCGCCCAACATCGCGCGCCGTTTTACATTCCAGCGTGTCGGGCCCACCCCTGCACGCCAAATGTAAAACCTTGGCCGACGCCAACTGCACAAAAATAAAATACTGCTGATGCTTGAAATGCTGAAACAAAAACTGAAAATGCTGGAAAAGCTCAGCAGGATAGATTGGGGTGAGAAACAGATTTAACTTTTCAGGTCAATGACCTTTCGTCAGAGCTCAACAAATGGCTTCCTCCTGTTTTTCTTTATTCTTTCATGGAATGTAGGCGGTACTGACAAGGCCAGCATTTATTGCCCTTCCCTAATTGCCCTTGAACTGAGTGGCTTGCTAGGCCATTTCAGAGGTAGGAAAGAGTCAACCATATTGCTGTGGTGTGGACCTGGAGTCACATGTAATGTTTCCTTCGCTAAAGTGCGTTAGTGACTCAGATGGGTTTGTGCAACAACTGATGGTAGTTGTCCATTTTATATTCCAGATTCCAGCTGCCATGGTGGAATTTGAGCCCACATGCCCAGAGCATTAGCCTGGGCCTCTGGATTATAAGCCCAGTGACATTGCCACACACCACCATCACTTGTTCCAATATAAACCTCCCCTTAAATGTATTAATGGTATCAATGTCAACTATACCATGCGACAACATTCTCACCAGTCTGTAAATAAATAGCATTTGAGCAAAGTACAAACTGGTAAAAGGCAGAATCACGACTGAGGCCAGGAAGTATGTCTTCACATAAGGTGTGACTAGTTCCTGCAATGGGATCAGAGAGGAGAGCTTAATAAAAAAATCTGCATGCACTTAAGAGGCGCTGTGATGAAAGGACCAAATGTTTCTATAGAATGATGGGCCAAATGCTCTTTTTTCATCCTTTGATATCTCTGTTACCCTCTTTTATTTCACCTAATATTAATGCAGCCGCAAAGTAAAGTAGATTTCCTGGTGCCAAGTTGCCATCTTGCCACCAGCCGTTTTTCACCACACATTCAGAGTTCAAAAATCACTGCCAATCATCAGTTGGCAGTGAACCGTTTTACCCAGTCATGCAGCAGTTGTTTATTCCTGTTTTTAGCTGTAGCTCAGTGTGTATCATTCTCACTTCTGAGTCAGAAGGTGGTGAATACAGGTTCCACTCCAGAGACTTTGGACAGTATCTAGGCTGACACATCAAGTGCAGCACTGAGGGAATGGTGCACTGTTGGAGGTGCCAACTTTCAGATGAGATATCAAATCGATGCCACCTTCAGGCCTTTCAGGCAGAAGTAAAGGAGCAGGGGAGTTCTCCCCAGAGTTCTTTCCAATATTTATCCCTCAACCAGTACATAAAAAATATTAAATTGCCATTTATGGGGCCTTACTGTGCACAAATTAGCTGCTGAGTTTCCTACAACACAACAGTGATCCTTCTTCTACTTCATTTCCTTTTACATGGGGTCACCACAATGTTGGTTGACCACCTTCTTCCAGCTCCATTCATGCCAAGCATATTTTTTGGGATTTTATGGGGTTTTCTTTACAGCCAAATGCCCTTCTTGCCATTAGCCCTCTCCAGTTATCCAGACTGGAGACCTGCATCAATACATGCTGGCTTGCCTACACCAGTGGCTGGGTTCTTCCATTGCCAACAAGTCTTGGAGTGGGACTCAAGACCAGACCATTCTGGGTTTGTCTTGTTTATTGTGTTAGTAACAGAAAGAGGCCATTCAACTCCTTGAGCTTGTTCCCCAATGCAGTAATATCATGGCTGATCTAAATGTTAGCTCATTTGTCCACTTTTGTCAATATGTTCAAATCAGCTCAATCACACCTACTGCAATATCGGACAGAACTCTGGGGAGAACTCCCCTGCTCCTTTACTTCTACTTGAAAGAGCAGAAGGTGAACCTTGGAATGTGACATGGAGAATTTGGACTCCCAATATCCCATATTGTTTCATGAGGAACTGATTAGGCAAACGGAAACTATTTTTGCTGCATGAAAAACAAACCACTGCTCGAGATCTGAAACAAAAAGTGCTGGAAAAACTCAGCAAGTCTGGCAGCAACTCTGGAGAGAGTGTCACGACTCACTAGGGATAGTGTGCTGTAATATCATGCTCCACTGTTCCTCAAGCCCTGACAAATGTGAAAAGTTTGACCAAACTTATTAACTAATTAATTTAGGTTAACAGAATACGAGCACCATGTTTGTAAACTTAACAAGTCAATAGCTGTTTATTGAACAAATTGTCTTTTAACGAGTGGCAAAAGAAAGAAATATGAACCACTAACTTCTAACACTATAACTTAAATCCTACCCCCTTCTTAAATCCCTTTACACACACAAACACACACACACACACACAATGGATTTTAAGGGTGGGATAAAACTGTTCAATAGTACCATCCATGTCTCTAACAGTGGTTTTCACCTTTTCCTTTTCACATGGGTTTCCTCAGAGAGAGGGCATATTATAGAGATATGAGAACAAGAGATTTTAGATGTTTTCACTTTGCAGGCCAGGAGCTTTCTGCTGCATTGCTACCAAACAAAACCCTGGTCACCTGGTCAGGAACCAAATAAAATGCTGTTGTCAGGCAGCTCCCTTGGCCCAGGACTCCTTTCCAGCACCATCCTGTCTTTTATGGCACACTCTGTTCCAGGTCTGCAACATTGTATATATCTCTCATCCTGTTCCAGTGGATATGCCTCTCAAACTGCAGCCATTGCAATCCCAATCCACAGTCCAACAGAAAATAAAAAAAAATGTTCTTTACAACAGCCCAACAGAAATAACAAGCTATGTTCCTTACAAGAGAAACAGAGTTAACCTTTCGAATCCGTATGACTCTTCTTCAGGACTGAAGAGAGGTAGAAATGTGATGGGTTTTATGCTGTTAAAAAAGGATGGGGATCAGGTGGAACAAAAGGGAATGTCAGAGATAGTTAGATGGTGGGGGAGATTAAATACCAAAGATGAACATAAGCCAAAGGGCTTGGGGATGGTAGTAATAAAGAAACTGTCCAGGGTAGGTGTTAGTAGTAGAATAAAGCTCAGCTCTGTATGAAATCAAAAACATGAGAACAAGACACACACTGGTACTCGTTGAAAAAATCAAATTGGAGAACAGAGTTCATGGTCTGAAGGTTACTGTTAAGTCCAGAAGGCTGTACACTGCCTATCATGAGATAAGGTGCTGTTCCTTCAGTTTATGTTGAGCTTCACTGCAACATTGCAGCAGGCTGAGGACAGAAATATGAGCATGAGAGCAAGATAGAAATGACAAGAGACTGGAAGGTTGGGGGCATGTTTGGGAACTGTATGAAGGTGATTCTCATAATGATCACCCAGTCTGCATTTGGTGTCCCTAATGTAAAGGAAAAAGCATTGTGAGTGGCAAATACATTAGACTAAATTGAAAGAAGTGCAAGTGAATTGTTGCTTCACCTGCAAGAAGCTTGCCTCCTTGCACAGTGAGGCAAGAGGAGGTAAAGGGGCACAAATTACACCTCCTGTGATTGCACGAGAAGATGTGTTGGGGAGGGAAGAGGTATTGGTGGTGATAGAGGAGTAGACCAGGGAATGGACCAGAGTGTCCGAACAGTCCCTTTAGAACGCTGATAGGAGAAGGGAAGGGAGATGTGTTTAGTGGCGGCATTATGCTGGAGTGGGCAGAAGTGGCCGAGGATAGGCCTTTGAATACAGAGGTTGGCGGAGTGGAAAGTGAGAACAAGGGGAACCCTATTGTGGTTTTGGGAGGGAGAGGAACGTGTGAGGGCAGATGTGCAGGAAATGGGTCAGACACAGTTGAGGGCCCTGTCATCCACAGTAGGGAGGAAATCCTCAGTTGAAGACACATTGGAAGCACTGTCGTGGAAGGTAGCATCATCAGAACAGATGTGACAGAGATGGAGAAAATAGGAGAATGGAATGGCATCCTTACAGGAAGCAGGGTGTGAGGAGGTGTAGTTAAGGTAGCTGTGGATGTCGGTGAGCTTGCAGTGAATATTAGTAGACAGTCCTTCCCCAGAAATGGAGACAGAGAAGTCAAGGCAGGGAAGGGAAGTGTCGGAGATGTATCATATGAAGGTGAGAAAAGGGTGGAAAATGGCCCCAGTATGCTATCCAAAGCGGTATCTTACCAAAGGGTTACCCTGGTTATCCATAAGAATCCACCAAGTCCAGACCTCCTCTTATCTGTCCTAATCTGCATATTCTGGATTCCACACTCTTGTTCTTCCAAAATGCCACATCAGTGGAGGCAGCTGGTGATTTAAATGGCCAGCTACCTCCACGAATTGCGCATGCTTGAACCCCAGCCCCCGTGAAGATTAGAAATGTCAGGTTCAGGGGTGGGACTTAGAATTTTCAGCCATTTCTGAGATGTTGGCCACAATAGACAGGCTCTCTGTCATTGAGAAAATCCGGACTGAAGTCAGACTTCATTCAATCAGGTGCAACTCTTTCAAGAGTTTATAGGATTAGTGAGACTGAGTGCAAAAGGGTAAGTTTCCATCAATTTAATTATTTCTTCAGCAATGTTCTCCAGGGGAACATCAGCAGCTTCCCTTCAGGAGAAATACTGACTCACCAACAGTAATGTCTATGGGTGGAATTTTCCATGCCCGCTGGCGTCGGATGTCATGGTGGGTGTGCATGGACATTATGGCGGGAAAGCCAAAAATCCATTTCATGACGTTGTGAAGCCAATTTGCACTTGTCCACTCCACCTGTGAATGGCAGGCTGTGTTTCCCACTAACGCACGTCGGGAACTTCATTGTAATATATCTGCATCTCATTATAAGCCCAGCTCACAGGAATCAGCCCTCCACTCTAGATCATCCAAACACCACACTAATGTGTTTCATAACTGTACATAAGAGACATGCACCTGGTGAACTGCACTTGACTCGGAACTTCAAGGTTTGTTTGCCTAGCTTGCTTCAGGCAGCACTCACAGGCATCAGTGCCAGGCTTTGCAGACAGCACCACATCACTTTCAGGGGGGCTCATGAGCAGGGCTTTACCTACCAGATCAGCCTTTTGACAATAGGTCTCCATCTACCCGACTTTTCAATGACTGCAGAGCTAGGGCTTGCTTGGGGAAGGGGGAGAATTGGCCTCAGGCAAGGGAAGGGGCTGCAGGGCGAGGTTACTGGGGAAGGTGAGGGTATGCCAGGGTGTGTGTGGAGGCACATGTTGATCTGTGCAAGTAGCCTCAAGATGGTGAGGGCTGAGGATACAGTGTCCAGAGGAGATGAGGCCAGGTGAAGATGTGAGGGTATGTGTGTGAGAGAGTGAGTGGTGATGTCTCTTGAGTTGGCAGTGAATGAGATGCCAGTGAATGTGTGATGGGTTTGTGAGTGGGTGAGTTTAGAGTGATGAGATGGTTGCCTTACCCTGACAGCACAAATGACACCATTCATCCTCTTTCTGCACTGGATTGCCAACTTCTTTTGTGCAGCGTTGGCACTGAACACCACTGCAACAGCTTCCCAAGCTGGAGTGGTGAAAATGGTGGACCTCCTGCGGTGAGAGCTGGGGTGGAGGACATCAGAGTGGACCTCCAAAGGGCATTCCAGTGACGTGTCACTAAACTCTTCTTGGCTTTCAGGACTGTGTTTTCACTGGAACAGTCCTGGGCTGCAAATATTGAGAACTGTGTGGGCAGCTGCAGTTTACATATGGCACCCAGAGTGAGGGAACAGCGAGGTAATGGCACGATGGGAAATTCAGAGGATGCCCACCAACGAGACAGTGCGTTTCCTGTGGCTGCATTATTACTGAGGCGGGATTGGGATGATATGGCGTGAAAAGCCGCCATTGCGGCCAGCGAGTAAGGTGTTCTTTTTCCCGCCCGCTACCTTAGTACAAATCTGGAATGATTCCGTCCAACATCTCTGTGTTGTTCTGCACATGGACAGACACCTGAAATTTCTCAATAGGTCAGGCAGCATCTGTGGAGAGAAACAGGTTTAATGTTTCAGGTGGAAATGACCTTTCATCAAAACTGAAGAAAGGCATACATGACATAATCTGGAGAATGCAAGATCAAATCCCACCAATGGCAGTTTGAGAATTTCAACTCAGTTCATTGAATATGGAAATAAAATGCTGTTATCAGTAAAAGTGATTGTGACAAGCAATCATGCTTTTTTGTTGATCTCAAATCTAAGCCATGAATTCTTCAAGTGTTCCTCCCCTCCTTACAATCTAAAGGCTTTTTGTAGCTCAGTTTTGGCTGCATTTTATCACAGCTTCTCTCTATATCGTTACATTTCTAACCTTCAAATACCATTTATTTCCCTTTCCTGATAAATTTCTACACTCTGTTCACTCCCTCTTCACCAAAAGCTTTGAGGTTTTGAGTTGGGTACAGTTGTGCTATCTCAATCTTATGAAACAGAAAATCTGAATCAAACCAGGATTCTACATTCCCGGTTAGCATGGCAGACAGAGAATCAATACCAAGGCCGGATTTTCATCTCAGAGGTGGGGCTAATCCCGCTGTCATGATTCTGTTTCCGTTGTCAGGCTGCCAGGCAACAGCCTTTCCTGGAACCATAGCCTTAATTGGCCTGGAGGCAACAGGCCCAAGGCAGGGACAGAGTGGGATGATTTTGGACTGGGCAGATTAAAAGATCTGCCTTCATTGCCAAAGAACATTGGCTTGGTTGTTCCAATGGAATCAGCAGCAAATGTTGAGCTCTTTTGGGAAGGCCTCGAAATCTATAGAAATTTAAATCATCTGATGAATTTAACCCCTCCTTCACCCAACCCCTCATTTGCCTCATCCTCATCCCTCACCCTCATCACCTCATCCGCACCTTCTGAGCCATTATCCATTTTATGAGCGTAACTGACAAGTCCCATTATAACAGTTGGAAGTCCTTGAATAGCCATAAAACTTCCCAAGTAAACAGTCACTTCAAACAAGCAATGCAAATAGAGTGAAGCATTTGTAAAACAATTAGGCAGTTGGATTGCAGCTTAAAGCATATAAAACTCTACAAGTAAATGAACTGACTTTAGAACTGCCATTTCAGGAGATGACTGAGGTGAAAACATGAAAGTAATAGGAACAGGTTAACCATTATTATCACACTAGGCTACCCTTTCATCAGTGTGAAATGTACTTTTCAGTTTTATCAATTAGAAGAACTTTTTAAACTCATTGAAAGACTTTCCACATTTACAATGTGATCTTTTGCTTGACAGCTTGCTGCTTGGCAGAGGAAATAATCTGGCAAACACATTGTTTAATGGTTAATTGCAATTTCCAATCCCAGTTCTGCTGAAGGGTCATGAGGACTCGAAACGTCAACTCTTTTCTTCTCCATTGATGCTGCCAGACCTGCTGAGTTTTTCCAGGTAATTCTGTTTTTGTTTCAATCACAGCACTGTCATAACTCACCTTAATGGACATAGAGACGACTCATGCTACAGCATCTCATCATGAACTGTAAAGAAGGCAAAACCATTCTATCTACCTTTAAAACTCTTCCCACCTCCAATCCATGGTTCACTTCCCTATGCAGCTGGTGGCAAACCCAACAGCTGCTAAAGTCCAGTCACTTCCAAGAAAATTAAAAAAACTTACCAGAGAAGGGCTCTCAATGAGCCTGCAACACTGACAATTGCTTCCTTAATAGGAGCAGACGGCTTCTGGGGCCGGGCCCACTCCCTCCCCAACCATCGTGAAAATGGCTGAGGGCAGAAACGGAGGCAGAACATCCGAGTGCCATTTTTTCAGGCTTGCCTCTGTGTGACCCCAGTTTAATGAAGCAGGATTAAAGGGCAAGGGTCAATATTAGGCAACGGCAGGCCTGCATAAATCAACCCCCATTCCCAAATGACACATTCTGTCCTTATTTCCTTTGCAATTAACAAAACCTTGTTTATATAAAGCACCTTTCAATTAGTAACACATATCATGGTGCTTCACAAGAATGTTATCAGGAAAGTTTTGACACTGAGCCACATAAAAATCTATTAAGACAGGTGACCAAAAAGCTTGGTCAAAGAGGTAGGTTTTAGCAAGCAACTTAAAAGAGAGGCAGAGAGGTTTAAGAATGGAATTCCAGAGCTTTGGGCTCAGGCAATGGATCCAGCCTCTAATGGAAATGGAGATACACAAGAGGAGAAAAGTGGAGGAGTGCAGTGATCTCAGAGGGTTATAGGACTGAGATTACAGATATAGGGAAGGGGTTTGAACAAAAGAATAAGGATTTGGAAATGGTGGCATTGCCAGTCCTGGAGCAAAACTTCTTTTGCATGGCTGGGTATAGAGCAACAACTATAATTTTACATCAAGGTGGTCAAGCCAGGACATTACACCAGGAGTAGCAGTGTGTATCGCTGTAATACTTCCTTCGTATTTACGAGTCAGGGATTGAGTCATTATGTACTCCATGGTCTGTCCTGGGTAACCGCAGTCCACACAGGAGAGTTTATAATTTTCCTCAATTGTGCATCAGGTATCCACATCTGCCATAGTTTGTACAGATGCGGTTTGGGGATGCTGGTGGGAGGTCGGAACCAGGAATCTTCTGTGTCAGGTCTTTCATGAGGTGTTTGTTCGTGGCTTGAGGACCATATATTTTTCCAAGCTTCTTCAGGGTTTTAATCACGTTGCCTGAGGCTGTGTGCATGGGTCCAAAAGGGCTTACGTGACTTCAAGCGGAGGTGAGGGACATTGGTAAGGTCCTGCTGGATAGGGAGGCATTTGTTTTCCTTGAGCATAGGAATGAACTCTGCTGCTGTTCTTTAAGGTAATGCTGTGTGGTCATTTACATCCCCCTGAGAGGACAACAAACTGAGGTTTCACCTTTCATTTGAAAGGTGACATCTCTGACAATGCAGCACTTCCCTGAATACTGGAAATGTTAGCCTAGATTTTTATGCTCAATTTTCCAGAGTGGAACTTCCAGCCACAACCCTCTGATTCAGAGGAAGAGTGTTACCAATTGATCCATGGCTGACACCTAAAATAAAAGCAAAATGATTTATAGATCTCTTAGTACATAAGGATTCATTTTTTCTGAAATGCTGTTGGATAAACATTTTTTCTTGCTTTATCCGTTCAATTAATGGACAGTCTTGGCTGAGTAAAGTGCTGCCCTTTCGAGTGCTGCTACCACTAAATTAATTCACTGTGGCACAGTGTTTTGGGGTATGAATCTCTACTTGAACAACAGCTAAACATAATTCATTGCACCTGATGACTGATTTGTCTGCTACGCTCTCTCGCTGCCAGCATGTCTCACACTGAACAGTACCAATTTCAAATAAATAAGTAATAAAATGGGATGCTGACTGCAGGCAGGACTAATGATTTCCCTCCAGAATAATTCCATTCATCCAGAGTCGAGATCACAAATTAGAATCGTTGGCTGTAAATGTAAATCATTGAGTGCACTCTCTTCAGAAAACACCTTCCCCCTCTTTATCTTGGAAAACATGGTGACGGTTTTGTTTTTCTTCTGTATAAATAGATGGACACTGCTTCCCAAAGGGACTCCTTTTTTCATTTCAACTCTACCACAAACTTCCAATCTCCAAAGCCTTTGTAATAAATCCTTTCTTTTCTTTCTGAGAGGAGAGTGTAAGTGGAGGACCCTGAACCAGGCAGGCAGCAGCACCTAGAGGAGAGTGCGAGCGGAGGACCATGGGACTTGAGCACACAGAGAGCGGACCTGCGTGAGAAGGGCAGCAGGGGCGGAGATAAAAACCAGTAACAGAGAGTCCCTTCAACCTGGTTCTAACTGTCAGAGCCGAAGTGTGACATCACAGGAAAACAGGTAGGCGGTTAGTGCGTAGATGAGGTGGCTGGTCAGATGATGTGTTGTAGCTGTAGTACATGGGCTCTGGCAGATGCCAATGCAATCCACGGTGACCACATCTGCAGCAAGTGTTGGCTACCTGAAGAACTTCAGCTCAGAGATGATGAACTGGAGTCTGAGCTGCGGACACTGCGACACATGGGGGCGCGGGTGGTGGGTGGAGTTACCTGGACACTGTGTTTCAGGAGACAGTCATACCTCTTAGATTAATTACTTCAACTTTGGACTGTGGTCAGGGACAGGAGGGTGTGACTTTGAGTGAGGTAGGTATGGGGATCCAGAATTTAGCTTTGGAGGAGCCTCAGCCAGTGCCCTTGTCCAATAGGTATGAGGTTCTTGCTCCCAGACTGCAGGGAGGATGAGCAAACTGACCACAGCACTGTGGTGCAGAGCCGCCCTTCAAGTGGAGGGAGAATAAAGAAATGTAGTAGTAGGGGATAGAATAGTTAGGGCAATAGGTACTGTTCTCTGCAACAAAGACAGAGAGTCTGGAAGGCTGTGTTGCCTACAAATGGCAAGGTTAAGGACATCTCTTCTGGGCTGGAGAGGAACTTGGAGTGGGAGGGGAAGGATCTAGTTGTCGTGGTCCATGTAGGTACCAACGACATAGATAGGACTAGGAAAGAAGTTCTGCTGAGGGACAATGAGCAGTTTGGGGCTAAATTAAAAGGCAGAACCACAAAGGTAATAATCTCCGGATTACTCCCTGAGCCACATGCAAATTGGCATATGGTAAATAAGATTAGAGAGATAAATGCGAGGCTCAAAAGTTGGTGTGGGAGAAATGGGTTCCAATTCATGGGGCACTGGCACCATTACTGGGGAAGGAGAGAGCTGTTCCTTTGGGATGGGCTTCATTTGAACCACAACTCTTTTCTTCTCCACCGATGCTGCCAGACCTGCTGAGTTTTTCCAGGTAATTCTGTTTTTGTTTTTGTTTCATTTGAACCATGCTTGGAGAAGTATCCTGGCGAATCATATAATTAGGGTTGTAGATTGGACTTTAAACTAATTAGTGGGGGGTGGAATGGCTCAATTGAAGGGAAGTTTAAAAAGTCAAAATGAAATGAGAGAGCAGAGCTGAATGGTAGTGAAGAGGCAAATGATAATCAAAGTGTGACAGGAAGGGACAGAAAATATAAGCAGAAGAGTGCAGCAGAAATCAGATCCAGAATGAGCAATAATGGTAAATGCCAAAGCATAACGCTCTTTAACTGAAAGTATGCAGAATTTGTAACAAGATAGATGAGTTGACAACACAAATAGAAATAAATGAATATGACTTGATAGTTATTACAGAGACATGGTTGCAAGGTGACCAAGACTAGGAACTCAGTATTCAAGTGTATTCGCCGTCCCAGAAAAATAGACAAAAAGGAAAAGGAGGTGGGGTAGCTTTATTAATAAAGGAAGATATTGGTGCGGTGGTGAGTAGTGACAAAGGTGCAATAAATAGTGCTGTGGAATCAGTTTGGGTGGAAATAGGAATAACAAGGGGAAGAAGTCAAGGGTGGGAGTCATCTATAGGCCCCCTACAGGGTGCTACAATTGTCATGGGTGATTTCAATCTGCACATTGATTGGACAAATCTGATTGGCAGGGGTAACATGGAAGACGAATTTGTAGATTGCATCAGGGATTGTTTCTTAGAGCAATACGTTGCAGAATCTACCCAAAAACAGGTTATTTTAGATCTAGCCATGTGTAATGAGGTGAGCTTAATAAGAGATATTGTAGTTAAGGATCTTCTATCGGGTAGCAATCACAACATGATAGAATTTCAAATTCAGTTTGAGGGCAAGCAACTCGGGTTTCAAACCTGTGTCCTCAACTTAAATAAGGGCAATTGCAGAGTTATGAAGAAAGGGTTCTCTAAGGCGGGCTGGAAAATTGACTAAGTGGAAGGTCATTGGATCAGCTGTGGCAGACATTTAAGCAGATATTTCATACCGCTCAGCAAAAATTTGTCCCAGTCAAACAAAAGCATAAACCACCCTTGGTTAACAAAGGTGGTCAATGAGAGTATCCAATCAAAAACTAAGGCATTCAAAGTGGTGAAAACTAGTGGTGGGCCAGAGGATTAAAGATTTTATAGGAACCAGCAGCGGATGACTGAAAAGCTAATAAAGGGGGAGAAAATTGATTATGAGAGTATATTGGCTAGAAATATAAAAACAAACAGCAAGAGCTTCTACGGTTATATAAAAAGAAATAGAGTGGCTAAGGTGAGTGTGGGACCCTTGGAGGATGCGGCTGGAGAATTGATAACAAGGAACAGGGAAATGGCAGATAATTTAAACAAATATTTTGCATCGGTCTTCGTGGTGGAGGACACGATAAACATCCCAAAGTTATCAGATAAGCAAGGAGCTAATGGGAGGAAAGATTTGTAACAGTCTCTATCACAAGGGACAAAGTATTTGACAAACTAGTGGGACTAAAGGCAGACAAGTCGCCAGGATCTGATGGCCTGCATCCAAGAGTTTTAAAGGAAGTGGCAGCAGAGATAATATTGAAATATTCCAGAACTCACTGGATTCTGGGAGGGTCCCAGCAGATTGGAAACTGTTAATGGGACACCCCTGTTCAAGAAGGGAGGGAGACAAAAAGTAGGAAACTGTAGGCCAGCCTTTTTATCATGCCCTCATTACCTCCTGATTTATTCTCCGTCCTACAGTATAGCTACTTTCAGGAGGCCTATAGACTACTCCTACCAGTGTCTTCTTCCCCTTGTTATTTCTTAGCTCCACCCATATGGATTCTACATCTTCCGATCCAAGATCCTTTCTTGCTATCATACTTATTCCATCTCTTACAACAAAGCTACCCCACCACCCTTTCCCTCCTGTCCATCCTTTTGAAAAGTCACATACCCCTGAATATTTAGTTCCCAGCTTTGATCTCCTCGTAACTATAGCTCCCTATTGGCTATAAGATCATACCCAATAATCTCTATTTGTGCCATTAATTCATTTATTATGTTCTGAATACTATGTGCATTTAAGTAAAGGGCCATTAATTTTGCCATTTTACCATTTTTTCTCCCTTTGACCTTATATGCTGCTTTTTTTATGTTTGTACACTCTATTCCATCCTGTCACACTCTGGGTATCATCACCTAAATAGCTGCCCTGCAAGGCTGCTATATCCTTTTGCTTTGTAAGCCTATGTATCTCCTTTCCAGAAACGCCGCCAACCCCCCCCCCCCCCACCCATTTAGCTTAAAGCCCTCTCTACAGCCCTAGTTATTCGGTTCGCCAGGACACTGGTATCAGCGCACAGTCCAAGTGAAGCCCATTCCACCAGAACAGCTCCCTTCTACCCCAGTACTGGTGCCAATGCCCAATGAATGGAAACCCATTCCTCTCACACCAATCTCTGAGCCATGCATTTAACTCCTTGATTTTATTTACCCTATGCCAATTTGCCTATGGCTCAGGTAGCAATCCCGAGATTATTACCTTGGAGGTTCCGCTTTTTAATTTAGCTCCTAACTGTTCAAATTCTTTCAGTAGAACCTCTTTTCTAGTCCTATCAATGTCGTTGGTACCAACAAGGACGACGACAACTGGATCTCTCCCCTCCCACTCCAACTTCCTCTCCAGCCCTGAGGAGATGTCCTTAACCCTGGCACTGGGCTGGCAACACAGCCTTTGGGACTCACGCTCATGGCTGCAGAGAACAGTATCTATCCCCTTATTTATACTGTCCCCTACCACTATTACCCTCCCATTTCCTCTCCCCACTTGAATGGCTCCCTGTACCATGGTGGTCAGTTTGCTCATCCTCCCTGCAGTCCCCGTTCTCGCTCACACAGCTCGCAAGAATGTTGTAACTGTTGGACAGTTGCAGGGGCTGAGGCTCCTCAAGTGCTATCCCCTGCGCCCCCAAACCTGCTTCACCTGCAGTCAGACCCTCCAGTCCCTGATCACAGACCAAATTTGAATTACCTAATCTGAGGGGTGTGACCACCACCTGGAGCAAAGTATCCAGGTAACTTTCCCCCTCCCTAATGTGGCGCAATGTCTGCAGCTCGCACTCCAGCTTCTTAACTCGGGTCTGAAGCTCTTCTAGCTGCAAACACTTGGTACAGATGTGTTCACTCTGGATCACCTTGGTGTCCAGCAGATTCCATATGCTGCAGCAGCAACACATCACCCAACCTGCAATCGCTATCATATTTTATTCAATTTATTAATTAATTACTCTCGTATCCCCACTCTTTACACTTTATAACTTTTTATACACACCAGTATCGATCTTATACTTAACAAGCTGTCTTTAAGAAAAAAAGAAAAAAAGATGAGACCTAAACACAAACTTTTAATTTTACTTTAAAGACTAGAAATACTCACCAATCCTACTCACCAATCAACTGCTCTCCACGCTCTTTTCCCTCTCATGCTCTTTAAATGCCTCATACTCTTCTCTCACTCTCTCACTGTTAAAGGCCCCACTCCTTGCACATTCTCTCACTGTAAATGACCACACTGTTTCTATCACACTCTCTCACTGTAAAAGACCACACTGTTTCTTTCACACACATTCTCGCTGTAAAAGACCACACTGTTTCTTTCACACACATTCTCGCTGTAAAAGACCACACTGTTTCTTTCACACTCTCTTGCTGTAAATGACCACACTGTTTCTCTCTCACTCTCTCACTGCTGGCTCAGGCAGCACCGCACCCACTCTCAAATGGCCACCTGCCTGCCTCAATATGTTTGCAGACAACTGAGTGGAGGGTGCTTCTGTAATATAAAGGGTTAATGGAGTGAGAGTTAATTAAGGAGTTAATTAATTGAGTTAATTAAGAAGGCAAATGGAATGTTGGCCTGTATTGCTGGGGGGTTGACGTTTAAAAATAGGGAAGTCTTGTTACAACTGTACAGGGTGTTGGTGAGACCGCAATTGGAGTACTGTGTACAGTTTTGGTCCCCATATTTAAGAAAGGATAAACTGGCATTGGGGGCAGTTCAAAAGAGATTCACTAGGCTGATTTCTGATGACGGGGTTGACTCATCAAGAACAGCTAAATAGTTTAGGCCTTTACTCACTCGAGTTTAGAAGAATGAGGGGTGATCTTATTGAAACGTACAAGATTCTGAGGGGGCTTGACAGGGTAGATGTTGAGAAGATGTTTTCACTAGTAGGGAAATCTCGAACTAGGGGACATAGTTACAGAATAAGGGGGCACTCATTTGAAACTGAAAGGTGAAGGAATTTCTTCTCTCAGAGGGCAGTGAATGCCTGGAACTCTGTACCTCAGAGAGTTATGGAGGCTAGATCACTGAAAGTATTTAAAGAGGAGGCAGATAGATTTTTGTAACATCAGGGAGCTGAGGGCTATGAGGAGCTGCCATGAAAGAGAAGTTGAGGCCTGGGGCAAATCAGCCATGATCTTATTGAATGGCAGGGCAAGCTTGAGGGGCCGAATGGCCTACTCCTGCTCTTATATCTTATGTTCTTATGTTCTTTCTGGAGGGGAAGGATCTTTAATTAAACATTTATGCTCACCCCTCTAAAGCAGTGGTTGCCCTTATTTCCTTATCCCTCTCTTCCCAACAGGTCATCTTTCGGATGAGAAATTAAAACTGAGGCTATACCTCTGCCCTCTCAGGTCTATGTAAAAGATCCCATGGGCAGTATTTCAAAGACAAGCGGGGCTGTTATCCCTTGCGCCCTGGCCAATATTTATCCCTCGACCAATATCCCTTAAACAGATTATTTGATCATTACCACATTCCTGTTTGTAGGAGCTTGCTGTGCACAAATTGGCTGCCGCATTTCCAACATTACAGCAGTGACTAAACTTCAAGAAGTACTTCATTGGTTGTAAAGCACTTTGGGATATCTTGAGGTTGTGAAAGGCAGAATAGAAAATCAAGTTCAGTCTTTCTGATTAAGTGACTGCTTTTCAGTAATGTTAGTCGAAAGATGAATATTGCCCCAGGACTTAGATGAAAGATTATAGAGCTGTATTTTGAAGTTTGCTGACAATACCAAGTTAGGTTTTCTTTGGCCTGGAGCATAATTTGCAAGCATTTAATGGAAGGGTTGCAAGGACAAAAGAGCTGGCACTTCAGCCTGCCAGTAAATTTGCTACCTACCGCATTAATCCATATGTTGGTGCCTGGAATTACTAAAGGGATGCATTAAGGCTAATTTAATGGGCAGAGCAGAAGGTAATATGCACGAGCTGTTGGCTGCAGTTTCTAATCTTTAAAATATACACAACTCAATTTTTGGGGCAATTTCATCATTTCCTACCAAAAGGAAAACATTTTCTGTGACACTGACTTTCCCAGTCACGCCCTGCAGTGAGATATTCACTGGAGTAAATGCCCTGTCTGCATTAATCACTTGCCACGAGTGAAGCACCTTCTACGTGAACACACACACATGCACACACACACACACACACGCACATACACACAGAAAGGAAAGGGCACTTGAGGATAAGTGCAAAAAAAATTTTCTCAGAGAGTGATAAGAATGCTGGACATATTAACACATTGAGTGTTTCAAGCGAATACCACAGAGGCATTTCATAGAATATTAGAGCACAGAAACAGGCTATTAGGCCTACAAAGCTTGTACCAACTCTCTTGTAGAGCAATCTGGTTATTCCCACCCTCTGCTCTTTCTCCATATCCCTGCAATTTTCTTCCCCTTCAAGTATTTATACAATTCCATTTTGAAAGTTATTATTGAATCTGTATCTAGTGCCCTATCAAGATATGCATCTCAAATCCTAACCAGTCTTGCATCAGAAAGATTTTGGTCATGTCACCTCTGCATCTTTTGCTAAGCACCTAATTTCTGGGGAGGCTAGATATATACATGAGGAAGAAAGGAATAGAATGTTGATCGATAAGGAAATAGGATGGCAGGAGTCTTGTCAGGAGCATAAACACTGGCAAGGACAGATTGGGCTGAGTGCCCTTTTCCTGTATTGTAAATTTTATGTAAATGTTGGCAATACATTCCAAAAGGTAACAGTGAATGTCCACTAAGGTGCCAGTGACAGTGTTTTGAAGTTAAACGAAAGCTTCTCTGCAGGTACGTCAGCCAGGGGTCTCTGCATAGGCGTCAGCTTTTCACTATGTTTATAAATTACTTAGATGGAGGAACATCAAGCCAAATCCCTAAATTTGTTGACAATGCCAAGTTAGGTGCTACAGTAGATAGTGAAGATGGGAGGAGAGTGCGAAAAGGGACATTGATGGATTATATGAGTTGTCAAAACTGTGGCAGATGCCGTTCAATATGAAGAATTGTGAAATCATCCACTTTGGGCCTAAGAAAAGTAGATTCCCCAGAATGCTACCAGGGCTAAAGGGGCTAAGTTATGAGGACATTATACAGAGCAGCCTTGAGTTCCTTGATTATAGAAGATTAAGGGGTGATCTAAATAAGCTGTTTAAGATGATTAAAGAAATTGATAGAATAGGTATGAGCCCAAGATACCAGAAAGAACTCCCCTGCTCTTTGAGTATTGCATTGGGATCTTTTACCTCCAACTGAGAGGACAAACAGGCCCTTGGTATTATGTACCATCCAAAAGGCAACACTTCTTTCAATGTAGTATGCTCTCAGTAACACACTGAAGTGTTAAACTAGATTTTGTGCTCAAGTCCTAGAGGGTACCCATAACCTCCTGTCTCAGAGACAAGAATGCTACTCACTCAGCCACATTTGGTGTGATATGGATCATGAGCAACTTGAGTTGCTGCCAGAGTGTAACCAATCCAAATTTCCACTCATCCTTCTGCCCACCCACCACTAAATCCATCGCGGGGGCGGGGTGGGGGGGGTGGGGTGTGGGTGGGTACATGGGAGAATTCTGCCCTGTGTCTTTAATTTAAGGTAAAATGAAGAGGGTCACATGACAAGTCCTGAAGTCTGCCTGGCAGCAAGGCTGGATGGTTTGATTGTTAGAGATCAAAGGGAGCCCCAAATTGTTTTACTGAGAAGAAGCTGCAAGGTATTTACACTTTGAGATAATGGTAGCACCCTGTGCGCTAACAGTGAATAGAATCTGAATCTCCAAAGCCCCAGAAAAGTTTTGAGAATGTCAGGTTGTAAACAGTTGTGTTTTAAACTGTCAATTTGCTCTCAAGATGAAAGAGAATTGGGGTCTCAAGGATAGCTAATCAGCATTTCAACCTGGATACAGGGCCCATTGTCATGGAGGTAAGCTTTGAATGGGGAAGGTTCTAAGACACACAGACAAGGTTCTGGATCCAACAGGAAAACATTTTCTGTGACACTGACTTTCCCAGTCATGCCCTGCAGTAAATTCACTGGAGTAAATGCCCTGTCTGCATTAATCACTTGCCATGAGTGAAGCACCTTCTACATGAACACACACACACACACACACACACATACACACACGCATATACACACAGGAAGGAAAGGGCATTTGAGGATAAGTGCAAAAAAATTTTCTCAGAGAGTGATAAGAATGCTGGACATATTAACACCAGCATCTGGGAAAGGCGGAGTAGCTATATGCAGCAAGACACTGTGGTTCACCATGCAGGAATGTGGCTCATGCTGACATTGAAAAGACCAAATTCATGAGGAGTTCAAATGAGGTTGGAATATTTACCTAGCTTGCCCTAGAGGAATAATCTCTGAGGAAAGAAATCTCACTATAAAAGACGGTTCTGAGATTAAAAGTTCCCAGGTTGAGAAAGGTAAAAAGCAGAAGTGAACACTTGGAAGCCAAGAATCACCTTGGACTGGTTCTGGGAGAATTCAATGACTACTCAAAGGAGAGCTTAAAGTATATCTGTGGAGGGTGTTTTTGATTGTGCTTAAAGAAAAAGGGTAATGTTATGACTTGTGGTTTAAAGTATAGGTTTCCTACTCAAATAGTGTTTAATAGTTGTTCCTAGTTTGCTTGTTACAGTGAAGGTCTTAAAATGTGAAATATTACTGTGTCATTCTTTCAGCTATCAACTGAAAGTTCAAATTGCTTTTTTTAAGTTATTGGTCTTTACGGGGAGTGTAACATTACTCCAAAGTAACACGCTTATATTATGCATGTTATTATAATCAGCATCATCATTTCTCATTCTTTCTCTTCTCCTGCTAGTTCAAGAATGCCCTTACTTCCTATCCAATTTAAAGTTTGTGTCCATGGTAGCATTACTCAGATGCCTCCGGTCTTCTTTCTTCAATGCTCAGGGTCCAATATTTAGATTCTACACAATACGCTTAATCACACATAACCCCAAAGCATTCTACCTCCAATAGCCAGCTTGATTTCACAGTTGCCAAAGAGAATTTTTGATGTTGTTAAATGCTTCTTGTGCAGTTGTTGTCCCATGTTTAAGTTGTCCATCAATTCTGCCTTCCAATATCAGTAAGCAGCTCAAGCAAGAAATGTTGTCTACTTGTTCTATTTTCATTCTGTTCACTTTAAGGTCACTGCTCCTCTTTGTTCGATTACCATTGATCCTGTTGCCTCTTATTAGAATTCAAGAGAAACTGCTTTATAAAGAATGTAATGTAAAGAATGTAAGGAAGTAATGATGAACCTTTAGAAAACACTGGTCTGGCTTCAGCTGGAGAATTATGTCCCATTCTGGGCACCAAAAATTATGGAAGAATGTGAAGGCATAAGAGACAGTGCAGAAAATATTTACGAAAATATAGGTAAGGGTGGAGGACATAAGTTACATGGATAGGTTGGAGAAACCGGGGTTGTTCTCCTTAGAGAAGAGATGGTTGAGAGGAGATTTGTTAGAAGTGTTCAAGATCTTGAGGGGTCTGGTCAGGCTAGACAGACAGAAACTGTTCCCATTGGTGGAAGACTCAAGAACCAGAGAATTCAGATTTAAAGTGATTGGCGAATGAATCAAAGGCAAGATGAGGGAAAGCATTTTCGTGCAGCAAGACTTTGGGATCTGGAATGCACTGCCCAAGAGTGTGGCAGAGTCAGATACAGTTGTTGCTTTCAAAAGGCAATTGGTCAAGCACCTGAGGTGAAAGAAATTGCAGGTCCATGGGGAAAGGGTGGGGGAAGAGGCTGCAGTCAAACAAAGAAGGAAGAGGGGAGAATTTGGAATATGAGAGGAAATAGTTGGCGAATCTTGGGCAGTCCTGGGAGCTTGTAACTTGTAAAGTTACTAATACAATTCTTTCAGGTTTGTGGACAGAATTTCTGATCAAAATTTAATATGCTCAGTGCTCTGAATATCATTTTCTTGGGGGAGGTGAATGTCAAATGTATTAATTTCAATTTACACTTATTCTCCAGATTATTTAGATTGTTGTCTGCATATTTAGCTTCAATCTCATTATGTTTATGAAGATAAATTAATTCCTTAAGATTAAGCGTCATGCATACAACAAATTGATGGCAATCATAAACCACTTTAGAGTTGCTGCAATCAAAATTGGTGAAAAGAGCAGTGTAAAGTGCATAATATATTAACTAGTCTTAATACAGAAGATAAAAGCTTCAAGTGAGGAGAAATCTCAGTGTGTTCTGCAGAAATACTTCCCCATAGTGCCCAATAATAACAGTAATTGCTGTTCCTGAATGCAAGTTCCTTATTATTATTCTGTAGGCTGCTTCTGATGCACCAATCGCCATCCTGCAACTAGGCAGCTAGCTAAACACTCAAATGTTAATTGTGTTTTAAAGGACAAGCACTTTTCTAATAATATTAGAGGCCATGCCTCTAAAGCTTGATTCAGTCATCACCAAATCATCAGCATTAGACTAAGTGACAAAGGAGCATTGAAATCTGTGCACTGAACACAATTCTGGCCTCGATGTTACAAAAAAGATGCAGAAACACTGGAGAAAATGCAAGAAAAGGGCTTGCAAGGAAGGCACCAGAATTGAGAAAGTACGTCTATGAGGAAACATTAGCCCATTTTCTGCAGAAGGTCTTTAAAATTATTAAGAGGGCCAATAGATTAGATGTGGTGAAGGTGTTTCCCCATGTAGAGAAGTCCAAAACTAAGGGCCAGAAATATAAGATGGTCACCAACAAATCCAAAAAGACATTAAGAACTTCTTTAACCAGCGTGATATGCAAATGTGGAACTTATTACCAGATGAAAGATACATTTAAGGGGAAGCTAGATAAACACATGAGGAATAAATGAATAGAAGGATGGAGTGAAATGAAGTAAAATGGGGGAAGACCTGAGTTGAGCAGAAAATGATGCCTTATTGGCCTGTTTCTCTGTTGTAAAATTTTATGAAGTTCCAAGTACATAAATTTTCCTCTTGAACAGAATTTTCATCACACCTTGGATCTTTCATGAAAGTCAAAACTATAGAAACCACAGAACTGAGGCAGGCAATGTTTCGACTGGCATGTCTCTTAGACCAATGAAAAGCCATTTATTGATGCTGAGTATACATACGAAGCCAGCCTACAATTGAATACATTCTCTCAGTCAAAAGTTTGATTATAATGCTAATTGAGTTCAGTGGGTATTCAGTTTAACATGCTAATTTAGAATTTTACCTATCGAGGACAATAAGTGTCTTCAGTTTACAAAGGAAAGGATTTCACTTGATCAATATTGTTAGAGGAAAAAAAGGAGAGAAACTCTTATAACTTAAGTAAACTCCTTGTCCTGTTCATTTTATGCTATTGGACTGGCATAAAAAATACAAGAGTCAAATAAATCTGTAGCAAATAATTGTTACTGGCTCCGATGCTTTATATAGATTCCCTATTCAGCAGCATTATTGTATAAATGTATATCAGGGGAAAGATCTTAACTACACAGAGTAATTGAGGAGAATAGCATAGATCCATTTAAATGGATGTTAGATAATTATATGAGGCAGAAAGGAATGAAAGGATATGCTGACAGGATGAGATGAAATAGGGTAGGAGCTGCTCATGTGGAGCATAAATATCAGTACTGATCAGTTGGGCTGAATGGCCTATTGCTGAACAACATTTTGTAAAATGGTTGAGATTGATTTCATGCTACTGTCAAATCCTTCACACCAATTCTGAATAAAGAAAGAATTATTTCTGTTCTAGAATTATTTGACTTTAGAATTATTGAGATGTGCCGTAGGGACAGGAAAAGCTCATTGAGATCAGTCAGGTTGGTCCCAGTGAGAAGATTATAGTAACATTTACTTTCAATTAGGGATACTTTTTGATGTTTAGACTGTTTTAGTGGTTTCTATGGGCTAATATCCTGGGAAGGTAACCCACTCTTATGAACTGAGTATTGTGCTGTCACTGCATTACCTAAATTTTCCTGATTGAGTTCCTCTCGAATGCCCTTATGGTCTGGGATAGCAATGCTAAGTCCTGCATTCAGCTTTAGTGTCTGTCACATCCAGTTAGATAGAGACTATCTCTAACTTGTACCATCTGCTTCTCACGCCATCCACCAAGAGTTGCTCGTCACAAAGTGCCATGGTTAGACTCAGTGTCCACTGCATCTTTTGATCAGATCTGCTCATGCCATCAGCTGAGAAAATTCTGGGTCAGTCCAATCGCCAGCCTCAGTGCATGTGGCAAGATCGTGGATACGAAATGCACTTGTTCTCATTTTTGTGAACCTCTCTTGCCTGTTCAAATTAAAGTGGGTAAGACACCAAATTCACCCACCCACCTCATCTGAATAATTTCAGTCTAGCTGGCGTATCTCCAGCACTTCAGTCTCTTTTTCAATGCTGCTATTGAGCTCTGCAGACAGCAGGAGACACCGGGAGTGTTGTTGCAAACCACATGATATGGGGTCTTTATTAAAGATAAACTGCCTCTTAAAAGAAAGCTGCACAAAAAGTTTTCTGCAATGGAGATTATTACAAATTGAATACCAGGACAGACAGAGGATCCAAATTGACAGATGCAACACTAGAGACATCAATGGTGCAGATAGATAGGAGGAGGGATGCTATGATCCCACAAGAGGGCAGGAACCCCTCAAGGGCTAACCTCAGAAGGAAGTAGGGCAGGTGACCATTGAGGTCACTTCCTGAAGTCTGGACCTGAGGATCTGACAGCGCTTCCACAAGACTTCCAATGACCTTACATGTTTGATCAAGGTCAATTAATACACATTCACATGACATCTCCTCCCCTCTCCCTCTGCTCGCGCCTCCATCATTCACCGGGCAGCATTCCATGGCACTCAGGATTTACACCTAACATTCACACACTCTGCCTCACTCTCATACGCCTTTCAATACTTCCAGCTTCACACCTACCTCTCACAGCCTCCACATACCTCTAGCTATTCAGCTGTAGCAGGCCCAAACACAGCACTACATGGTCACTTACATTCTTTCCTCTCACTTGCAGGAAGAGGGGCATAGTGTAGAAGGGAGCAGGACAGAACCAATAGGGGACAGGGATGCTTGCATCTCCAGAGCCCCACAGAGGAGATGGCTCTCATCTTCATGGGGTCAGTTGCATCCAACGTCACTGAGAATATTGAGGATGACAGGTTCTTCCTGCCTTATACTGTTGGAAATTAATATTGCATGTCTTTCTGAGTGGGCATCATCCCAGGCTGCTTTTAAAAAGCCTTGGGCAGGATCTTTTGCCTGTCGGGCGGACAAGTCGGGCGCAGGTGGGCATGGAGCCGATCGCTGCCCGCGATCAGCTGCGTGCTGCCGTTTTGCATGGGCGGGCCAATAAAGGCCCACCCAGCATGACACGTGCCCGGTAGCGCTGTGCAGGCGGGACAAGGAGGACGAATCAGCGCCGAAATCTCCCTGAGGCACAGAGCTGCCTCAGGGAGATTGAGTGCAGATTTAAAGTTTAAAATAAAAAAAGTGAAAAATCATTTACACGTGTCCCCTCATTGTGACAGTGTCACATGAGCTGGGACACGTTTATGAAATGTTTAAAAAATATTTATTAATTTAATAAAACCTTCATGAAACCTTACCCGCCCGTGGATGAGGTTCCATGAAAACACGAAGGCCGCTTGGGCTCTTTGCCTGCCCCCCAACCTTAAGGTTGGACGGGCAGCCCTGTCAATTACTTAAATTGGTTGATTAATGGCCTTAACAGGCCTTTGACAGTTCGGCGGGCGCGCAGCTATCTCTGGCACTCCTTCCGAATGAAAGATCGGAATGACGCACGGTGGCGTCGGGACGCACGCTTGATGTCACCGCGCATCATTTTACGCATCGGCATGCGAGGCCTGCCCCCGCAGGCTGACAGGAAAATTCTCCCCTTTGAATTGAATCCCATCCCTTGCCTCCTTGTTAGATTCCAGGTGAGGTTCTTTGCTTCTGGACCAAAAGGCAACCATTCCTAGGCCAATTACCCAGAAAATGCTGCAAATCCAAAATTCTGCTGCATCAGTGTGAAGAACAAATGCCAGGAACCAGGACCATATGTCTCTGATAGACCATTAGTAACCTGATACAACAACAGTACTCCATTACAGTGAGGGAAGTTGGCTTCTCATTCCCTCTCTTCCCCTCTCAGGATTAAAACCTACCCACCTCTGGACTGAAAGGCAAGAAACAGATGCACATACAGCACAGAAGGAAATCCTTCAGCCCATCTTGCCTGTGCACCTGCTAATTGTTCAACTGGAGCTATCTATTTCCATCCCATTTCCCTACTATTCTCTCATATACTTTTACATTCGTTCTTTACAAATACATATCCAACTTCCTTTCAAATGTCATTATCCTTTCTGCCTCAAACAGGGGCTTTTGCAAACCTTTCTATATCATAATGATATTTTACTTCAAAAAATTTCTAACTTACCTTTCTGTTATTGTAGAGCTAATAATCAGTCCATGCCTTCTCCGTACCAATCAAACAATGCAACAAGCATTTACTATTAACCCTTACATAACTTTGAAATCTTCTGTCAGATTTCCTTGCTTACCTATCTAATTCCAGTGGAAAAAACTCCAAGTTTTTGAGCTTTTCTTCAGAACTATTGTTATGAACACTGAACTTTCTAAGGTGGTTATGTTTTAAACTGTCTCCTTTAATTCAAGGTAAAATAAGCAGTTTGGGGAGCGGAATGGAACTTCATTTGGGATTTGCCCAGGGAAAAGCCCATGTGACCTCATACTGAGTCTGCCCAGAGACAAAACCATGTGACCTAGTTGCTATGGAGACAGGAACTCAAATTGAAGCTTATTCAAAGTAATTTGCAAGCTTTAACATCTGACCACAAAGGAGGAAGCAGCGGGCCTTGTCACATACCAGATACACAGATTCTTAGGGGCAATTAGACAGAGAGTTCCGGGAAAGACAACCCACAACAGGTGCTGCCATGCCAAGCAGAAGAAAAGGACTCCTTTTGGGTTAATCACAAAGTGAGTGCTGGTGAGGAAGGAATCCCTGTTCAAAGGAACAAGGAACGTTGGGAGTTAAAAGCCAAGGCATTGCCAAACACCTCAGCAAGGGTGTATTGCTAAGGGAGGTCAATTCGATTATGCTCAGAAGATTGAGTGAATGGGATTTTATTTAAAAAGACATTGGAAGATTCACTCTGGTGGGGCAGAGAGAAGAAATCCTACAAAAGTTTGGAGGAGCTTGTAGTTTTTAAACATAGACTACATTTCTGCTGGGAGTGTGGTATAATCTATAAACATGGTGTGGAGTTTTCATTATGTGAAGAAGATAATAGGGAATACCATTTTTTGTAGTTTTGTGTATTACTTGACTACTTAGTAATGTCCAGTCAATGTGGATTTTAGTTTGCTTGTTACAGTAAATGCCTTAAAATGTGAAGTCTTGTGTGATTCTTCATGTAACTCACTGGGAATTCATGTCTCTTTTTAAAAGCTATCACTGTTTCCAGGGATCATAACCTTTCATCCCTCATATTATTCCAGTGAATCTTCATGTGTCTTTTCCATGAATCTATTATCCTACCCACAATAAGCGAGCCCAAAACTGCAAAATAAAAGTCCAATTTTGGCCCAACCAATGGTTTGTGTGACTTTTAAAACACACTTGCTTGCTTTTCTGTCCAATCCTCATGTAATAAACCCAAAATCATATTAGGTCCTTCTGCCTGCAAACGTGAAAGACCTCGGTTAGGTTTTCCAACCCTTCACACTGGCAGGATCTTCCAGTCCCCCTGGTGTGAATGGAGATTTCAATGGGGGGAAGCCACCATTGCACCATTGGTGGGGTGGGGGGGTGCGGGTGGGCTGGAAAATTCTGGCTCTTGACTCCAATTTTCCATGAAGCGAGATTGGGCACAAACCATGGCAGACCTGGATACTTGATGTGAAAATCAAAAATTAACTGCTTCACACTGTGTGTTTGTGAGTCACCCAGAACAGATCATTAAACAGTTAACACCTCAATGCCCAATTCACAAATAACAAGGAGGCATCACAGTAATATACTCAACTACTCCTAACACTATTATCTAGCTTAACCACCTGAAGCCAAGTTTTAGGTTTTGCTCTTCATCAACATCAGCTGTAAAAAAAGAGAGACTGGGTGGAATTGTCCCAGATTTGCACTAAGTGTGGTAGCAAGTGGGTAAAACAACATTTTATCCACCAGCCGTGATGGTGGATTTTCACGCCGTATCATCCCAAACCCGTCGCATTACTTATCCATTCCTGGAAAATGTGCCATTTCCATGGCGAGCGGGCTCTCATTCACCCGCCATGCCATCACCTTGCCGCTTCATCACACCGGGCACTGTATTTAAAGTCTGGCTGCGCGCACAGATCTCAGTTCTTCCAGCCCATCACTACTGCAGGAAAGGTGTCCACGAAAAGCAAAAAGATTACAGCACCCCCACCCCACCCACCACCCCCCCCCCACCCCCGGGTTTAATGACACATCACTGGAATGCCATTTGAATGTCATGGAGGCCCTCCATGATGTCCTCTATCCCCCACTCTGTCCATAGGATGGGAAGCAACATCACCAATCCAGCATGGCAGACAGTGGCAGTGGTAGTCAGTGCCAATGTTGCACAGAAGAGGTTGGCCATCCAATGCAGATAGAGGGTGAAGTATCTCATCCGTGCAGCCAGGACATGGCAACCATCTCGCTCTAAACTCACACAATCAAGCCCATCACTCATTCACTGGCATGTCATTCACTGCCAGCTCAAGGGACATCACCACTCACTCTCTCTCACACACCCTCAGATGTCCATCTCCTCTGGAGACTGCCTTCTCAGCCTTCACTTTCTTGAGGCCACTTGCACAGGTTAACATTTGTCCCCACACACAGCCTGAGATACCCTCCTTCCCCAATACAGCCTTTGCCCTACAGTCTCTTCCCTTGCCTGAGGCCACTTCTCCACTTCCCCAAACAAGATCTTACCCTGCAGCCATTGAAAAGCCACCCACATATGGCTGACCTTCTAAGTAGAGACCTACCCGTGAAACCATTAAAAGTGATGTGGTGCAGTCTCTGAACCCAGGTGCTGATGACTGCGAGTGCTGAGCGAAGCAAGGTAGGCAAACTAACCTCGAAGTCCCGAGTGAAGTGCAGCCCGCCAGGTGCACGTCGCTTATGTGCTGTTGTGAAACACATCAACGTGATTTCCAGCCAACGTGGGCGGACGATCCAGCAGGAGGGGATGAGTCCGACAGCTGGCTTTATAATGATATGCTGATGTATTACAATGAGGTTCCTGACGTCCGATGGCAGGAAATGCGTCGCACCATTGGCGGGCTGAGCGGACAATTGCAAACTGGTTTCGTGCCTTTGTGAAACCGATATTGTCGACTCGCGCCACCAAACATGTCCAACGCTGAATGGAAAGGAAAATCCCAGCCACTGGCTCTTTTCCAGCTATGGGGTCTGCACCTCTAGATCCTGCAGTTCATCCATTTTGTTAACACTCTTTGTGTTTAGGATACATGGCTCTTCTATGGAAAATTCTTTGACTGATTAGTCTTTATTACCGATTAATTCTCTTTTTAAGTAAGTAAACGGAAAGGCTTCCCTACAATGCAGAAGTGACTACATGTGAATCAAAGAGTGCTTTGCTGGCTTCTGTTGGGCACTTTTGGATGTCCTCAGGGGATGTGAAAGTACCAGATAAATAGCTTCTGTTTTTCCTGTATATTCATCCTTGAGTTCAGGATAAATGGCTTAAAAAAATCTATTAAAAAAAAAAGAAATTGCAAATAATACAGCACTTTTCATGGCCTTAAGGAGGTCCCAAAGCTCCTTACAGCTAATTAAATCCTTTTCAAATCAATTCACTGTTATAATGTAGGAATTGTGACACCCAGTTTACATACAGCAAGTTCCTGTCATCTGTTTTAGTTAAAATCAAAATACTGCAGGTGCTGCAAATCTGAAACTAAAACAGAAAATGCTAGAAATACTCAGTTGGTCTGGCAGCATCTTTGAGAGTGAAAGACAGAGTAAATATTCATTGTTTAACTCTGTTTGACCTGTTGAGTGTTTCCAGTATTTTATATCTGTTTAGTTGGTTGAGGGAAAAATGTTGACCGGAACACCAGGAAAACTCGCCTGCCTTTCTTTGAATAGTGCCACACAATTTTTTATGTCCACCTGCGAAGGTAGGTGGGGCCTCAGTTTATCCAAACAATTGGACCTCTGATAGCCTTGTGCTCCCTCAGTGCAGCACTGAGAACATTAACCTGGATTATGGGCTCAAGTGTCTGGAGCGTAACAGAAAATCATGATCTTCTGAGTCAGAGGTGGGAGTGCTATCCAGTGAGCCACGACTGACTCAGCAGCAATGCGTGTTTTATTTTGTGCACATTACAAGCCTAGACCCATACAGCAGTTTCCCTTTCAAATCTCCGAAAGAGCATCAGGGGGCAAGGGAAGAGAATTCCCCTTCAGAATCTGCGCACCATTTTCCTTGGGTCCGTGCATGTGACTGTGATTGGAGATCGACAGTGCCAATATTTGACCTGCGAAAGTCAGAAATGCTCCGGGCCAATTGCATCCAGTAAATTCGTGGGCAAAATCATTCTTGAATGAAAATTTTAGGAAAGAAAATGTTTTTTTGCTTAAAGGGCAAAAGACGGGCAATGAGAATGAATTGTGACAGCCTAGTGTCCCCCTGCATGTATGGTGCATGTACGTTTTAACAAAGGCCTTTAATATCTCCCAGTTGTCATTGGTTTGAGGTTCTACAATAAATAGAATGGAACATATTCAACAAACCAGCCATCCGGTCCTTGATTAAGTTGAATGACAGCAGCTAATCAGAGCTAGCACTGAAGCAGCACATTCAGTAACATGCAGTCTGAATGCTGAATGCAGCCTGCAGCAAAGACATTCTGTTGGAGGGTCAAACCCAGCACTGACTTGCATTATGTCTAGTGTGGCCTCAACAAGGGCTGACTGCGAGCACTTGAGTGGTATTAACCCTGTCAAACCTCATCAGCTAAAAACCTGATGTTAGATTCCTGTCTAAAATTGGCAAAGGATTTAAGAGGATTACGTTCATATGGTTTTCTGGGCTCAGTTTTGGGAGGAGTTGGGCCAGTTAGTCTGAGGCCTTCTGCCTCACACTGGGAATTTATGCACCATGTCACACCTCCTTGAGCCACTTTCCAATTCGGCAGGAGAATTTTGAGCTGCTTAACAGGCAACGGCTCCCAGCTAAAGCCCAAAGATGGGGGATGGGTGTTAGTGAACAGCTAGGTGATCTGGGTGGGGTGGGGTGGGGTGGGGTGGTGGGGCACTTTAAGATTAGAAGTGGCTCTCAGAAATGCTGCAGAACTGGGATGAGCATCCTTGCTGCATTGTGATTCGATAACAACATTAGGTTGAAATTTTTTTTTAATTAATTCACGGGATGCGTGTTTCGCTGGCTAGGCCAGCATTTATTGCCCATCCCTAGTTGCCCTTGAGCTGCCTTCTTGAACTGCTGCAGTCCAGGTGGTGTAGGTACATCCACAGTGCTGTTAAGAAGGGAGTTCCAGGGTTTTGACCCAGTGACAGTGAAGGAACGGCAACATATTTCCAAGTCAGGATGGTGACTGACCTGGAAGGGAACTTCCAGATGCTGGTGTTCCCATCTATCTGCTGCCCTTGTCCTTCTACATGGGTAGCAGTCATGGGTTTAGAAGGTGCTGTCTAAGGAGCCTTAATGAAATCCTTCTGTGCATCTTGTACATGGTACACACTGCTGCTACTGTGCGTCAATGGTAGAGGGAGTGAATGTTTGTGGACGTGGTGCCAATCAGGTGTGCTGTTTTGTCCTGGACATTGTCAAGCTTCTTGAGTGTTGTGAGAGCTGCACTCATCCAAGCAAGTGGGGAGTATTCCATCACACTCCTGAATTGTGCCTTGTAGATGGTGGACAAGCTTTGGGGAGTCAGGAGGTGAGCTACTTATCACAGGATTCCAAGCCTCTGGCCTGCTCTTGTAGCCACAGTATTTATATGGCTAGTCCAGTTCAGTTTCTGATGGTAATGCCATTGAACATCAAGAGGTGATGGTTAGATTCTCTCTTGTTGGAGATGGTCATTGTCTGGCACTTGTGTAGCATGAATGTTACTTGCCACTTGTCAGCCCCCGCCTGGATGTTGTCCAGGTCTTGCTACATTTGAACATGGTCTGCTTCACTATCTGAGGAGTCATGAATGGAGCTGAACGTTGTGCAATCATCAGTGAACATCCCCACATCTGACCTTATGATGGAAGGAAGGTCATTGCTGAAGCAGCTGAAGATGGTTGGGTCAAGGATGCTACCCTGAGGAACCCCTGCAATGATGTCCTGGAGCTGAGGTGACTGACGGCCAAAAATCACAACCATCTTCCTTTGTGCTAGGTGTGACTCCAACTAGTGGAGATTTTTCCCCCGATTCCCATTGACTCCAGTTTTGCTAGGGCTCCTTGATGCCACACTCAGTTAAATGCGGCCTTGATATCAAGAGCAGTCACTCTCGCCTCACCCCGGGAGTTTAGCTATTTTGTCTACATTTGAGCCCAATTGCCTCCCTCTATTGATACAGCTTATTCGGCACAGATTTCTAAGATTCCCATCTTTGCCATGTGCCTGTTAAATGATCCTAGTTTGTAAATCCACGAGACTCGATCAGATCACGGCTAATCTGTGCCTCTACTCAGTTTGTACCCCACCTCTTGATCCTCTTACCCAAGAAAAATCTACCCATCTCCATCTTGAAAAAGTGCTATTGGATCACAGCACTCACACTCATCAGGAGAAGAGAGAGTTCAGGATTTGCAGAGAAAATGCCTTAAGTACAACGTTCAATAATTGTAGAAGACAGAAACATTTTGCGTGACATAAATGCAAATTAATACATTAAGTAAATAAGCTGCTCCTTTCACAATAAATGTACAATGCAGGAAACATAGCAATTTGACCTTTTGCTCAAAAGGCACAGTCTAATTCTTAAGTAAGAGGAGCAAACAAATCAAACTATACAAAATTTCAACTCATCAGACATGGCTGGCTTCGAACATGTCAGAGGAAAAATGCCTCATTTTTGCAGTATTCCTTTTTAAAAATGACATAAAATTTAATGGAATTTTAAAGCTCAGAAACAGGCCATTTGGCCCAACTAGCTCCTGCAGGTGTTTGCACTCCACACAAACCTCCTCCTACCCTACGACACCCAACCCCACCTATTCTGCTCTCGAACATGAGAACATGCAGAGTAGAAGAAGGAGTAGACCATACAACCCATCAAGCCTGCTCCACCATTTCGTATGATCATGGCTGACCTTTGACTTCAACTTCACTTTCCTGCCCATTCCCCTTACATCTTGGTTCCCCGAGAGACCAAAACTCTGTCTAGCTCAGCCTTAGATGTATTTAATGATGGGGCATCTACAACCATCTGGGGTAACGAATTCCAAAGATTCACAACTACTTTGAGTGAAGAAATTTCTCCTCATTTCAGTCCTAAAAGATCCCCTTATCCTCAGACTGTGCCCCCATGTTCCAGACTCCCCAGTCTGGGGAAACAACCTCTGCCCTTGTCAAGCCCTTCATAAACTTGTATGTTTCAACCTCTCATTCTTTTAAACTCCGTGGAATATAGAACCAATTTTTTCAGCCTCTCATCATAGGACAGGCCTTTCATCCCAGGGACCATTCTAGTGAAGTGTAAGGGTTGGGGGGGAGGGGGGATGGTGGAGGGGGGTGTCTTGTACTCCTTTAAGGCAGGAAAAGACTTGGCAGCATAGCTTTGTTGCAATTCGACTTTATTGAGACAAAGTCAGGACAAGTTTATTAAGTCCTCAGCTAAACTTGGGCAATGATTTACAATTTAAAGTGAATTATGCTACCCGTGTTGAGATCTGGGTGGTGGAACAAACAACTCGTTTCTGTCACAGCTTGGTCTTTTGGCCTTCAAGGCTCTCTCCCTCGCTCTCGCTCCCTTGTGCCTTGTGTTGTTTGCGCTCTCTCTCTGGATGATTTCTCTCCACTGTACGAAGACAAATTCAAGGCACCTTTTGTCCTGGCTGTTATCCAATTAACCTCTCCCTCGCCCCAACCACCTTCAGCCCCATATGTGAGGATACTTTCCTTGACCAACCAGGAATAGTTTATGTGGCTGTTGCTAACCTTACTTATTTATGTAAGTAATGCCCTTTGTAAATATCGCAATGCTTTTACATCCTGTGGTTTCTTACTTAGGCAAAGGCATCTACATTCCATTCTCACGCAAGCAGTTTCTCAGACACAGCCTCCTTTTGCTACAATTAAGCTCTTTTATAACTTGTCATAATTTTCCCATGGTCCCACTACCTTGGCAACTTTCTATACTGTGCCCTATTTCCTAGGTTTTTCCACTTTAGTGTACTAATAAGCCAAGTTCCAAATAAAGTTGGATGTTAGTTTCTAATAATAAAGTTAGATTTTAGCAATTAGTATTCTGATTAGTAAGCTAATAATCTTGCAGAACCTTCATTGAACTGCCTCCCTCATGTGCTTATCTTGAAATATATTTATGCTATCCCCCTCAACTACTGTGGTAGCAAGTTTGGCACTCTCACCAATAATTAGCCAAAGTCCACAAGGAGCATAGGTATTTATCTCTGTTGGAGAGAGGCAAGAGGCTATATAGCACTCCCCATCAAGCAGAGCCAAGGCAAGGAGGCAGGCCTCCATGAGCTAGCACAACCAGGACAGTGATGGAATATGTGGCATTGTTCTGCATCACTCTAGCCATCTAGCCAACTGAGCTTAAAAAAAATACGCACACATTCTTACCATTCTCTGAGTAAAGAAGTTTATCCTGTGTTCCCTACTGGATTTTTTAGTGACTATCTTATATTTAGAAACATGCAACTATTAATTTTACAAAATCAGTAAACTATTTGATAAGAAATAAAAGTTTAATGTGTCAATGTCAAGTTTCTGTTCAGAATGTTGAAGCAACGCTGAAGAGCAATGGAACCAGTCAGAACTTCCCAGGGAATATTTAATCAAGAGAAGTAATGAAGGATGCAGAAGAGCAACATCTTACCATGAAGGGAATTCTCAAAGAAATGTTTATGCTGTAGGTTTTCTGAGACATTAAATCACAAGCGAATTGATAACCTGGCTGCTTTGTTGCTTTGTTTCTCTAGATGTATTTCAAGCCCATTAATTAGTTTCACATTCTGTCAACCATATTGTAACGGTGCACTAGCACTATGTAAAAATTGAATATGTTTAAAAAGACAAGGCAAAACTTTCATTCAGATAATACCTTTTACAACCTAAGGGTGTTAAAAACAATGTAGTCAATGTTGTTATGTAGGGCAAGGCAGCAATTAATTTGTACACAGCAAGGCCCCACAAACAGCACTGAGATAAGTGACCAGACAATCCCTTCTGTGATCTTGTTTTTGAGGGCTAAATATTGTCCAAATCACCAGGGAGAAGCCCTCTGCACTTCTTTGAAATCTTTTGCATCCACCTGAACGAGGAAATGGCCTCAGTTTAACATTTCATCCAAATGACAGCATCTCTGACAGTTTTGGACTTGGAGCAGCAGCCTAGATTTTCGTGCTCAAGAACCTGGAGTGGAAATGAAACCTACAACCTTCTGAATCGGAGGCAAGAGTCCTATCAACTGAACCACAGTTGACATGCAACATAATAAGTAGGAATATGGTAAAATAAACAGACAGCATATTGCTTCAAAATCTTGCAAGTGCTGGAAATCTGAAATAAAAACAGAAAATACTCTGCGACCTCCCTGTCGCTTGCCATTTTAACACTCCACCCTGCTCTCTTGCCCACATGTCTGTCCTTGGCTTGCTGCATTGTTCCAGTGAAGCCCAACGCAAACTGGAGGAACAACACCTCATCTTCCGACTAGGGACTTTACAGCCTTCCGGACTGAATATTGAATTCAACAACTTTAGGTCGTGAGTCCCCTCCCCCATCCTCACCCCCTTTCTGTTTCCCCCTTCTCTTTTTTTTCCCAATAAATTATAAAGATTTTCCTTTTCCCACCTATTTCCATTATATAAAATAAAAAAAAAAAAACCCACTAGAGCTATACCTTGAGTGCCCTACCATCCATTCTTAATTAGCACATTCGTTTAGATAATATCACCAACTTTATCTTTAACACCTATGTGTTCTATTGTACTATTGTTGTTGACATCTTTTGATATTCTGCTTCTATCACTGCTTGTTTGTCGCTACAACCACACCAACCCCCTCCACCTCTCTGTCTCTCTATCTCTCCGCCCCCCACACACACACCTTAAACCAGCTTATATTTCAGCTCTTTCCTGGACTCGAACTCAAGTTCTGTCGAAGGGTCATGAGGACTCGAAACGTCAACTCTTTTCTTCTCCGCCGATGCTGCCAGACCTGCTGAGTTTTTCCAGGTAATTCTGTTTTTGTTTTGGATTTCCAGCATCCGCAGTTTTTTTGTTTTTATCTCTGTGTTTAATTGACTGCCACTGCTCTTCAAGAAATGCCTACCTCCTTGAAGAAGTTCTGTTCCTCTCTGCGACAAGATTTCCGGATTTCTCTGTTGCCTTGTTCACCTTCATTGCTTTCCATTTCTCTCCTAGTGTTTGACAAGGTGTTTACTAAAACCCGCTTTCACAGCCATATCTCCTTTCTCAGTGACTGTCTCCGTCTCCGACTTACCCCACATGGATTTCAACTGAAATTCCACCCCTCATGTTTCGAACCCACCCAGGATTACAGGTATCTCCGGGACATAAAACGTTTCTCGGACTGCTGTTCCCGTCACATTCTGAAATCCACTCTCAGTGCCATGCGCCGCCATATGAACACACTCGACCTCTCCCTCCAGCAGCACCGCCGTACCCTTTTTCAAAGCTGCGCGTGCCCCCAGTTTCATTTTATCCTTCGGCTCATCCGACGCCTCAACAAGAAACTTTTTCTCTTTCTCTCAAGTGCTAAGGAACGCAAGCTCCAACAACTCATCGACACCAACACCCATCTAGGACCCTCCACCCCTGCCTGTCCCTCCGTCCCCACCCCATCTTCCAATCCCAACCCCAGCCGTGTATTCACTATACCCCCTGACCTTCCCCTCTCCGATGCTGAACGTTCAGTGCTCAGCAAAGGACTTAGTTTCATACCCTTACGCCCTCACCTCAATGAATTTCGGGCTCGGCATGATACTGAACTCTTCTTCCGCCGTCTTCGTCTCCGGGCTCACTTCTTTGGGCAGGAGTCCTCTCCCAGTTCAACGGATCCTTTTACCCATCTTCAATATTCTCCCTCCACCTGGACCCCTCCCTCTGGATTCCTACCTTCTCTCGATCTTTTCATTGAGAACTGTCGGCGCGACATTAGTCGTCTCAATTTCTCTGCTCCTCTCACCCATTCTAACCTGTCTCTCTCTGAACTTACTGCACTCCATTCTCTCAGGTCCAACCCTGACATTGTCATCAAACCCGCTGACAAGGGTGGTGCTGTTGTTGTCTGGCGCACTGACCTCTACCACGCGGAGGCTGAGCGTCAACTCGCAGACACTTCCTCCTACCTCTCCCTGGACCATGACCCCACCACTGAACATCAAGCCATTGTTTCCAGGACTGTCACTGACCTCATCTCCTCTGGGGATCTCCCTCCCACAGCTTCCAACCTGATAGTTGCCCAACCTCGGACGGCCCGCTTCTATCTCCTACCCAAAATCCACAAACAGAACTGCCCCGGTAGACCGATCGTCTCAGCTTGCTCCTGCCCCACAGAACTCATTTCTCGTTATCTTGACTCCCTTCTCTCTCCCCTTGTCCAGGCCCTTCCCACCTACATCCGTGATTCCTCTGACACCTTACGTCACATCAACAATTTCCAGTTCCCTGGCCCCTACCGCTTCCTCTTCACCATGGACGTCCAATCCCTCTACACCTCCATCCCCCACCAGGATGGTCTGAGGGCCCTTAGCTTCTTCCTCGAACAGAGGCCCGAACAATCCCCATCCACCACTACTCTCCTCCGTCTGGCTGAACTTGTTCTCACGCTGAACAATTTCTCCTTCAACTCCTCTCACTTCCTCCAAATAAAAGGTGTGGCTATGGGTACCCGCATGGGCCCCAGCTATGCCTGTCTCTTTATGGGGTATGTGGAACATTCCTTGTTGCAGTCCTACTCCGGCCCCCTTCCACAACTCTTTCTCCGGTACATCGATGATTATTTCGGTGCTGCTTCATGCTCTCGTCAGGACTTGGAAAAATTTATTAATTTTGCTTCCAATCTCCACCCCTCCATCATTTTCACGTGGTCCATCTCTGACACTTCCCTTCCCTTCCTTGACCTCTCTGTCTCAATCTCTGGTGATAGACTGTCCACCAATATCCATTACAAACCCACCGACACCCACAGCTATCTCGACTACAGCTCCTCACACCCCACTTCCTGTAAGGACTCCATCCCATTCTCTCAGTTCCTTCGCCTCCGTCGCATCTGTTCCGATGATGCTACATTCAAAAACAGTTCCTCTGACATGTCCTCCTTCTTCCTTAACCGAGGTTTTCCACCCACGGTCGTTGACAGGGCCCTCAACCGTGTCCGGCCCATCTCCCGCGCATCCGCCCTCACTCCTTCTCCTCCCTCCCAGAAACATGATAGGGTCCCCCTTGTCCTCACTTATCACCCCACCAGCCTCCGCATTCAAAGGATCATCCTCCGCCATTTCCGCCAACTCCAGCATGATGCCACTACCAAACACATCTTCCCTTCACCCCCCTTATCGGCATTCCGTAGGGATCGCTCCCTCCGGGACACCCTGGTCCACTCCTCCATCACCCCCTACTCCTCAACCCCCTCCTATGGCACAACCCCTTGCCCACGCAAAAGATGCAACACCTGCCCCTTCACTTCCTCTCTCCGCACCGTCCAAGGACCCAAACACTCCTTTCAAGTGAAGCAGCATTTCACTTGCATTTCCCCCAACTTAGTCTACTGCATTCGTTGCTCCCAATGTGGTCTCCTCTACATTGGAGAGACCAAACGTAAACTGGGCGACCGCTTTGCAGAACACCTGCGGTCTGTCCGCAAGAATGACCCAAACCTCCCTGTCGCTTGCCATTTTAACACTCCACCCTGCTCTCTTGCCCACATGTCTGTCCTTGGCTTGCTGCATTGTTCCAGTGAAGCCCAACGCAAACTGGAGGAACAACACCTCATCTTCCGACTAGGGACTTTACAGCCTTCCGGACTGAATATTGAATTCAACAACTTTAGGTCGTGAGTCCCCCCCCCCATCCTCACCCCCTTTCTGTTTCCCCCTTCTCTTTTTTTTTCCCAATAAATTATAAAGATTTTCCTTTTCCCACCTTTTTCCATTATATAAAATAAAAAAAAAAAAACCCACTAGAGCTATACCTTGAGTGCCCTACCATCCATTCTTAATTAGCACATTCGTTTAGATAATATCACCAACTTTATCTTTAACACCTATGTGTTCTATTGTACTATTGTTGTTGACATCTTTTGATATTCTGCTTCTATCACTGCTTGTTTGTCGCTACAACCACACCAACCCCCTCCACCTCTCTGTCTCTCTATCTCTCCGCCCCCCACACACACACCTTAAACCAGCTTATATTTCAGCTCTTTCCTGGACTCGAACTCAAGTTCTGTCGAAGGGTCATGAGGACTCGAAACGTCAACTCTTTTCTTCTCCGCCGATGCTGCCAGACCTGCTGAGTTTTTCCAGGTAATTCTGTTTTTGTATAAATACTCTGCAGGTCTGACAGCATCTGCAGAGAGAAAAACAGAGTTACTGTTTCAGGTCATTGATGTTTCTTCTGAACTGAAGGGAGGTAGAAATGTAATAGGTTTTGTGCAAGTGGAAGGAGAGGAAGGACAAAAAGGGGCTGTTTGCAATAGGGTAGAGGGCAGGAGAGATTAAATGACAAAAGATTTCAAGGTACAAAAGGCAAAGGGAGTGATAATGGTTGTAGTAAAGAAACAAAAGTGGGTGTGTATAATGAACAGCTCTGTCTGAAAGAAAAGAAAACTTGATAAACACAATTAAAACCAACACATGCAAAAAAACCAAAATGGGGGCATAGAGGTTACAGTCTGAAATTGTTGAAACCATTGTTGTGTCCAGAAGGTTGTAAAGTGCATAATCGAAAGATGAGGTGCTGTTCCTCGAGCTTGCATTGAGCTTCTTGGAACATTGCAGCAGGCTGAGGATGGAGATGTCAACATGAGGGCAAGGCGGAGAATTAAAATGACAAGCAACCAGAAGCTCAGGGTCATGCTTGCGGATTGAGTGGAGGTGTTATGCAAAATGGTCATCCAATCTGCATTTGGTCTCTCCAATGTAGAGGAGATCGCATTGTGAACAGTGAATGCAATATACTAAATTAAGCTACGTGAGTGGGTTAATGAGTGAGGGGGTGGTGGGATGGGAGTGTGTAGTCGGTCGGGGCGGGGGTGTGTTCACGTTGGGGGGGCTGTTGGTTCAGGGTAGGGGGTTGGGTCAGGGATAGTCGGGTCGGTGGTAGTCTGGTTGGGTCAGGGGTTAGTTCAGTTAGTCGGATTGGAGGATAGTCAGAGAAGAGGTAGTCGGCTTAGTGGGGTGGTGGTGGAAGATAGTCAGATCAGCTCACATGAAGTCCATTGGGATGCTCAGTTCAGTTATGCTGGCTAATCACTGAGTTATACCAGAGATTAAACAGTATGACATTTCCAGGGTAAGTATCTAGGTAAATTCTGTGTATTTGGCCCAAGTCTCTGGCCCTTAGGTCAGGGTCAGAGGCATTTGCAGAGTGTCCCGGGCAGTGTAAATCTGCCCATTGGAGGTTTAAACTTTCTGGGCAATTACTACGAAAGTGTGTGCGCCAGGACTTCCACTGGGTCTTGACACACATCACAGGCCTAAGTCCAGATTTCATCGCTCTGGATCTCATAAGAATTGGGCATTATTTCACTTGTGTAAGGATATAATGTAGATTAATGTCTCATTTTTTGGGAGAATTGCATGAAATGCCCAAATCTTAACCACAAGAAGAGGAGCACTGTGCCCATTTGTAGCCAATTTGGCAAGAGCACACACTTTGACAGAAACATAGGAGATGCAGGCAAGTTTGTAAACAAGGTCAGGCTGGAACCAATGCTGCATAGTATTTACAATATAGAAACAAGCCCTTCAGCCCAACTAGTCTATGCTGGTGGTTTTACACCACATGAGCCTCCTCCTATCATACATCATCTAACTCTATCAGCATACCCTTCTTTCTCCCTCGTGTTTTCATCTAGCTTCCTTTTAAATGCATCAATAGCATTTGCCTCAACAACTCCCTGTAGTTGGAATTTCCACATTCTTAGCACTTTCTGAATAAAGTTTCTCCTGAATTTTCTATTGATTTTATTAGCTGCTATTTTATGTTTATGGTCTCTCATTTCAGATTCCTCACAGATGGGAGAGCACACAGTTACCAGATTGAGACCACAGGCTGAAGTAGAATAACAACAACCTGCACTTACATTATGGAATAGGTTACAAAACTGCTGTTGCAGAATCAACCGCCCGACACTTATTTCCAATTAGCAGGATCAATGGCCTACTTGACCTTGTCTCATTCACCTCAGGACTAGTGTTAGCCATTGCAAAGCCCTTATGCTGAAATGGGGACACAACCAAATGAATTCTGTCGACTGTGACTGTGAAGAGGCATCTCCAACAATGAAATATCTCCTAAAATGCCCTTACTAACAGAGCCACACAGGCTGAAGACCTGAAGGTCTTCAGCTCTCAAACCAGACCCTGATTGGAACAGTGGTGAGGGAAGGCGTAGTGACATGACAAGAAGAAGCACAATCAAATTCCCACTTCAAGATCTCAAATTAAAGAGTCTTCACTATCCTCTGATAGCAAGGCCCAAATCCAAAGGAAAGAAATGGCTAAAAGGCCATTTCGGATTGTTTCTCTTTTGTCTTTCATGGGCTGAGAAGATGTTGCTCAACACTTCCTGATGAGTGGCTTCAGCCTTTGTATCAAGTTGGATGGATACACCTGCATCAACCAACAACCATTTTTTGAACATTCAAACACTCTTTCCAAAACTAACAAAAATGTTTCTTCCAACGAGTGAATATCTAATCCTTTACTCGGACTTCTGAAGCTATAAGTCTATTATTCTGATTACCACACTGTTGAAAGGACATGAAAGCTTTGGAGATGGTACAGAAGAGATTTACTAGAACTGTTCCAGGGATGAGGGATTACAGTTATATGGAAAGATTGGAGAAATTGAGTTTGTTCTCCTTGAAGCAAAGAAGGCTAGAGGTGTTTTGATAGAGCTGTTCAAAATCATGAAGGATTTAGTGTAAATAAAGAAAAACTGTTTCCAATAGCTGAAAGGTTGATAACCAATTGCACAAATTTAAGGTGATTATCAAAAGAGACAACTTAAGGAAAAATTGTTTTATACAACAGCCGGAATTTTCCAGCCCTATTGGCATCGGCATCATGGTGAGCAGGGGGAAACAATATGGTGAGAAGGCCAAAAATCACCTTCAAGCCGGTGTGAAAGCACAGCAGGATCATCCGAAGGTGTGCGGCATGGTAGAATGCCAATCTCACTGGGAGCCAGCGTGAACCCACTTTGCATCCCACTAATGGGGTGCAAAGTAAGGCCCAACCAGAATCATTCCCTCATGCCAGATTTAACGTTACGCTGGCAGGAAAACACACCAACCCAGAACATGTCTGGACAAGTTGGGACTTACCATTAGGGACTTGCTCAAATCGCAGACATTAGAGGAACAGAAGATGCTGGAGCCCTACAGCTACCGGGCCCTGGAGGAACACATGCATTGCATGCTGGGTGGATCTTCACATACCTGGCTCTGCCGTGAAGCAGTTCTCAGAAGGCAGAAGGTCTCTGCTGATGTCTCGGGTCTGCATCGGAACATCACGGTCTTGGCCATGAACTGCTATGGATGATGGTCAAGTGTGGGGGTGGAGGGAGACGAAGGTCCCGCTGTGAGTGGGAGAGGAAAGTGTACGGGGTGGGGAGTAGGGGGAGGGAGAGGAAAGTCTAGGTTTAACTGGGAGAGGAAGATTGATAGTGAAGAGGATAGCTTTTGATTGCAGAATGATATCAATGGTCTGGTTGAGTGGGCGGGGAAGTGGCAAATGGAATTCAATCCAGAAAAGTGTGAGGTAATGCATTTGGGGAGGGCAAACACAGCAAGGGAATAATCAATAAACAGGCAGCTATTGAGAGGGATTGAGGAAGTGAGAGACCTTGGAGTGCAGGTCCATAGGTCCTTGAAGGTGGCAGGATAGGTGGACATGGTGCTCAAGAAAGCATTTGGAATGCTTTCCTGTATTGGGCAAGGTATTGTTTACAAAAGCCAGGATGTAATGATGGAACTGTATAAAACACTGGTTAGGCCACAGCCTGAAGTTTGCCCACAGTTCTGGTCACCACTTTACAGGAAGGACATAATTGCCCTGGAAAAAGTGCAGAAGCACGGTAACCTGCAAGGTTGCAGACCATGTGCTGGAGAGAGGGATTAAAATGAATGGCTAGTTTTGTTGTTCTCTTTTTGGCCAGTGCAGACATAATGGGCTGAATGGACTCTTTTTGGACCATAACTTTTCTATGGTTCTATGGTTCTATGTAACAGGGGCGTGTGAGGTTGGGAGAGAGAGGGACAAAGGAGTCAGAGAAGTGAGGTTAAGGGAGGCGGGGGCAAGGACTGGGGTGGGTGAGGTTGGCAGGGGAGGGGAGAGAGTACGGGGGAGGAGGGTGTAATGGGGGAGAATGCGGCAAGTGGGGAGGTAGGTGAAAGGGAAGAGCTTGGTGTAAGGGAAGGAGTTTGGAGGGGGGAAGGACTTTGGGGAGAGGAAGGGGTCCGGGGGAGAGGAAGCAGTTTAGAGGGGAATTGGACTTTGGGGAGAGGAAGGAGTCCAGGGGGAGGGAAGAACTTCAAGGGGAGGAAGGGGTGCAGGGTGAGGAAGGAATCTGAGGGGGAGGAAGGAGTTCCGACAGGGAAAGGAGTCCAGGGTGATGAAGAAGCCTGGAGGGAAGAAGGAGTAAGGGTGCAGAAGACAGTAAGAGTGAAGGAGGGAGAAAGTTGGGGGGTGGGGATGGGCAAGGGGGATGTCCAGGTGAACATGCAAGAGAGGGCATCTGTGGAGTCAATGACTGCCACTTGGGGAGCAAATTGAGGGTGGGCGTGGTAGGAAAGAATGGAGAGTATGAGAGGAAGCAGAGTGATCTGCAAAGGTGGGAGGGTGAGGGTGCAACAGGAGCGGTACAAGGGATGCCGAGGGTGGTTGGTGGGGACCTGGGAGCAGACACAGATCCCGGGTGTGGGAAGGATGTGGTCAGGCAGGTCAATGTGGATGAGGATGGGATTCTCAGGAAGGTAGGGAATGTGCACGTTCACCTGGACATCCTGGAGAGAAAAGGGTTCTGGCTGGTAGGTGACAGTGGGGAGGTGAAAAGTGATGCTTGGGGGGTCAGCAGTGATGGGAGAAAGGGCTTGGGTGACTGGGGGAGGGGAAAGGATGGGGAAGCTGAGCAGAAACATGATGACTACCATTTTTCCCAAATCTAAAGTGAGTGGAGCCTCATGTTGGATGGGCACAGATGCTGCGTGGGAGTGCGATCAGTGGGTGGAAGCAGATGCAGGTCAGCTCAGCTGGGCAGCTGAAAGAGAACCCCAGCAGGCAGCATTGAAAATGCTCAGGACATTGAGATGAGAGCAAAGGAGGAAGGCTCTGAATGTATGGGACAGTGCTCGCACGAGGCAGCAAAAGGCTCTGCCAAACACACATTTCTCCCTCCAGAATCACTTGTGCTCGGGCAGCGTGCAGCTAAACTGCTAGTGGGAGTGCCAGGGTGTGGGGTTTGCAGGGGGAGGACTTGCAGAGGCTTTAAATGAAGCCAAAAGATGCCATTACATATTATTCAGTGAAAGTGAATATGGTTTTAGATTATGAAATGACAAAGTGTGTTCATCCATCCAACCGTTGATCAGAATTTCTTAACTTTGCTAGGCCTACCACTTCTTCTAGGTGTTGCCCTGACATCCATAGCAGGCGTGGAGACAGCCAGTACAATAGTTGGCCCCGTTGCCTTTGATGACTTTGGTGTGCGCCCTCTGGAGAGCCGAGGTCTTCAGGGCCCCGGCTTGCTTTGGCTGTCCTCCTGTGGGCCAACTGCTCCCTCTGCTGTGACAGAGGACGAGGTTGACCGGGGGTCACAGGAAAATGGTGACTCAGAGGGAATGGACAGCCTCTGAGATCCCTGATTGGATGCCGCAGGGGTGTCCAGCTGCTGCTCCTCCTCCTTTCAGGTGCCCCAGGGCCTCATTGAGGGGATGGAGCGCCTGAAGTGACATCTATGCCCCCTTTTCCCCCTCGCGGTGCCACTGCAGGAACTCACCCATGGCTACTGCAATGAAGTGCAGGTCTGCTCGCATTTTTGTGGTCTGCTCGCATTTTTGTGTTCTGCTGCATCCACAATTTTTCCCATGGAGACCTCCACACACGCACATGTGGGCACCACTTCATGAAAGAGGAGGCAGATACACTCTTCTGACTCACATGCCAATCTTTTGAGGACTTCCTGGGAGAGTGGTGGAGGTGGGTTGCCTCACATCCTTTAAAAAGTACCTGGATGAGCACTTGGCACGTCATAACATTCAAGGCTATGGGCCAAGTGCTGGTAAATGGGATTAGATAGGTAGGTCAGGTGTTTCTCACGTGACGGTGCAGACTCGATGGGCCGAAGGGCCTCTTCTGCACTGTGTGATTCTGTGATTCTGTGACTTCCAACAGCTCTGCGTGATGTTCCCCAGTCTTCTGCTGACTCTCCACGAAGAGTTGGAAGGCTGAATCCAGAGGCTTCTCATCTGACTCAGACCTTGCAGATGCCTCTTCCAGAGCAGCCCTTCAAGTGCCAGGGAACTCGGCTGAACTGGCCTTCTTCTGCCAGTGCACATGCCCATGTGGTGACCACCAGATCGTGAACCCGAGCTTGTTCTAGATCTAGGTCCCACCGAGGTGTGTATCTCTCCACTAGTGGAGGGTATGGGTAAGCACTGTGATGGGTCTTCCAGGCTGCTTATTTTCAGCCCTTCAATGGAGGAGGTGTCCTCTTAGCTAGAGGTGAGGGCCTGGATGGAGCTGAGGGACTGGCTGGCTTGACAGTGTCGGTCGCTTGGCAGAGCTCCCTGTGAAGCAAAGTAGCCAAAATTAGTGCATGACAGCAGTCAAAATTAGGAGAGAGAGCACTCACAGTTATGTTGAAAGAGGGTTGATGGAATGCAGGATCCTCACATGGGTGTTCGCCGCTGACCTCACTGTTGCCACAGACATGGTCCACGTCTTCATCAGTCAATGCGATGGCACACTGCTCAAAGTGAATGAGGGGCCTAAAGTAGGCCACTCCACCCCCAACCTGGGACCTCTCCCTGCTGTTGTGAGCCAGCTTCTCCTGCATGGGAACAGATGGAGAGATAGTGAGCAGGACACATGGCACTGCGTGGAATCTTTGTGTGGTGAGTGGACCCATGGACGGGACGAGGACATGAGCTCGAGATGATGTGAGCCTGATGGAGATGTGAGGGCATGTGAGAGAGTTAGTGCGGTTGTCCCTTGAGGTGTGAGATCCCTATGGATGTGTGATTGGTTTGAGGATGTGTGAGTTAAGAGTGATGAGCTGGTTGACTTACCCTGGAGAACGGATGAGAGCATTCACCCTCTTCCTGCACTGGATGGCTGACCTTCTCTGTACTCCGATGGTGCTGCCCACCACTGCCACTGCCACTGCCAGACTTGTTTGGTGACTCTGGTGGACTTCCTGCAGTCAGAACAGGGGTAGAGGACATCACGACAGCCTCCCATTGCAACCAGCATGTGCCCCAGAGAAGCGTCACTAAATTTGGGCGTTGCCATCTTCTTTGCTTTTGGGGCTATATATTGCTTGGAGCAGACCTGGTCTGGTCTGAAGACATGAAGTAGGCATGTGCACTTTAAATATGGCACCCAGAGCAAGGAAGTGCTGAGACCATGGTGGGCAAATTTAAGCCTGCCCGCCAGCGATCTGGCATGTTCCCTGTGAATGCAAAATTAATGAGGTGGGATGGACTAGGAATGATATGACGTGAAAAGCCACCGTTGTGGCCAGTAAGTAAAACTTCCATTCTCCTGCCCACTACTGCACTTTGCGCAAATCTGGAATGATTCAGCCCAACAAGTGTTTATGGTCTGGAAAGCACTGCCTGATCAGAGAATGGAAATAGATTCAGTAGTAGCCTTCAAAAGGGAATTGGATACATACTTGAAGAAGAAATAAATTTCAGAGATATGGGGAAAGAGTGAGGGAGGGGGAATAACTGGGTTGCTCTTTGAAGAGCAGATGAAGACTTAATGGGCAGAATGGCCTCCTTCTATGAAACGATGATTTCCACGTGTAATTACACTTTTAGGATAAAATCTTCAATGACTTTCCAAATTATTTTTCAGAATGCCAGAAACCATGTCAATCTGCAATATAATCATGGGTTGATCTACATTAAACTTTAGAACATAGGAATGAAGAAGACCAATCAGCCCGTTCACTCTGTTCTACTTCTGGACAGGTTCATTGGCTTCTTCAAACAAAAGGTGATGGTGTAGTGGTATTGTTGCTGGATCAATAATCCAGAGACCCAGGGTAATCCTTTGGGGCCCTGGGTTCAAATCCCACCATAGCAGAACAAAAAAAATATGGAATTAAAAGTCTAATGATGACCATAAAGCCATTGTTGTAAACACCCAGCTGTTTCACTAATGGGAAGGAAATCTGTCATCCTTACCTGGTCTGGCCTCCATATGACTCCAGACCCACAGCAATGTGACTGACTCTGGAATGGCCTTGACTCTTGAATGGCCTAGCAAGCCACTCAGTTGTGGCAAAAAAAGATAGATTGTCATAGGCACTCGAAACGACAATGGCAAACTCAGCCATGTTGACCCTGCAAAGTACTCCTTACTAACATCTGGTGTTACTGCCAAAATCGGGAAATTGTCTTTCGGGAACATACAACGTCCCAGATACTGTCATCCCCCTGGAGATTCTCCTGTCCCACCAGCAGAACAACCCAACAGAGGTGGTGGCAGTGTGGTATACAGGTGGAAGAGAGTTCATGAGACTTCATGGGGTTTAGAGTTGATTTGAGGACCCCCAGGGAAGAATGTACGCTGGATGGGGGACTTCAATGTGCTTCACCAAGAGTGGCTCAGTAGCACCACTACTAGCTAAAAGGACATAGCTGCTAGACTGGGACTATGGCAGGTGGTAAGAGAAACATTCTTGACCTCATCCTCACCAACCTGCCTGCCACAGATGCAACTGTCCATGACAGTATCAGTAGGAATGACCACTGACATTTGTTGTGGAAACGAAGCCCCATCTTCATATTGAGGATGCCTTCCACTGGGCTAAATGGGATAGATTTTGAACAGATCTAGAAACTCAATACTGGGTATCGTGAGGTGCTGTGGGCCATCTGCAGTAGCAGAATTGTACCCAAGCACAATCTGTAACCACATGGCTCGGCATATTCCCCCACTCTACCATTACCAGGGGATCAACCCTGGTTCAATGAAGTGTGCAGGAGGGCATGCCAGGAGCAGCACCAGGCATACTGACAAATGAGGTGTCAACCCAGTGAAGCTAGATCACAGGACTACTTTCATGCCAAACAGTATAAGCAGCAAATGATAGACAGGGCTAAGCGATCCCACAAACAATGGATCAGATCTAAGCTCTGCAGTCTTGCCACACCCAGTCGTGAATGGTGGTGGACAATTAAACAGCTCACTGGAGGAGGAGGCTCCACAAATATCCCCAGCCTCAGTGATGGGGGAGCCCAGCACATCAGTGCAAAAGATAAGATTGAAGCATTTGCTACAATCTTCAGCCAGAAGTGTTGAGTGGATGATCTATCTCGGCCTTGTCCTTAGCCAATTCAATTCACTCCAGGTGATATCAAGAAATGGCTGAAGGCACTCAATGCTGCAAATGCCATGGGCCCTAATGATATTCTAGCAATAGTACTGAAGACCTGTGATCCAGAACTTGTCAAGCCCCTAGTCAAGCTGTTCCAGTACAGCTACAACACTAGCATCTACCCGGCTATGTGGAAATTTGCCCAGGTATGTTCTGTACACAAAAAGCAGGACAAATCCAACCCGACCAATTACCAGCCCATCAGTCGACTCTCAATAAAGTAATGGAAGGGGCCATCAACAGTTCTATTAAACGGCACTTGCTTCGCAATGACCTGCTCACCGATGCCCAGTTTGGGTTCTGACAGAGCCACTCAGCTCCTGACCTCATTACAGCCTTGGTTAAAACATAGACAAAAGAGCTGGCCTCCCGAGGTGAGTTGAAAGTGGCTGCCCTTGACATCAAGGCCGCATTTGACGGAGAGTGGCAACAGGAGCCCTAGCAAAACTGGAGTCAATGGGGATCAGGGAGAAGACTCTACACTGGTTGGCGTCATACCTAACACAAAGGAAGATGATTGTGGTAGTTGGAAGTCAGTCATTTTAGCCCCAGGACATCAATGCAGGAGTTCCTCAGGGTAGTGTCCTCTGCCTAACCATCTTCAGCTGCTTCATCAATGACATTCCTTCCATCATAAGGTCAGATGTGGGGATGTCCTCTGATGATTGCATAATGTTCAGCACCATTCCCAACTCCTCAGATACTGAAGCAGTCCATGTCCAAATGCAGCAAGACCTGGACAATATCCAGGCTTAGGCTGACAAGCAGCAAGTAATATTTGCACCATACAAGTCTCAGGCAATGACCATCTCAAACAAGAGAGAATCCACCCATCGTCCCTTGATATTCAATAAATATCATTAGCATCACTGAATCCTCCACCATGAATGCCTTGGGGGTTACCATTGACCAGAAACTGAACTAGACTAGCCATATAAATACAAGTGGCTACAAGAGCAGGTCAGAGGCTAGGAATCGCGTGACATGTAACTCACCTCCTGTCTTCCCAAAGCCTTTCCACCATCTACAAGGCACAAGTCAGGAGTGTGATGGAATACTCCCCACTTGCCTGGATGGGTGCAGCTCTCACAACACTCAAGAAGCTTGACATCTTCCAGGACAAAGCAGCCCGCTTGATTGGCACCACATCCACAAACATTCACTCCCTCCACCACCAGCACACAGTAGCAGCAGTGTGTCCCATCTACAAGATGCACTGCAGGAATTCACCAAGGCTCCTTAGACAGCACCTTCCAAACCCACGACCACTACCATCTAGAAGGACAAGGGCAGTAGATAGATGGGAACACCACCACCTGGCAGATCCCCTCCAAGCCACTCACCATCCTGACTTGGAAATATATCGCCGCTCCTTCACTGTCACTGGGTCAAAATCCTGGAATTCCTTTCCTAACAGCACTGTGAGTGTACCTACACCAGATAGAATGCAACGGTTCAAGAAGCCAGCTCACCACCACCTTCTCAAGCGCAATTAGGGATAGGCAATAAATGCTGACCCAGCCAGCGAAGCCCATATCCCATGAATGAATAAAAAAACAAAGCTCATAGTGTTCCATATGATAGTGGTTTGCTGTATGCTGCATAACCTTTTACACAATAGACACAAGGAACCACCATTGAACAAGGACTTGCAGCTTGGTGAAGGAGATGACAGAGGAAATAGAGAATGGCATGAAAACCGGAGGTCACCTGCCTTCAGCAGAGTTCTTCCACAGCAGTTCACATATGAACTCTTCCACTTATCACTTCCCTCCATTCACAGTTGTTGTCCAACACATACCTCAGTCTTTCCACCCTCAAACAAATGGTGTCCAGCCAAAGATTGACATTGATATCCATGCCTTGCATGGTCACCAGCAACAACATAACCACCCTCCACGTGCAAGGGGTTCCGAAAGGAAATACATATTAATGATCAACCTGGTGTGAGCAGCTTCTACTTGTCTTAAGTGCCCCCTTACCTCACTTGTAGGTAACCTCTTAGCAGTTCTCCTGAGATGGTGTTTTGGAAAGTGGAAAGCTGCTTTGGCTCAGACTAGGCCCCTTGAGGTGTCTGCCATGATTAATCTCTGAGAGATCGGGCCTATTGCTCTCCCACCCCAAGTCATGTGATTGCGTAAGCTGACATCAGGCATTATGGCGAGCAGGGGGTGGAGGGGTGGGACAATATGGCAAAATGGCCAAAAAATGGTTTCACGTCGCCATGAAACCAGTTTGTGATTGTTCACTCCACCCATCAATGGAGGGCCACATTTCCCACCGCCTCACGTCGGGAACCTAATTTCAATACATTAGCATCTTATTATAAGCCCTTCTTGCTGGAATCATCCCCCCCTCACTGGATCAGTTGGGATCACACCAATGTGCTACACAACTGTACATAAGAGACATGTACCTGGTGAGCTAAATTTCGCTTGGGACTTGGAGGTTTGTTTGCCTACCTTGCTTTGGGCAGTACTCACAGTCATCAGCACCGGGCTTCGCAGGCAGCCCCACATCACTCTTAGGGGGAGCTGACGGGCAGGTCTCTACCTATCAGACCAATGGGGGTTGTTATTCAACGGCTGCAGGGCTAGTGTTTGCTTGCGGAAGGGGGTGAACTGGCCTTAGGCAAGGGAAGAGACCGCAGGGTGAGAGCTGTGCTGGGGACAGGGGTATTCCAGGGTGTGAGTGGGCAAGTGGCCTCAATATGGTGAGAGTTGAGGAGGCTGTCTGCAAAGGGATGGGGCTAGATGGAGATGTGAGGGTGTGAGCAAAAGAGTAAGTGGTAATGTCCCTTGAGCTGGCAGTGAGTGAGTTGCCTTTGAATGTGTGATGGCCTTCTGGGTGTGTGTTTAGAGTGATAAGATGCTTGTTTTACCTTGGCAGCACAGATGGGATCATTCATCCTCTTTCTGCATTGGATGGCCGACCTCATGTGTGCAGCATTGGCACTGATCACTTCTGACACCACCTCCCAAGCCAGAGTAGTGAGACTGATGGGCTCCCTGCGGCCAGAGCGAGGGTAGATGCGCAGATGACATCGCGGCAGGGCCTCCATGGCATCCAGACAGCTTCCCAGGGATGCCTCACTGAATTGGGGGGGCTCCACTCTATTTGGCTTTTGGGACCATGTCTTCACCAGAGGAGTCATGGGCTGCAAATATTGAGAAGTGTGCGCGCGGCCAAATGAGGAAATGCCAAGATAACAGCATGGTGGGCAAATCGGAGGCCAGCCACCTGTGTTTCCTGTGGTTGCATAATTAATGAGGCAGGAATGAGACCATACGTTGTGATAGCCCTTCATTGCAGCCGGTGGGTAAAACAACTTGTTTCCTGTCCGCTACTGCACTGTGTGCAAATCTAGGATGATTCTGCCCTGTGTTTTTGCCGCTGGACTTTATGTAATGAATTAATTCCTCTGCTGCTGACAGGAATTACGGTTGCTTTCATATTTTCCTGCCCTCTGACAATTCATAATGAGCCCAGCCCACAACTAATTTATTTCCTCACCCAATATTATACATTTATTTGTTTCTGAAGTATTATTATATTCTGGGCACTGGTATTGTTTATTTAATGTGTGACACACTGATACCCACTAATGTTCCCAGCCAGCCCCCTATCTATTTAATGTTTATTTTTATAGCCCAATACTGACTCTGATATTTTTGATTTAATTCTTGACCTAATATTATTGCTTTAATTCCTCGATCAAATTAATTATGTAACTCGTGTTTCAATATAATTTGTTTTATAAGTGATTGTGAGTGAAATTGGGCCCCGTACTGACTGTTTCTTGGTGCAGTACGAGGCCACATAAACAATGAAAATGGTGCCTGTGACATGCTTGCAAACTTCAGATGGTTGTATGAGCAGGATGCCATCTTTTAGAGGGTTTAGTGCACATGTACCTCATAACCATAGGCAGATCATGATATGAGTCAGTGTGTAAGGCTGTTTGACGCCAGTGCTGCCATCTTGGAGGACCACACTACAGCTTGCGCCCCTCTATGGTAATCTGAAGTGCAATACACCTTTAAGAGAATGTGAGTAGATTGACCACGTGACTGTGATCTAATTGCTGTATTGCGCAGGCTACAATGTTAAGCAGTAGTTTAGAGTAGGGTCTGGTTGGAGAAGCACACATCATGTTAGTTCTCTGTTATGTGTGCAAATATGCAGCATGTGCTTCATCTTATATTGGTCTTTGCGTCTGCCGTATACTGTTGCCAACTCACCAGTTACATAGGCGTGCAACCCCATTCACGAGCAAAGCGACCCAACGGTAGAACATAACACCTCCCTTAACTTTCCACAGCTGAACAGTTGTTCTATGGAATGAATAACCTCCCAGAAGGATTTAAAGAAATCATCAACCACTTGCAGATTGGTTGCTGGATTATTTATTCTGGCTTTTGCTCCAATTCTATATGTTTTGGATGCTTTTTCATACTTAAACTTTCAATACTCCACAGTGGGGGATCTGGCTGATGTGAAGTACATTTTGAGACATAAAGGCTTACATACAAACCAGCTGCCTCCTGACATGAGTGAACTAGTGGGCCTGCCTCTTAGAATTGAGCATGACTGGTAAATTGAGCATGGGCCACGCAGAGCATGACAAGCTGCTGGAAGAGCAAGAAGGAGGAGTGGGGAGAATGGCTCTCAGCAATGTCCTTTCCTTAATGCCCAGCATAGGGGTTAAAACATGCAGGTGCACCTCCCCCTGTTAGGTCCTGCAGTCTCCCGTCGTTTGCTACCTTCCCCTGGATGTAACAGCTAAGTGCGCTAGTGAATGTGGTGCAATATGCTTGGGTGGTAACTGTCATGGTTGAAAAACTGTTGGTTTACGCAACCTGTAAGATGTGGGTGCAAGACTTTTAGTAGTGCTAACTGTGTGATATTCAATCACAAGGTTGGACTCTCCCTCATGTTTACAGCCAATGACAAGCAGAAATAATGGAAATTAACAGGCAGCACCAAGTTGGCACTCTGCCTATGGTGCAATCACAGGCATGGGTCAATCACGCATTCCTGCCCCCCATTTTCAGGGTTTATCCAATTTAACCTTGATTGATTTCAATAGTTTTTATTAGATTAATTGACTCTTAATCCTGCAGTGCACTGCCTCAAGGCATGAAGAAAGCAGAATCAATAGTAACTTTCAGAAGGAAATTGGATAAATACTTGGAGGAAAAGAAAATATAGGGCCAAGGGAAATGAGTAGGGGGGAGGAGGGGTAATTGGGCAGCTCTTCTAAAGAACCGGCACAGACATCATGGGCTGAATGGCTTCCAAGGAGCGGAAACTTCCGCTCCGGAGTCTAAGTTCGGTGATGGGAGAGGAAGTGGGAGTGATTCTCGCTGGGGGACAAGGCAGCATAATCTTGCGCTGGTCAGCTCATTACCTATGCACCCATGAGGAGCACGGCGAATCTCGTGATGGGGCGGGCAGGAAGTCACCATCCCTGCCGTTACCTTATGAGGTCGAAGGCCTGGGCGTCATGCTTAAAGGGCATCAGGACAGCCATTCGTTCGTTGCAGGCCAGGAGCTTCAGTCTGGTTGTCCTTAATGTCCCAGAGAAGAAAACAACATGTGGCCCCACAGTTCAGTGAAGCCTCCCTGGAGGTTCTCGTCCAGACCATCCAGGAAAGGTGGGAGGTGCTATTGCCCCAGAATGACAGAAAGAAGGCCTCCAGTCTGACCACGGGGGCCTGCACAGTGTTGCAGCAGAGGTCATTGCCCGGGAGCCTAGCACAGAAACGCCTAGCAATGCCAGTAGCGGATGATTGATCTCCTGTGCTCCGCCAGGGTAAGTGCACCGTACATTCTCACTGCAAACCGACACTCATTAGGGCATCAGACAGCCTAAGTATGTGGGTGCACAGGGATGTCAGGCAGGAGTTTGGCTTGTGGTATTCACCAGCAGATGGGACACGTGCACTGAATGTTTGCCAGCCACTTCACGCTCTCGAAGTTACATCAGTTGCAGGACATCCTAGTTCTAATCATTTAATGGGGTGCGCTCAGCCGCTGCCTTAGGCATGCAAGCTGCTGAACTGCTCATACAACCATCGGGATGACAGCCACTCCTTTTGTCTTTCTGCAGGACAGCAACGCCCACAAGAGGGAGTGGCCCCAGACCGGAGGTGGAATTCTGGACATTCGAGTCCTCACCCCTCTAGGAGCAGGCCACTCAGATAGCCGGGGATGAGCTGGACCCTGCCTGTGCTGAAGATAAGATAGGATTCCCACAGGAAGCTAGTGAGCATGTTTCCAGTCTGCAGTTATCAGCTGTGCCCACAGATAAACACTTTGCTTTAATTAAGCAGCCTGCTTAATCAAATCACTAATATTTTATTTTCTCTATTCCAGGTATCAGCAAGAAAAGGGGGTGGCCACAGCTCCATGTCTAAGGTCACCTCTGAGGAGGATGTCACAGTGACCTCAGAGGATGCATCATCATGGCATTCACCTGCACTCTCCACCAGCACAAATACAGGAACCTCGGTGGGTCCACTTTCTAGAGTAGACTCGGGGTCACAATCTAGGGAGAACATCACAGACATGGGTCCACAGCTGACAGAGGAAGTGGCAGCCAGGGTCTCTAGCGCTTAGAGGGCTGCTCGAGGCCCCTGCTCAGCCCCATGCAGATGACGAGCTTCTGGACTCGGCCCTAAGAGACATGGTGGAGATGCAGAAACAGGCAGGGGAACATCAGCCAGAGTGGCCAGAGGCCATGAGCTGAACTGAAGGCTGAGGGAGTCCATCCATGTTCTGTCTGCTGTCGTGGCTCTGGCAATGTGAGGCCTCTATGGGAAAGGTGGGGGCTGCCTAAGAGACCCAGGGCCAACAGAATACACAGTGGCTGCCGGAATGTGCTTGGACCTGCACTCCGCCACTGTAGCCATAGATGCAGTGCAGCAGTGCCTAGGCAAGAGGAGGATGGGACACATTGACTTCCCTCCAGGTGCCCTTTCTTCTCAAGGAGTCATTGGGCACCAAGAGGGAGGAGAGCACCAGCCAGGCACCCTGGAGGTTTCAACCCAGGACACTCAAAAGGTCCCCTGCCTTTCCATCTCCCCTCTGCCAGTGCTCCATCGCCTCTAACAGGTCTGGTGGAGGAGGATGCACCTGTACCTTAACAGGAGACCCTTTGTATGCTGAGGTCCTCTAGGCCACGGGCCAGCTAAGGATGCCCATAAAGCCATCAGAGTCAACAAGGCATTGCAGTTAGCAGGCTGCCTCCACTCAGCTGTGGACATCGGGGCTGCACCTAGACATAGCAGTAGGTTATGAAAGATTAAGAAGCATTGAAGGCACACAGGTGGCATGGGTGTAAAAACATTGTATATACTTCTGACACTTGGAAATAGATATTCACTTGCGCTGTTTGGAGGTTTCCTAGATATCATCTTGCTGCTAGCTGCTTCAATGGTCACGGGCATTTAAGGATGTGGAATTTGGGTCCCCATCGGAACCTGATAATGGACTCTGATAGATCCACTTCTCTCACATCATCAATATGGTGATTACTCAATAATCCCACAAGTACATGATTAAACGCTGGCCATCATTTGTCGACGTGTGGCCTGGGAACGCATCATGCAAGACATTACTTGCAGCTCACCATGTTCTGACCTCTGAAAATGTGTTCAGCGAAGTCATTGCAGCTCCTGTTGCTGTTGCCCTGATGTGAGATGTGGGTGGATGCCACAGGTTCTCAAGGGGAGTGACAAGGAATGCTATAGCTGTAGTTTCAAGGCTGTGTGAATGAAATTCTACACTGTCTTATTAGCAGTTGTAAAACCAGAGACTGTCCTACGTGTGTGGAGAAAACTGCGATGGGCACATCTAATCATTAATGGCCTTCCTTGGTGATTTGACATTTTGAGTGTAGGATTTAAGAGGTATGCATGAATTTGACTGAAGCATTTGTCAGACCTCACATGGAGATTTGTTTGGCCTGCTTGTCTCCTTATCAAGGATGGCAGTAGCCCTCACATGAAGGGTTTGCTACCAAAGTGCATCAGACATCATTAGTCTATGAGATGACAGAGAGTAGAAAGGGCCTGTGTGCTGGACCATGCCAAGGACCGTGAGGCTACACATGTGAAGCATCAGCAGCTTTAACAGGGCTCTGCAGGGTCCATGCAGAAAAGATGTTTACCTTGGCTGGGGTGTCCAGAATAACAGATCACCTTCTCGCACCAATGCAAAGATCATCTAGGACTTGTAGGAGTCTTTGCAATTGGAGGGTCCAAAGTGGTCACAAATCAGCAACCCATAGTGCAGGTGAAGCACTCTCAGTCAGTGGACTCCAAAATAACCTTGAAATTTTTGGCATGATAAAGATATCAAGGGATATGGGTTTTGTGTGGGCAAGTGACGATCGGAAGGCTGGAACACAATCTTCCCTGCCAGTGCCCCACCGCTTCCATCAGGTCAGGCCAAGGAGGGAGCACCTGCACCTGAGACCCTTTGTAGGTTGAGCCCTCTGGATGGAAGAGCGATCTCGAGGGGCCAAATGCTGTCCTCATGCTGCTCCTCCGTGTGGACCAATATATCTGGTTCTGCCAGGTCTGCCCCACTTTTGGGAGCAGGTGTGAAGGTGATATGAGTGCATCCCTGCCAAGGTTAGACTTGATATCGCTTCCAATATGGCATGCACACGGACTTTGTGAGGGCATGGGAAAAATCTCAATTCTATTTACAGGTGCCTGAGGTCGCGGGCGAATGGAGTGCTACGCAGGTTCTAATGCAGACATTTGGTGCTAGTGCTCTGTACATTAGTACAGATTGGCACATGGAAAAGGATCAAACCACCAGCAGGGCAGATGGTAACTAATGTCATTTAATTCAGCTATCATAAATCAGGTTACCTTAGAGAAAAGTAAAATGTCTGTAACCAAAAACGACTTCCAGTCAGCAGAGAGCAGAAAATCAAAAGGTTAAGGAAATATGTCAGCAGTTTACTCTGTCTGGAACCTGGTAGCTATCATACTGGCACAGGCCTGACTGCCATGTTGTACCGCTGCTATAGTCTCTGCATGTGTCCCGGCAACATCTTCGCCCTCATCAGCTCCATCCCCTTCACCGTCCTTATCATCGGAGGAGACATCACGTTCCAGCATGTCTCCCTCAGCCAAGACATGACTCATTGTAGCGCAAGGTTGTGCAGGACGCAACAGACAACAATGATCCAGGGCATTCTCTGTGGTGAGTATTGGGGACCCCCGCCCTAAGCAGTCCAAACATCTGAACCTCATCTTTAGGAGGCCTAGTGTCTGCTCAATCACGGGCCTGGCGGAGACATGTGAGGCGTTGTAGCTTTCCTCAGCAGCGTTTTACAGACAGGGAACTAACAATTAAGGCCCACCCAGTGTGACACATGCTCGGAAGTGCGGGGTGGGGAGATGGGGTTGGGGGCCGTGGGTGGGGGGTGGGGGGTTTCCTGAGTCGGGAGTGCGCTCTTTCACACAGAAACCTCCTTGAGACACAGAGGTGCCTCAGGGAGATTAGTTTTAATTTTTAACAGTTCAATGAAGTGTTGAAAAATTTTTATGACATGTTTATGAGCTGGAACATGTGCATTAATTTCAATAAAAAGTTTTGAGAAAATTTAAAATCATTCATGAAACCTCATCCAGCCTATGGTTGAGGTTCCATGAAAAATGCAAAGGCCGCCTGGGCTCTTCGCCTGCCCACCAACCTTAAGGTTGGATGGGCAGCTCCGTTAATTATTTTAATTGTTAGTTAAACAGCCTTAATAGACCTTTGACAGTTTGGTGGGCATGCAACCGACTCAGCTGCACGCCTGCCGAACTGAAAACCTAAATGAAGCGCAGTGACATCAGGGCTCATGCCCGATGTCAACCCGGGTCATTTTACGCCTCGGTGAGTGGGCCCTGTCCCTGCTCGCCGAGCTGAAGATTCTCCCCAAAAGCAGAGTTACTGTTTATTATGGGAGCCAATTGGTAAAACTTCCCTTGATGGTAGTAGCAGCGAGGGACCTAGCCTCCTTGGCTGAAACTGGCCAAAGGAGATTAAGTTAGAATGGGCTGAAATTTTCCAACAGCGAATACCTGAGCTACTATGAAAATACCCCTCAGTCTTCAAGGATGAACTTAGGGAGATCCAGGGGCTGCAAGCCAAAATTCACGTGGACCCAGAGGTGACCCCCCCCCAGATTCATGAAGGCAACACCAGTACCTTATGCACTGCGGGAAAAGGTCAATACCGAGCTGGACAGATTAGAGAAACTGGGAGTTATACAACCTGCACAGTTCTCAGAATGGGCAGCACCAATAGTCCCTGTCCTTAAATCTGACCAAAGCATTCGAATTTGTCGAGATTACAAATTGATAGTTAATAAAGTGGCTAAACTGGACAGACACAGCATACCAAAATTGAAGACCTTTATGCTAAGCTGGCAGATGGAACCACTTACACGAAGCTTGATATGAGTCATGCTTATCAACAACTAGAGTTAGATAAGGCCTCCCGGGACTTTGTCACAATTAATACACAGAAGCAGTTGTACCAATATGCCCATTTGCCTTTCGGCATCTCCTTAGTTTGCGCCATCTTTCAGAGAACAACGGAAAGTTTACCGCAGGGACTGCCCCACATTGCCGTTTATTTAGATGATGTTCTGGTGACAGGACTCACTGAAAAGGAGCATTTGGTGAACTTGGAAGAAGCCTTAAAATGTTTCTTGCAAGCTGGAGTGGGTTTCAAAAGAGAAACGCACATGTTCCAAGCAAGGGAGGTGATCTATTTGGGTCACAGGGTAGATTCACAGGGCCTCCACCTGGCTGAGGAGAAAGTGAGAGCCATAAAAGAGGTACCTACGCCAAAGAACGCCTCAGAGCTCAAATCATTCTGAGGGATGATCAATTACTATGGGTGTTTCTTACCTACTTTGTCTATAGAACTGGCACCTCTGTATAGCGACTCAAGAAAAACTAACATTGATCTTGGCAAACGCCACAGAAAGAAGCTTTCACAAAGGTAAAAAATTGTTGCACTCATCCAATCCATTAGTACATTGTGACCAGAGGAAAGCATTGGTGTTGACATGTGATGCATCTCCCTATGGAATGGGAGCAGTGCTCTCCCATCAAGTGGACGATGGCACGGAAAGGCCTATAGAAGATGTATCAAGAATGCTCAAAACAACGGGAAAGAGATACTCACAGATAGGAAACGAAGGCCTGTCAATCATCTTTGGTGTCAAGAAATTTCACCAATACACACATGGCCATCATTTTACTATTGGAACAATAGTAAATACTATAGTAAATACTATTGGAACAGGCCACAAGCCATTGCTAGAATTGTTCAGTGAGGACAAGGCTACTCCACCCATAGACTCAGCAAGAATACAAAGGTGGGCATTGCTCCTGGCAGGGTACGAGTATACTTTCATCCATAGGCCTGGAAGTCAAATCGCAAACACCGATGCACTGAGCTGCTTGCCTTCACAAGAAAAAGATAAGGATGCCCCAGTCCCTCAAGAACTCATTTTATTATTGAACTTCTTAGATTCATCACCAATATGTGCTAGACAGATCAGAGATTGGACAAGTTGAGACCCAGTCTTATCCAAAGTATGGGAACAAGTTCTTCATGGTTGGTCACAAGAGCAGGTACCTGATGAAATGAAATTGTATTTTAAGAGAAGACATGAAATAACTAGGCAGGATGGTATCTTATTGTGAGGAGCATCAGTGATTGTTCTTCCAATAAGAAGAAAGCCATTGTTAATTGAACTGCATAGTGCACATCCAGGAATTTCCAGAATGAAAATAATAGCACACAGCTATCTATGATGGCCTGGGATGGATGGAGAAATAGAGAGCTTAGTGAAGAATTGTATGCAGCATCTGCAAGTGCAAAAGTTATCTTCAACAGCTCCATTACACCCTTGGGAGTGGCCAGGAAGGTCATAGGTATGATTACACATTAACTATGTAGGACCTTTCATGGGAACAATGTTTCTGTTCATTGTTGATACCCACTCAAAATAGATGGACATATATGAGGTGAAGTCACCAACATCTTCTGCTACAATTGAGAAGCTACATCAAACTTTTGCCATTCATGGATGACCAGAAATGGTCGTATCTGATAAAGGCACAGCATTTACGAGTGCTGAGTTTCAATGGTTTATCAACCTCAATGGTATCACTCATGTAAAAGCTTCATCATACTATCCTTTCTCAAATGGACTGGCCAAAAGAGCGGTTCAAACATTCAAGTCTGACATAAAGAAATTAACTGGAGATTCCATAGCAACCAAGCTGGTATGCTTTCTTTTCCATTATAGGACACAGGAATAGGTGTCACACCTGTGGAATTATTGATGAAAGGCCTTCTCAGGACAAGATTGAGCTTAATAATGCCAAATTTAGGGGGGAAGGTGGAAAGGAGTCAGTGAAGTCAGAAAACTAGACATAACTGGCATAGTCATGACAGGAAGTTTACCATAGGAGAGACGGTATGTGTGAAGAATTTTGGAGAAGAACCAAAGTGGTTATCAGGTGAAATAAGTGTAGTGACTAAGCCTCTTTCTTACCACCTGAAGGTGGAAGACCAAGTCATACGGAAACATGTGGATCATGTAAGGAGGATAGAAACCATTCACCAAGAAATGATTTTACCAGTGTTCATGACCGAGTCAACGTTTCTTGTTGAGAGAACTCAACCCAGTACAGATGTGTCGGCTGTACCTGCAAGAGTTGAGGAAACAGATTTGCAGGTGCCTACCAAAGAACCTGATGTTCAGACAACTCCAGAAAAGGAGGTTCTTGTCAAAGCATCTGAAGCTGTAGAGCTGAGACCCTCTACACAAATAAGGAAACCTCCAGAAAGAGTAAACTTGTAAATTCCTTATCTGTGTAATTAATTTGATATTTTGAGAAAATTCCAATTGTAACTGTAAAATGTATTTCTAAGTAAAGGGGGAGGGATGTGGTAATCTGATGTGGAATATACCTTTAAGGAGAATGTCATAATGGAAGATCATATGGTCTTAATATCCAATAGCGGGGTAACGCGGGCTACCTCAGTAGTCAGTAGACTATAGTTAGAGTCTGCAGTGTAGAGACAGGTTTTGAGTTGAAAGAACACAAACATAGCTGCTGAATATCTTGGTAAATAAATAGAATGTGTTCCACTTTAAGAAATGGCTACTGGCCTACTCTGTCTATTGTACCAACTCGGCCATCCCAAAGCAAGCGTGAAACCCAGATCCACAAGTCCCAACAAAATGGTGACCAGAATCCAACAGAATGCTTTCCTTTATTGGACAAAGTATTGAATACAAAAGCAGGGATGTAATGATGCGAACAAAAACAAAAATAGCTGGAAAAACTCAGCAGGTCTGACAGCAGCTGCGGAGAGGAGCACAGTTAATGTTTCGAGTCGGTATGACTCTTCATCAGAACATTGAGTTCTGATGAAGAGTCATACGGACTCGAACATTAACTGCGTTCCTCTCCGCAGATGCTGTCAGACCTGCTGAGTTTTTCCAGCTAACTTTGTTTTTGTTTCAGTTTCAGATTTCCAGCATCTGCAGTATTTTGCTTTTGTCTTGATATAATGGTGGGACTGTATAAAACCCTGGTTAGACCACAACTGGAATTTTGTATGCCATTCTGGTCACCACATTACAGGAAACACATAATTGCTCTGGAGAAAGGACAGGGAAGATTTACGAGAATGCTGTTAAGGCTTGAAAATTGCAGCTATGAGCAAAGATTTGACAGGCTAGGGTTGTTTTCCTTAGAACAGAGGAGGCTAAGGGGTGACCTAATTGAGGTATACAAAATTATGAGGGGCCAGTAAAGACTTGTTTCCCCTAGCTGAGGGGTCAATTATCAGGTGGCACAGATTTAAGGTGATTGGTAGAAGAATTAGGGAGGACATGAGGAAAACTTTTTCACACAGAGGGTGGTGGGCGCCTGGAATTCACTGCCAAAATCGGTGGTTGAGGCTGAAACACTTAACCCAATTAAGAGGTACTTGGGTCTGCATCTGAAGTGCTGTAACCTGCAAGGCTATGGACCAGGTGCTGGAAAGTGGGATTAAAATGAGCGGCCAGTTAACTTTTTCTGTCTGGTACAGACATGATGGGCTGAATGGCCTCTTTCTGCTGTGTAAGGTACTATGGTTCATCCAGTTGTTTCATGATTATTAGGATGTCCCTTTTGTTGGCCAATTGTGCTGAACTTGAACTCCACCCACCCAAAAAGATCCCCCTCCCACAATGATGGTTTGCAACTTGAACTGACAGATGCATAAATTCTGCCTGGCTCCAGCTGTGTTTGTCTGCCTCCTCCTTTTCTAGTTGTGCTTTTAATTTTCACACAACCGAGAAGATTTACAGAATTTTGCTTTAAAAAGAATTGGGTCAGTTTCAGACTTGAGTCCATGAAGCAGAACTGGATAATGCAGCAAGCAAGACATGCTGAATTTTTTTCCATGTTTACACATGCTTTAAGCAAAATGTCACTATTGAAGTAATTGACCTTTGACAATGCCATAATGGAAAAGATAAAAGGATACATTTTGCTCAATGTGCTAATGATAACAATAAATAGAAAATATACCCTATTGTCCACTGTAAAAACCATTCCAATCAGCTCTCTCTTTATTGTGTCAGGAGCTAAACTTGTACTACATTCTTGAGGACAGGGAAAGAGAAAGAGAGCAAGAGAGAGAGAGAGAGAGAGAAAGCAAGTCTTGAATTTATAAAAGTGCCTTTCACAACTGGTGGTGGTGAGCTGCCTTCCTGAACCGCTGCAGACCATGGGCAGAATCTTCCTCTCATCGGGCGGGCGCCCAACCTGATTGGGAGAAAACTAGTGCTCGGTGGCGTCGGGCCTGAGTCCCGGCATCATCACGCACTCTTGCGATATTTCACTTGGAGCACGCCTGCCGACAATTAGGAGGACTATTAAGGCCTTAAATCAATTAATTTTTTCACTGCCCGTCCAACCGCTCGGTCGGTGGGCAAGCAAAAAGGCCAAGCGCTCTTTGGATTTTTTTTTTTGAAACCCCATCCACAGGCGGCGTGAATTAAAAATAAAATAAAAATGTTGAAATCTCATTTATAATATGCCCTGGCTGATGTGACAGAGTCACATGCGGGAACATGTTTTTAACATTTTTAAAGTCTTTATTTATGTTTTTAAAAATCTTCAGCTCCCTGAGGCAGCTCGGTGCCTTCAGAGAGCTTTCAGTGTGTGCACCTGCGCGCATGAGCAAACCTCCATGCTCGCCCATTTCCCCCCCGCCAGGCAGCGCTGAGGCTCCCAGTGCGCAATTCACGCTGGCCGGCCATTAATTGGTCAGCCAGCGTGAAATCGCGGCCAGGGCCCGATCGCGGGCGGCAGTGGGTTCTGCGACTGCTCCTGGGCCCACCCTCCGCGCCCGCCCGACAAGGTAAAAATCCTACCCCATGTGTTGGCGGAACACCCTCAGTGTTGTTAGGAGGGGAGTTCCAGGATTTTGTCTCAGCGACAGTGAATGTCGTAATGTAGGAAATGCAGCAGCCAATTTTCACACAGCAAGCTCCCATAGACAGCAAAGTGATCATTACCAAATCATTTGTTTTTAGGTGTTGGTTGAAGGGCAATCGTTGGCCGGGGCATGGCGAGCACTCCTCTTCTCTTCAAATAGAGGTTGTGGGATCCTTTATGTCCTCGTGAGGAGCAGCTGAAACTTTGGTTTAATGTCTCATCTGAAAGATGACCTTGCAGACACGCAGCACTCTGCCTGGATTTTTTGCTCAAGTCCCTGTTAGGTTATCAAAGTGAAGTCACCAGATTTTCTGAGGACCTGTCATCTGAGCCTCAAGGTCATAACATTTTGTTCGCCTGCTTTTAAAATGTCTGAATGTGGGATTGATGGCATTGTTAACATTTTGCTTTAATCATTCATGGGATGTGAGTGTGACTGACAAGGCCAGTATTTATCACCCATGCCTAATTACTCTTAAGAAGGTGATGATGAACTGCCTTCTTGAATACAACTTAATAACTTGCTAGGCCATTTCAGAGGGATGTCAAGAGTGAACCACAGTGCTGTGGGTCTAGAGTAAAATGTAGGCCAGGCCGGTAAGGACAGCAGATTTCCTTCCTGAAAGGGCATTAGTGAATCAGCCGGGCTTTTAGGCAATGCAGAGTTGAAAAATTACAATTGCTGAAGCTAGCTTTTTGATCCAGATTTATTTAGTCAACTAAACTTAAATTCCCCAGCTGCCATGGTGAGATTTGAAACTGCAGTAACATAACCACTATGCTGACGTACCGTACAATAATGCACACCACATTATTTTGGTTACTACACAGTAAGAAAACAAGTTTATCGACATTGATAGAACTATTTTTCTTTGGGCAGTGATATTTGGGAGTTCATGGAGAGGGGTGCCTAAGGGTGTGCATAATTTTTATGATGGGATGTGCCTCTGAGAGTGTGGTGATTTTTGCAGTAGTTATAGGGGATTCCTCCACAAAGATAGAGTTTGGAAGCCATTGATCTAGCTAAGCTAAGTTCAGGAATTTTAGAATTAACAATGAACACACTTGCAGAGTAAATGCATTAGCATTCCCACAGAGCCCCATCCTCTGCAACTAAGCATAATTGGTGAAAATGTCCACTCAAGTAAATGGATCAGCTTAACACACAGTAATAGCTGTGGAGTATTAATTTTATTCAGTTACATGGTTTGCAGCCAGGAATTATTGTCAATTTTTTTTTTCCAAATGGCGATTGATTATATCTGAGTGGGAAACAGTGGCTACTTTTAAAACCAGAGCCGGAGATTGTAAAGGTGAGCAACCAATTTTGCATTGAGGTTATGTAAAGTGGAAACATTGTTTGCACAGCACACACTGGAAGCCACTTATCCTCAGCTCAGAGTTAATGAAACTTTATTAATGAGAAAACTTCCAAGTTCAAATGTACTTACTATGCAAATTGCTAACCTCCTTTGCGAAATATTGACAGCTGAACTTTCATGGTTTTACTGTTTCTCCACATGTAAAAGATTTAAGGGTCATAGACTTTGACTTATGTGACAAAAATTAAGTATTTTCATCTAATTTTAGCTTGACTACCAGCTCCTTAAATTCATTCAACTTACATATGCAATTAAAAATATTCAGCTGCACACATAGATATCACATCCAACTTGAATTTAGCACTTCTCTATCTCCATTTCTGGGGATAGGCACGACACAGATTATCTGGTCATAGTTGCTGTTTGTGGGAGCTTGCTGTGCAGAAAATTGGCTGCTATATTTCCTACATTACAACAGAGACACACTTCAAAAGTGCTTCATTGGCTGGAAGACCTTTGAGGCGTTCAGTGGTCATGAAAGGTGCTATAGTTTTTCTTTCTTTTTAGACTGCCAACCAATATCTACTGAGTCTACTGACTTCCCACCGCTACAAAAGGTGGAATCTGAAATAAAAATAGAAATTGATGGAAATACTCAGCAGGTCAGGCAACATCTGTGGAGAGACAAACAGATCTGATCTGGATTTTCTCACAGGCTTCAGGATCTCAAATTCAGGACTAAATGGAGGCCTCAAGCCCGCATTTAACGGCAATGGGCTCAATGGAACAATCTTCCCAGAAGCAGCCTCCTAACTGACCACCTTCAGGCTCTGTGCCTTATTAATGGCAGCGAGCAGGCTCCTGGTGCTGTTGGCCCAAACAGTGGGGGCGGGGTGGCGGGGTCGGGGTTGCTGATAGCTCTGAAACCTGTGCAGCCTTAACAGGAGAGGTGGGCACTGCTAGGGCAAGGCATGTTGGAGACCTCAACATGGGCGTGGGTCCAGGAGGCATGCATTTAAATTACAAATAAGAAGGGCAAAGCCACTAGTCCTCTCAGAGAAGAGCAGCAATCCTTCTGGGTGGATTGTTTAGGGCACATTTGCTTTAGGGAGCCAACCAGCTTTCCCCACTATTTTTCGTCCAAGTCTGCCATAACATTTCAGGTTGATGACCTATCCCCAGAAGCAACCTTTCCAAGTAAACATTCAAAAAGCATGAAGGGTTTTAATCGAGTAAGCAGGGAGAAACTGTTTCCATAGCAGGAGGGTCGGTGGCAAGAGGATCAAGATTTAAGGTGATTCACTAAAGAACCAGAGGTGATCTGAGGAAACATTTCTTTACGCAGTGAGTCATTGTGGTATGGAGCTAGCTGTCTGAAAGGGTGGCGGAAGCAGATTCAATATCAACTTTCACAAGGGAATTGGATAAATGTATGAGGGAGAAAAAATTACAGGTCTATGGGGAAAAAGCAGGAGGAGCAGTCTAATTATATAGCTCTTTCAAAGAGGCATGATGGACCGAATAGCCTCCATCAGTGCTGTATCATTCTATGATTGTATGACCTGATGCATTAACTCTGTTTCTCTTTCCACAGATGCTGCCTGACCTGCTGAGTATTTCTATCATTTTCTGCTTTTATTAAATATGGACATAGGACTTACCAGTTCTTGCTGATTACACTTCTGTGATTCATCTTTACTTTTACTACTTATAAAGAGCTATGAAAACAAAGCTGGGAATCCTGGAATGCTAATCATATCAACTTCAACATATACAGAAGTAAGTGTTGGACGGCCAGTGAAGCAATGCAGAGAAGAAATGAGGCTGCAAAGTTGCAGTTTTGAGGCGAATAATGAAGATTTCTTGGATAGGTCACACTACCAAGGAAGGGGTGCAAATAAAATTGAGATCAAAAAAGCTCTGCTGACCAAGATCAGGAAGACAGTTGGAATTTCTTGGGTGCATAGTAAGAAATCAGGAACCTGGTTCTTGGAAATGAGATGGGCCAACAAGATCAAGTGTCAGTGGGGAACATTTAGGAGACAGTGATCATTGCATTGTACATTTTAGGATGATGACAGGAAAGGATGATGGGCAATCCAGAGTAAGAATAATTAATTGGACATAAGCAGACTTAAGTGGGGCAAGAACCAAGCTGGGCCAGATGGACTGGAGTGAAAGATTGGCAGGAAAAACTGTAGCTGAGCAATGGATTACCTTCAAAAAAGAATTGGTTCGGACACAGTCAAGGTTATATTCCATTGAAAGGGAATGTTAGGTCAAACAAATCCAGAACTCCCTGGATGAAAAGGGAGAGATTAAGTTAAGAAGAAAAAGTGTTCTTATGACAGGTGTCAGGTAGAAAATACAATTGAGAACCAAAAGGTTCAAAGAGGAGGTGAAAAAGCATATTTAAGAAGCAAAGAGGGATTATGAGAAAAGACTGGCAGCCAACATAAAAGGGAATCCCAAGTCTTCTATCGGCATATAAACAGTAAAAGGGTGGTAAAAGGAGGCATAAGGCTGGTTAGGGACCTAAAAGGGAATTTACACATGGATGAAGAGGCCATGGCCTGGGTATTAAACGAACACTTTGCATCCATCTTTTCCAAGGAGGTAGATGCTACCCAGGCCATGGTGACAGATGACGAAACTCTGTCACTAGAAGGGTTCAAAATTGACAACAAGGAAATTTTCAATTGACTGTCAGTACTTAAAATTGACAAGGCACTGGGACTGGATGAGATGCATCCAAGGATATTGAAGCAAGTGAAAGTAGAAATTGCAGGGGCACTGGCCATAATTTGTCAGTCTTCCCTAAACTCAGAGGAGATACCAAAGGACTAGAGAATTGCAAACATTACATCCTTGTTCAAAAATAGTTGTAAGGGTAAGCCCAGCAATTACAGAGCAGTCAGTTTAAATTCAGTCTTGGGCAAAATTCTAGAAACAATTATTCAGGATAGAATTAGTAGTCACAGGGCAAAATAGGGGTTGATAAGGGAGAGCCAACATGGATTTCTAGAGGGGAAATCATGTTTAACCAACTTGCTGGAGCTTTTGAAGAGATAACAGTAAAGATCAAATGCTGTTGATGTGGTGTACATGGACTTTCAAAAGGTATCTGATACAGAGCCGCACAACAGGCTTGTGAGAAAAGTTATTGCTCATGGAATAAAAGTGATAGTAGCAATGAGGATACAAAATTGGCTGAAAAATAGGAAGCAGAGAGTAATGGTCAATGGATATTTTTCAGGCTGGAGGAATGTTTTTAGTGGAGTTCCCCAGGGGTCACTATTGGGGCCCTTGCTGTTCCTGATATATAGTAATGATTTAGATCTTGGTGTGCAGGGGACAATTTTAAAGTTTGCTGATGATACAAAGCTTGGGAGTGTTGTAAACTGTGAAGAGGACAGTGTAGAACTTCAAAAGGACATAGGCAAGTTGGTGGAGTGGGCAGATAGATGGCAGATGAAGTTCGGTGTGAAGAAATGTGAGGTGATGCATTTTGGTAGGAAGAACATGGACAGACAATATAAAATAAGGGGTGAAATTTTGGAGGGGGTGCAGGAAGACCTGGGTGTATACGTGCATAGATCATTGAAGGTGGCAGGCTAGGTTGAGAGAGCAGTTAAGAAAGTGTATAATATCTTATGCTTTATTAATAGGGGCATAGAGTACAAGAGCAAAGAGGTTATGCTGAATTTATATAAATCACTTGTTAGACCTCAGCTAGAATATTGTGTACAGTTCTGGGCACCACATTATAGGAAGGATGTAAACATATTGGAGAGAGTGCTGAAGAGGTTTACAAGAATGGTTCCAGGGATGAGAAACTTCAGTTATGAAGATAGTTTGCAGATAGAGAGAAGAAGGCTAAGAGGAGATTTGATAGAGATTGTTCTAAATCATGAAGGTGCTGGACAGAGTAGATAGGGAGAAACTGTTTCCACTCGTAAAAGTATCAAGAACGAGAGGGCACAGATTTAAAGTGATCTGCAAAAGAAGCAAATGTGATGTGAGAAAAACTTTTTCACAAAATGAATGGTTCAGGTCTGGAATGCACTGTCTACAAGTGTGGTGGAGGCAGGTTCAATCGAGGCATTCAAGAGGGCATTAGATGATTATTTGAATAATAACAATGTGCAGAGGTGCGGGGAAAAGCAGGGCAATGGTGTTAGGTCATAATGCTCATTTGGAGAGCCAGTGCAGACACAATGGGCCAAATAGCCTCCTCCTGTGCCATGAAAATTATGTGATTCTGTGAGAAATCTGACTATTCCAGACTTAAACATATTCAGTGATGGAGCATCCACAACTCTCTGGGGTAGAGAATTCCAAAGATTCACAACCTTTTGAGTGAAGTGATTTCACCTCATCTCAGTCTTAAGTGATTGGCCTCTTATCCTGAGACTGTGCCCCCATGTTTTAGATTCCCCGACCAATAGAAACAATCTCTCAGCATCCACCCTATCAAGCCCCTTCAGAATTCTGTAGGTTTCAATGAGATCACCTTTCATTCTTCTAAACTCCAGAGACTACAAGCCCAATTTATTCAGCTTTTCATCATAGGACAACCCCCTCACCCCAGGGACCTGGAAGTTACATACCATGGTAAGAAAAAGCTTACATTTATAAAGCAGCCTTCAGGACCTCAAGGCCTTCCAGTTCTACAACAACAACTTGTACTTGAATATAGCACCTTCAACACAGTAAAACATCCCAAGGCTCTTCGCCAGAGCACTTTCAAAAAAAAAAACAAAATGGCATTGAACCACATAAGGGGATGATTCAAGGACAAAAAAATAATTGGCTTCTCAAAGGTCCAAAGGAGAACAGAGAGATAGCGAGATTTAGGGAGGAAATTCTAAAGCTTAGGGCTTTGGCAGCTGAAGGCACAGTGCCAATGGTAAAGCGATGAAAACTGGGAGTGCACAAGAGGCCAAAATTGGAGGAGCTGAGCTGCTTATACAAATAGGGAGGGGCAAGCTAGTCACAGAGGGATTTGAAAACAAGAATGAGAATTTTAAAATTGAGGCAATGGAATACTTTTGAATTACAGTAATTTGGGTTATGTAAGCAAACACTGCAGCCAATCAGCACACAGCAGGGTACCACAAACTGTAACAGTTAACCATATGTTATGAATGCAAGTTTTTATAAGGTGATTGTAGTTTCAGGCTGTTTCCTAAGGTAAGGCATCAAGAGGTATGGGGAGACCGGGGGAAGTATGGCGTTGAGATAAAGGATCAGTCATGAGCATATTGAATGGCAGAGCAGTCTCAAAGGGCCGAATGACCTACTCCCTCTCCTCTTTTCTATGTTTCTATATTTCTAAAATGGGGGAATGAAGAGGATCTTGTGATCTGATATTAATTCTGCCTGACAACTATCCTGGATGGCTTGGTTACCATGGGGACAGGGGAACCCAAGGTGAAACTCACCAAGAGCAAAATACAAAATGTTCACACCTGAAACAAACGGGGATCGTAACAGACATTTAATGTAATTAATGTTGGTCAAGGCACTGGAAGAACTCTCCTGCTCTTGCCGAATAACAGAACAGCATCTTTTCCACTGACTCGCAAGGGTTGACGAGGTCTCAATTTAATGTCTCATCCAAAAGATGGCACCTCCACCAGTACAGTGGTTCCTCAGAACTAACACTGAAGTGTCAGCCTGTAGTGTGTGTTCCAGTCTCCAAAGTGGGGATTAAGTCTACAAACCTTCTTCTGATCCCACATCGGGAGCTATCGTTGAACCCAGTCTGACACCTAAGAAAGATAGTGGTTTATAACACTGAGTCCTCGGCAGCTGGTAGGACGAGCAATCTGTAATCATGCTCGTCAGGTATTGATACATCTAAATTCATGTCATTTTAGCAGAGACAAATATTGCCCGATACCTGGAAGTCTCTTTGTGCTATGTATATGTGTCCAACTCATTGTCATTTGTATGTAATTAATGTCCATTGCCTTCCAATGTAAAGGGAGGAGACCAACCTCCTATTTTCATCAGTATGACAACAACGGAATGATAATGTAATCATAACGGATGTAATTTATTAATGTCAGGAGATTAATGGGCTAAGACATAAGAAACATATAAGCATAATTTATCATTTAAAGTGATGATACCACTATATGCAGACTCATTTGGATGTAACACCTAAATTATTATTGTACACATAGTGATGAAGCACTCTGACAGAGTTCCCACACATCCACAGGCTAACGAATATAAATAATAATTTCAGCTCCTGGACATAGACCTTCTACTTCACCAAAAGTAATCGCAATCCTTTAAGCTAAACACTAATGCGTAGGCACATAACCCTCTGCTTTATTAAAATTCATTTTACCGTTATGCGAATAAATAAATTTGATGATTATTAATGAACCGATTTCACTCTGTTTTAATACTTTAGTCTCATATTCACTACTTGGAATGCCCTTTTGATTTTTTTCATGTTCCTTAGCTGGGTACCTGAAATGCACCACCACCTTGAGATCAAGTAGCCAAACTCAGTTTCTAAGAAATGGGTTCGGGAGTGGGACTGGCAACTCCAGGTGGACATATTCCTGGAGGTGTCATCACACGTCTGCCATTGACCACCCTGCCTCCAAACTCCTGCCATTGGGCAGCAGGTATGCCCATCTCATGTTGCCCCTACTTTTGACAGCCAATTCGACAGGGAACAGATTCTTCATTACCCCAGCTGAATGAATGATTTTTTGACTCTCGGTCATACAGCTTTTTGTCTCCTTGTCTAATATTTTTAGAACTAATCGTCGGACGTGTTCAAAGAATTTATTTTAAAAGTGAAGGGGGATAAGTTTTGTTTCCATAACGCCGCTTTAATCATACCTCGATTATCCAGGGCAGACAGTAATGTGGGCCAAAACTATCTAGTTGTACACACCCCAAACAAAATTTTTCCCTTTAGCTTTTAATTCCTGGAGACTTGAGGGCAATCCTGGAGGGGTAGCAACCCTAATTTGTGCTCTCCTGCTGAATCTATTGGGAGGGTGAAACAGCCTGTCTCTGACTTTGTGGAGTTTTGTGCAAAATGTAGAAAACCACTCCCAAGAACTTAAATATTTGCTTCAGGTAACTGAAGAACGTCAAGTATTTAGTGCATCAGATGATTTGCATTTTGTTTACATCTTATATCTCCTTTCAGCAAATGATGTCCTTCCTTGTCTTCCATATTTTTTCCAAATTTTACCAAGTCCACCCTCATCGACACAGATTCACTCATTAGGCCTCTTGTGGGAAAGTGCCTTGTTTCCAGTAAATGGCCCATCTAAGCTCAGGAACTCACCATGAGCAAAATGGGATCGGTAAGAAGCATTGGTCTTAAAGTGATGCCCATGAATTAATAAAATGAAGGTTATAAGGGCGAGGCCTCTGCCTATCATTCAATTGGACGAAGCTTCAGGTTGCTGTTGACAAAGATGAGGCTTCACTCTACTGATCAACAGAATGAGGCCTCACCCTAATGTTCAATAGATTGAGGCGTTGGTATATCATTCAAGAGGGTAGTCCTTGGCCTACCACTTAACAGAATGAGGCCTTGGCCCTCCAATCAATAAGGCCTAGACCTGTTCAATGGCTTAAAGCCTCATCCTACTGAACAATAGAGTGAGGCTTTGATAGGCTATTGTATAGGTTAAACTCAGGCCTATCACCAGCAGGGTGAACTAATACGCTGGCCCCTTACTCTGAGACTTGCTTCTTCACATCCATCCAAGAAATCAATTAGACTGTCCAAATACAGCAGTGAGGCAAAGCTGAAGTGCAATTAAAAAAAATGAACTATTTTTCACCTTGCTGCAGAAACATAAATAAAATAAAACCAATTCTCGCAATGAAATAATTGGTAGGCAAGCTTACTGAGGAAGGCATTACTCTACTTATTTCTTGGTTTGCTTCATTACATTACCTGACACCTCAATGATAAATTAGCTTCAGACTTTTGTTTTAACAGTGAAAGTAGTCATTTGCATGCAGATCATTGTGACTTGAAGTACAGCACTTCAATAATAATAGTAAATAATTGATATTGTGTTAAATTGGAGTACACAGCAACAGACACAGATAGGTCAGAAGATTCCTTCACAATATCGTCTGACAAGGGGTCAGTACCTCAGGCTCACAGCAGCAATGATTATTAATGAGACCAACACCAGGAACAATCATTTAGTTCTAACATTTAGTGCTAACATTTTGGCTATAGGACCCCATAATGAGTGCCATCACTAAGACTGTTTATTTCCACCTGTGTAACATTGCTCAACTTCATCCCTATCTCAGCTCATCGGCTGCTGAAACCCTCTTTCCATAGCTTTGTTACCTCTAGACTTGACCATTCCAACATACTTCTGGCTGGCCTCACATCCGTAAACTTGAGGTCATCCAAAACTCTGCTGCCCGTGTCCTTATTCACGCCAATTCCTGTCCACCTATCTCCCCTGTGCTCGCTGATCAGATCGTTGTCAAGTAAGGTCTAGATTTTAAAATTCTTGCGCAGAATTTTATGCCTCGCAGGTGGGCACGTGCCCGACCAAACAGATATGAAATAGTGTGAGATGACATCGGGTGAGCGCTCTGACGTCATCCCACACGTGAGCAATTTTCAAGTCAGCGGGCGGGCACGCGCGTGTGTCAGAGTTGCACCCGCCAACAATTCAAAGGTCACTTAAGGCCATTAAAAAGGCAATTGATTGCAATTTTACGTTGCCTGCAGGATTTTGTGCTCATCGCATGGGCAAAATGGGAAGGATGGTAGCCTACTTTCAACGAAACCTCATCCAAGGGTGGCATAAAAAGTGCCAGCGGCTTTGCCATTGTGAGTAGTGAGGAGTTTAGAAGATAGTTTGCTTCTGGTTGCTTATCTGTACTTGACAGCTTCATCTCTGTTCTGAGCTTCATTCTTAGCATTTGTAGGCTTCATTTCTGGACTCATTGGTGTCTCCAAGGACCCCGGAGAATTTCGACCATGTGGACCCTTCCAGGTATCAGACAGTCTTCTGTTACCTTGGTAATGGGAATTGCCAAGTTTGTGGATGACAAGGTGGGAAGGCAAGTGGTGAGGATGACGCAAGGAGTCTACAGAGGGATATGGACAGGTTAAGTGAGTGGGCAAGAACGTGGCAGATGGAATGTAATGTGGGAAAATGTGAGGCTATGCACTTTGGCAGGAAGAATAGAGGAGCTGAATATTCTTTAAATAGAGAAAGACTGCAGAAAGCTGCAGCACAGAGGGATTTGGGAGTCCTTGTGCATGAATCCCAAAAAGCTAACATACAAGTTCAACAGGTAATAGGGAAGGCAAATGGAATGTTTGCCTTTATTTCAAAGGGAATGGAGTATAATAATAGGGAAGTCTTGCTAAAACTATACAAGGCACTATTTATACCACACCTAGAATACTGTGAACAATTTTGGTCCCCTTAAAGATATACCGATATTGGAGGAAGTCCAAAGAAGTTTCACTAGGTTGATCCCAGATATGGAGGGATATTCTTATGAGGAGAGGTTGAGTAGGTTGGGCCTGTACTGATTGGAATTTAGAAGAATGAGAGGCGACCTTATTCAAACATATAAGATTTTTAGGGGGCTTGACAATATAGATGCTGAGAGGTTGTTTCCCCTTGTGGGAGAGTCAAGGACCAGAGGGCATAATCTCAGAGTAAGGGGTCAACCATTTAAAACAGAGATGAGGAGGAATTGAGGGTAGTCAATCTGTGGAATTCTTTACTGCAGAGGGCTGTAGAGGCTGGGTCATTACGTATATTCAAGGCTGGGTTAGACAGATTTTTAATCAGTAAGGGAATCAATGGTTTTGGGACAAGGGAGGAAAGTGGAGTTGAGGAGCATCAGATCAGACATGATCTTATTGAATGGCACATTAGACTCGATGGGCTGAATGGCCTACTTCTGCACCTATGTCGTATGAACTTATGATGATCTCCACCGGATGCACCTCCTCTGAGGAAGAAGGGAGGGACAGAAGGAAGAGGAGGCCAGGTGTCCCAATGCTGCTTCCTGTGGGAGGAGAGGCGCAGGTACAAGGAGTGCAGGGCCAGCAGTTAATTCAAGGTGTAAGGGACCACAGGAGTTGCAACTATCCCGCTGCCAGGGCTTACAGGCAGCGAAGCAGCTACCTCAACATGTCCGGGGTGCAATGTCGAAGGAGGCTCCGCCTCTCCAGGGACACTGTGGCCTCCATTTGTCAGGTGATTTGGCCTGAGATCACCTCCAACTGTGTGGTTGGACGCCCCATGCCAGCGGCTCTGAAGGTCACAGTGGCCCTAAACGTCTATGCCTCCGGCTCTTTCCAGGTTCAGTGAGGGATCTTTGTGGTGTGTCCCAATCAGCTGTCCATAGTTGCATCAAGCTGGTGACTGATGCTCTGTTCAGGCAGGTAATGACATTTATCCATTTCCATATGGACGAGGCCAGCCAGGCTGAGTGAGTCAGAGGTTTTGCAGTGATTGCTGGAATCCCCCACATCCAGGGTGCAATCGGCTGCACATGTGGCCATCAATGTGCTAGCGGGTCAGCCGGGTGCCTTTGTCAACAGGAAGCGCTTCCACTCAATGAACATCCAAATAGTTTGTGACCACTAGGCACAGATTCTAAAAGCTTGTGCAAGGTACCCTGGCAGTCCCATGATATTTACATCCTCAGACACTCCCAGCTGCCAAAGCTCTTCAGTGCTCCAGCTCGAGTGGATGGATGGCTGCTGGGTGACAAGGACTAGTCATTCAAAAGGTGGCTTATGACACCTCTATGCCTCCCAGGAACAGAGACAGAGCAGTGTTTTAATAGGAATCATGCCTCAACATGGGCAGTGATAGAGAGGACCATAGGCCTTCTGGAGATGTGCTTCCAACTCCTGGACCATTCAGGGGGAGCACTACAATACTCCCCAGAGTGGGTGTCACTGATAGTGGTTGCATGCTGCGCTCTGCACAATCTGGCTCTGGGAAGGGGTGTCCCACTGGAGGAAGAGGATCTTGAGGCAACTCAACAGGCCACAGAGGATGAATCTAGTAGTGAGTCAGAACGCTGAGGGCATGGAGTCAGACCTCTGGATCCTTCAGGGAGGCTGGGACACCAGGGACATCTTGATCCAAAGCTCCTTCAGCTGGGCTGTCACAGATCTGCTGCCACCTCATCCCAGAGCTGCTGCCTCCATCCCGGATGTCAAAAATGACTCTTTCATTTGAAGCCAAAGTCCATTCAGTGCCTGAGCAATGAAGTTTAGAGCCACTCACGTCCAACATGAGATATTGGCATGCCCTGCACCTACAAAGCAAGTGAAGCATACTCAGGTCATTAAGACAAAAGTAAAATTTATATCACTTTGAACTCACATCAAATGCACTGAACGGTATATGATGTTAATGGTCACACCAGTAAATATAATAACAAGACATAGCAGAACAGAAGATCACTCGTGAACAGTCCCTCTTGTGCTCATGGTGCCTTAAATTTATGTTTGCGAGTGCTACGTCTTGTTGCCCTGCTCCTTCGCTGGCAGCAGCATTAGAGGGAGCTTGTAGACTGTGAAGTCCATTTGGCCATGATGTCCTTGGCAGTCAGCCTCTAGCCAGTGGAGCCTGTGCTTCCCCTGCCTGGGAGGGAGCGGCCCTTGCCACGGCTGGCATTTCTCCGGTCATCACAGCCTCTTCAGATGCCACGGTCACTGACAGAGGGGCAGAGGAGCTGCCATCATCCAGAGAGCCTTGAGAGAAGCCCACAGAGATGACAAGCAGCTCGTGTAACAACATGAGCTCACTCTGGACCTCCCCCTGCCCGCCATTGATGGACGGGCACCTAGCTGAGATACTGGGTGCCTCATCCGTCTCCCACACTGGCACTGACCACCTGAAGTCATTGCCTGTGTGAGGGCTTGCAGGTCCGAGCGTAAACCCAGGAACCCTTGATTCTGTCCCTGGAGCTGCATCTCCATGAGAGTCGCCACACTCTCAATGGAGGAGGCAGCACGCTCAGCCGTGATGGTCAAAACAGGCTCATGCTCCACATGGATTCCTCCACAACTGAGATCATGGCGCACGTACCTTCATGGATTTCCGCCAGAACCTGCTGCACATCCCGCTGGACATCCAGCATCTGTCACCTAAAAATGACTCCAGAGGCTCATCATCTCCCTTTGAATCAGCATCTTCCTGGTCTCCAGCAGTCCTCTGATTACCAGTGCCCTGGGCACTCTCTGCCTCTGCCTGTTCCTGAAGTGAGTGTGAAGTGCACTCACCACTGTGCACTGACATTCTAGCTGCTGATCTAATGCCCACCAAGGTGCTGGTATCTGCTCTGGTGCCTGGTTCAGAGAGAGGATGTGACGCAGGTGTATCTAAAGCCCTGTAGTCCTCTGGCATCAGGGATGGCTCTTCGGGGTCCTGTGGTCCTGTGTTTGAGTGCGTGCTGGTGAATCTACAGGGGAACAATGTATGTCATTAGTTTAAGTCACCGCACTGTCACTGTGCATGCCAGGCACCCTGGTGAGACAATGGAGATCTGCATCATGGCCCCATCGTCTTTCAATGATCAGTGGGGACTCCAGGTTTGAGGCTCCCATTAATGATGTGATCACACAAGAAAGTTTGCACAATCTGACACTTTCAGCTCTGTGCACTACACTCTTACCTTCGCCTGACAGCCCTGCCTCTCCATGACCGGCTGACCAAGGTGGGTGGCGGCTCTCCAGCTCCAATGCACCAATTTCGCACCTCATCATGATTAGAAGGGTTGGGGGACCTCCGCCTGTCCTTGGCCTCTCAATGGTGTTATGGCTCCTCTTCTCCTGAAAGGACAGAGGAGCACTGATTAGTCCACTCTCTACCTGCAGTGCCATTGCAGCCTGGCCAACACCACATGAGGAACACCTTGCAGGGCACATCTGAGCCCTCAACCCACAAGGCACTCAGTCCAACCAGCCAGGACTCAGCCCCTTGGCCAGCTCTGGCATCATTGACAGTTGGCACCCAGACTCTAACACCCCTGAGCACCATGGGGGTGGCGGGGGTGGGGTAGGGGAACGGCCAGCCCTTAACACTTCTCCACAATGGTCCATGCCAACTTGGTACTCACCCTTGCCAAGCACAGCAGCTCGCTGAATCTTTTGCGGCACTGCAGCATCCATGTGCACCGCACAACGTTGTGACCGCTGACCTCGGCTGCCACCTCCTCCCAGGCTTTTTTGATCAGGTGTGGTGGCCTCCTCCTGCCATCCCTGGGTACGAGAGTGTCCCACCAGACACCGACCTCCTCAACAAGGACCACGAGTCACTCATCCAAGAAAGTTGGGGGGGGTGGTGGGGGCCGAGTGCCCACCCGACTTGCCCACCCGCCTGACATTTCCTGCCGCTGGTGAGCCCATTGTTCCACTCTCCAGTCCAACTCTATAGATTCTCCCCTGGCAGCCTTCGGGGAGCTGCCCTTTCTGGGTTTAAGGTGCCTGCCGGGTGGCCGTTGGACCCGGCACCCGACAGGCCATTCAGAATAAACGTTTCCCACTGTGCTAAATATCCATCCAGCGTGAAGCTGCATTTGCAACGTGTCCGCGGCTGGGAGCAGATTCCACACCTGCCTCTGTTCCCGCCAACTTGGCGCACATGCCAAGCATGAAATTCAGACCCTTGTTTTCAGATCCTTGCATGGCCTCACCGCTCCCTGTCTCTGTAATCTCCTCCAACCCCACAGCTCTCTGAGAAATCTGCGCTCTTCTAATACTGACCTCTTCAGCATCCCTTTAATCACTCTACCATTGGTGGCCACACCATCAGCTGCCTGAACCCTAAGCTCTGGAATTCCCTCTCTAAACCTCCCTGCCTCTCAGCCGCTGTTTCCCCTTTTAAGGCACTCCTTAAAACTAACTTCTTTGACCATCTTACCTAATATCGCCTTGTTATAATACTCCTGTGAAGCATCTTTAGGCTTCCTATTACAGTAAAGATGCTATAAAAATACAAGTTGTTGTTTATTTATCAGTTTAGAAAATTTGCAGGTCAATGAAACATGGGGCAGTTCGGCGGGAGCGCGCAATCAGTGGGCGTGGGAGCAGCCGGGAGTGGACCACCACCCGCGATCGGCCCCTGATCGTGATTTCAGGCTGGCTGGCCAATAACGGCCAGCCAGTGTGAGAGGCATGCTGAAATGCTCAGCGCTGCCAGGGTGGGGGTGGGAGTAGTCTGGGCGCTGGCTAAGCGTGCGTGCGGAGGGGTGGGGAGCGCGGAATGAAAGCTCTCTGAAGGCAGAGAGCCGCCTCAGGGAGCTGAAGAATTTAAAAGCAATCAATAAAGATCTTAAAATCCAGAAAAAGATGGCCAAGCATCAGAATCAGTCACCTGGACATATCGATGATGAAGATTCTGTCCAAACATTTTTATTATTTTTTATTTAATAACAGAAACCTCATCCTGCTCTTGGATCCCGCCCTTGTCAAAAATGCAAAGTATGGCTGGCAGATTCGCCAGTCCGCCAACCGTAAGGTTGAAAAATCAGAGTCAATTGGAACTTTAATGGGTTTAGTTGCCCGCTTAATGGTTAACGGGCACGCTTCTGACTTTTGTGCGTGCCTGCCGACAAAAATATCGCGCGAGCGCCGGATGACATCGGGACACTCGCCCAATGTCATCATGCGCCCTTTTATGCTCGAGCAGGTTGGTGCACCCACATGCCAAGCTAAATATTCTGCTCATAGAGCTAAATATGGAAACATAGGGTCCCCCTCAGCACTTGTTAAGTTTGCACCAACCTTTAACTTTCCACTGAAGGGGATTTTCAACATGGCAGCCAAATGCCTCTTAAAGATATGATTTAAAATGCCAAACATAAATCAAGGGGAGTTAAAGTTTTGTTCCTCTATCCTTGATACTAAACCATGTGACACAGGTGATATATGCTTCAAAAGTAACTTTCACTAGGGAATTGGATATATACTCATAAAAGTAAAGTTTCCAGGGCTCTGACTCCTACTGCTGCTGCTCTCTGTCCAAAGGATTGCGATTTGTCTTACATTCTGACCCCTCGCTCATCCTTGATTATCATCATCCCAGCATTGGTGACCGTGTCTTGGGCCCTAAGAGCTAGAATTCCCTCCTGAAACCTCTCTACCTGTCTCCCCTCCTTTGTTACACTCCTCAAAAACCAACTCTTCAGCCAAGTTTTTGGTCACCTGACCTAATGCTTCCTGTGTGGCTCGGCGTCAAACTGTGTTTGATAATGCTCCTGTGAAACACCTTCTGACATTCTACTGCATTTAAAGGCTCTATATAAATGCAAGTTGTTGTCATAAAGTATTATTTGACCTTAACATGTTTGTAATAAATATATTTCTGTATTAAAAATGCACACAGTGGAATTTTCGAATCTATGCGTTAATGCAGGAATTCTGTGACCCTGCCCCCCCATGCATGCCTGGAGCGCATGGTTTCAGTTTTCCTTTTTACTCACCACCCACAAGTTGTCGAACCTATAGCCCAATGGTATTGTAGTTGCTATGTGACTAAACTAGTAACCCAGAGGCCTGGACTCATGGCCTGGCGATAAGAGGTTAAATTCCATCTTGGCAGCTGGAGGATTTGTATTCAATTGATTAACTAAATCTGGAATAAAACGCTAGTCTCGATAATGGTAACCATAAAACTACTAGATTGTCTTTAAAAAAAAATTTGGTTCACTAACATGCTTTAGGGAAGGAAATCTGTCATCCTTACCTGGTCCAGCCTATATCTGTGACTTCAGATCCTTGGCAATGTGGTTGATTCTGAACTGAAATAGCCTAGTCATTCAGCTACATTCAAGAAGGTCCCTCACCACCACCTTCTCCAGGGCAACTGAGGGTGGGCAATAAATTCTGGCTTTCCTGTTGATGCTCAAATTCCATGAATGTCACTCTAGACTAAGACTGCAAAGCTTTCAGCTTTGATTCCTTGGCTATGGACACCTAATAATACAGCTCCTGCGCCTCTCAGCAGATCTCAAGCAGCATCAGGATATAAGCACCCGGATGGAAAGCCATGCGATAGTCAGTGAAACATTGCTGGAACAATAGCAAAATACTGTGGATACTGGAAATATGAGGTACAAAGAGAAAACGCTGGAAAACATTCAGCAGTTCAGTTAGCATCTGCAGAGTGAGAAACAGAATTAACATTTCAGCTTTAAAACATGCCAGCATTTAACTAATGTAATCAAGCAAGTTAGGTGTTCCAGGCTCATGCTGAATAGTTCAGCACATCTCCAAGGATAGCTGAAGTCACAACAGAACCTGGGTCTCTGTCAGGTCAGAACTTTTCATTCCTTTCAAATCAGTTTTGCTTCTTCCTGCTTCTTCCATTGGAGGGCTGCGCCCACCTTGTTACATCTTAGCCTTTCTGGTGTGGTAGTCTGATGTGGTTTCTACCAACTTTCCTTCATCTTTAAACTTTATATTGTTTTGCCTTGATCTAACAACACAAAAGTGAAGGTAGAAAGAAACTATTTGCATTTCTACAGCATCTTTCATAACTTCAGGACACCGCAAAACATTTTACAGCCACTGAAGCACTTTTCCAAAGTGTGGCCACTGTCGTAATTTAGGAAATAGGGCAGCCAATTTGTGCACAGCAAGCTCCCATAAACAACAATTAAATGATGACCAGATATTAGTGTCTTGGGCTTTGCAGTAGGAATAATGATGAGGTTATCAGCATGCACCATTGTTAAGAAATAAACTGGACAGAACTTCTGGCATCTGCATATGAGCAGTTAAATGCAGAAATCAAGAATTTGCTGTCACATTTGCCCTACTGCTTCAGAAGCTTAACTACAATGGTATCTAACAGAGTGATTTGGCATTTAAATACACGTGGAAGCATGAAGTTGCCATTCTTACCCATTAGATACTGACAGCACATGCACAGAAAAGTTAGGGCTTGGTGCATTCAAATGCAAGCTAATTTTTAACAACATGGTAAGTCTTATTTACTGTCAAGCAACCTCACTGGCCCTGAAAATTACGTATTACAAGTTTGAAGTCTCATTCCATTTTAGTATTGTTGGAAAATTTTAAAAAGTTTACTTGTTCCATCAGAACAGCCCAGTTAATGTAACAAAGTCACTGTAAAATATGAACTAACAGTCGCAGCAAGGTTGCTTTGGATTGTGCCTTAGAATTTGTATGGCACCATGCTGTCACACCTTTAGACAATCAGCACAGAGTAATACCCTGTGTAGCAATTATTTTAAGCAAGCTCCTATTAGGACTGATTCATTCAAATTTGGTTTGGAATGCAAATCTGGTGACATTATGACATTAATTCTATTCACTTCCCTCTTGTTCTATTATCTACACTATCTTTTGTTCCTGAGTCCTCTCTCTCCAATTACAACTTTAAAGTCTTTGTGACCACCTTATTTATCCTTTCTGCTAGGACCTTGGTTCCAGCATGATTCAGCTGGAGCATCGCCATCCCAATGATATCATTCCTTCCTGTCCCAGTACTGGTAGCCAACATCCCATGAAATTGAATTCCTCTTTCTTATACCATATCTTCAGCCACGTGTTCATCTCCCTAATCAGCTTATTCCTATACTAATTTGCACATAGCTCAGATAATAATCCAGAGTTTATATCCCTAGAGGACCTCCTCATTGATTTAGTTCTGAGTTCCTGGTATTCTCCAAACAGGACTCCCTGCTGACTCAATGTCCTAATGGCTTTTACAGTAACAAAACCCTTTAGTCTCCAATTAGAATGTGTTGTGATTTGGCAGATGGTAATTGCCGGGCTGACCAAATCCAAAGGGGAAACTTGGTTTAGCTATCACAATGATTTGCAATCTGTATTTTATTATGAGATGTATGTGCACTAAAATCAGAAGTAAAGATTCCACTACTACTTTTTGAGATTTTAAATATTAAAATAAAACCTTTACTAACAAAAGAAAAGAAAACTTAAACACACAAGAATACAATTACACAGTTAAATTTAATCTCATATCATTTCCCAAAAGATTGCTATTTAGCTAGATTCATAAATAAGCACCCTTTTCCAGGCAATAGCCTCTGTAGATTCTTAATCTATAAAACATCCAGTAATATTACTGCCAGGCACCCACTGTTGCAATAGGGGAGGCATTTCATAAGCACCTCTCTCCCTCTCACTTGACAATGGAAATCCAAAGCTTGTCACAAAACCTTATTTTCTGAAACAGGTAAGCACTTCTCTGCAGTGACTAGAGGCTGCTTTCACAGTTGACCTTTTCAAGTCCACCCTTCAAGATCTCAAATGGCCACACCTCATACAGCTTTCAATTTCTCCTTCAATATATTTCTCCTCTTTTATCTTTAAACCCATTGTTCTTAACCATCTTTTGAAAATTACATTCCCAGAATCTAAAATTCTTTCATGTTTTCATTATGACCACACTTTTGGGAGAAATAAACTTAATAACTTTGCTTTATGATCTTAGCCAGTTGCAAAACTTCCTCTCTGTCTCTTTGAAATTCAACAGCTAAAACTTTAACTCTTCACTCATCTCCCAAAGCAAATTCCTATTCATGTTGTCTCTACTGGTATCCCATCTTATCTTGTCCACCTCTACTTTAAAATGTCTGCCTTTACACCTAATCCCTTTTGATGATTTCAACCTGCATTCTGACTGTCTTCAGTTTAATTAAATTAGTCACACACACATGCAACATGCACACAACCCCCACAAGTCTGCTTCACAGTATCCCACAGTAATATTGGAAAAAAATGATATTCTCTTAACAATTGATGTTGATACTACAGATCTGCCCTATTGATTCCAGTCTTCCTCTGTTGCTCCACCATTGATAACAGTGCCTTCAATAGCTGAGGCCTTAAGCTTTGGAATTTCCTCCCAACAACAGCTTACATTTATATATAGCCTTTGGCATAACAAAACATCGCAAAGTGCTTCATGGATGATGTTATAAAGCAAAACATGACATTGAGTTACATAAGGAAATATTAGGTAAGGTGACAAAAACATTGGTCAAAGAAGTAGAGAGTAAAGCAGGAAAGAGTAGCAAAGAGGTGGAGATGTTTAGGGAGGGAAGTCCAGAGTTTAGGGCCTTGGCATCAGAAGGTGCAGCTATCAATGCTGGAGCAATCAAAATCAGGGACGGTCGCTAAATATCTCCTCATATCCTAACATCTCCTTTGGCGGAATCCCACTGGTGGGATTTTCCATTGCCCCCAGCCCCATTGTGATGGGGGCCATAAAATTCTGTCCCTTATGTAGCTCACTGTGAAACATGTCAGATAATCACTCCTGTGAATCACTGTGGGATGTTTGACTAGGTTAAAGGTACCATATAAAGGCAAGTTATTGTTGCTGTTGAGCCTGTACAAGAAACCAAAACAAGGTACTAGACACATTTCATTTTAACAGTAAAATGCAACAAAGATGCCACTCTGATCAAATGCTGTTGAAAAATGAGGGTAATTGGATAGATCTTTCAAATACCAGCACAAGTATGATGGGCCAAGTGACTTTCTTTGTGTTGTAAGATTTTATGATACTTTTCCACATTGACAGAAAACTGAAACAATTACATTTCTTGCTCAGTTTCAAACTGTAAAGTGAAAACTATCTCAGCACAAGTTTCCACAGGGCTACAGTTTACAAAGACAGTGAGAGATATAAACAAATTCTTAACACTGCAACTTATAAGTGCCTCCTCTGTTACAGGAAGACTACAAATTCAGAGAGGAAGCTGAGACTGTTTATCATAACTGAAAGTGACAGCAAGCTTATTTCGATGTTAATGCCTGTACACATCACTGTGTTTTAGACTTACTGTTATCCTCCACCAATACATAATCGATGTATGCTCAAAAAACGTGGTCAAAAATGAAGACTACAAGCACTGCAGGCTTCATTTTCTGAAGGAAGCATCCATAGTTGGTCAACATAATCAGCTTGTGTCAACTGTAGCTCAGTTGGCTGCACCCTTGTCTCTGCATCTCAAGGTTTTGGGTTCAAGTCCAACTCCAGAACTTGAATTCAAAAATCAACACTGCTGGAGGTGCCATTTTTTCAGTTGGGAGTTAAAGTGAGGTTTCTTCTGCCTTCTCAGATAGACAATAAAAATCTCATAGCACTATTTGGAAGAAGAACGGGGGAGTTATCCCTGGTGTCCTGGCCAGCGTTTATCCCTCAACCAACAGCACAAAAACCGATTATCTGTCATTAGCATATTGTTGTTTGTGGGAGCTTGCTGTGTGAAAATTGGCTTCCATCTACTACATTAAAACAGGGGCTACACTTCAAAATTACGTAGGTCATGTATTTCAAAGACTGACAGATTGTATCAAAAGGCCCGTCCTTCTGGCTGTTTGCAATAGGCAGAATACTGACTGTACCCAACCAGCCAGTGCTTGCAAAACTCAGAATACAATGCCTAACATTACATGTGATTCCATGATCTGATAGAACTTGCTGAACAATCCCAAATATGCTATTTATTGTACTAACAACCAATTTTAGATTATCAGTTGGGCTCACAATGTGATTCACTTATGTTTGCAAGAAGCTACACATATTCATACGCAGGGCCCTGTCCTCTGTAAGCAGAAAGAAGAATTCCAGACATTGCGCCTTTTTTGAATTAAACAAAAGCATGGAGGCAAAAGATCCCTGGTGCGTTCTCCATGGCAATGCCTCGACCAATCAGAGTCAACTTGACAACCAAACAGCACCCTTTTCACATGTAGTATAAATTGCTGGTCCTTTTGAAATTTGGTATTCTTGTATCAGATGAGTGCAATATAAAAAGCTTTGACAGCATGTCTCTTTTTTGAGCAACACTTCAAAAGTACTGCATCATAAAATATGCTATATAAATGCAAGCCTTTTTTTTTGGTGTGCCTTAGTGGGTACCACTCTCACCTCTGAGCCAGAAGGTCATGGGTTTGTGTCCCCCTTCGATGACCTGAGCACAAAATCTGTATTCTTTCAGCAACTGCTTTCATCTACACTTCACTATCAAGCAGTTTTTCCCAAGTGTCAGTATCTGAAACCTAACAGAAAACAAAAGGAAACCTTAGGGTTTTGGACATTAAACAATCTAGCCCCAGCTTTACGATCCATTCATGCTACAATTTACATTGAAATACACAGAATTTATAACCGGGAAACAGGCCATTCAGCCCAACAGGTTCATGCCAGTGTTTAATGTTCACATGTACCTTCTTCCACCCTAATTCATTTCACACTATCAATATATCCAGTTTTTTCTGCCTCATGTATTTATCTAACTTCTCCTTAACTACTTCAGAACTATTCTCCTCAAACTACCCCATATGGTGGTATAAGAACGGAAGAAGATAAGAATTTGGAGTAGAAGTTGGCAACACAGCCCCTCGAGCCTCCGCTGCTATCCAATGCCCTGGCTCACCTGCTACCTTAACTCTACTTTCCTGCCCAATCCCATATCTTCTGCTCCCCTTAGTATCCAAAAATGAGGTAAGTTCTACATTCTAGTTCACCGTCAACACAAAGCAATTTTGGATTCATATCAATTCTAAATAAATGTTATTTGTTAATATTCTGAATAAGTTTAAATTGAATTTACAGCATCATTACAGTGCCAGTACAGAGCAAAACCACTCCACACCAATACTGCTATTATAATTTCAAAGCACCCTTAAAGATAACTGCTAAACTCTGCGCAACTAATTATACATTTAGCACGTCTTACATTATGGAGAGAAAAGTAACATGCACACATTTTTATATCACACGCAGCACAAATAATGAGCATAAAATTCCAGAGGAAGCTCAATAATTGGGCATAATTAGAGAACATCAAACCCAATCAACGAATCTACAGGTGTCTGAACCCAAGGGACGATGGCTCAAGTGGCCTGTAAAATTTCTCTGCGCCTTTCGATGATATTAGAGCTTTGCAAGGAATGATAGCAGAGTGAGTATGTTACTAGACTAATAATCCAGAGAGCTGGGCTAATGATCTGGAGAAGTGAGTTCAAATCCCACTAAGGCAGCTGGGGAATTTAAATTCAATTAGTTAAATTTCAAGAATAAAAACTAGTCTCAGTAATAGTGACCATGAAACTATAGAATTGTCAAAAAAAAAGATCTACTTCACTAATGGCCTTTAAGGAAGGAAATCTGATGTCCTTACTCATTCTGGCCTATGTGAGACTCCAAATTCACAATCAATAAGGTTGACTCATAACTGACCTCTGAAATTGCCGAGCAGTCAATTGTATTCAAGGTGGCTGCTCATTGCCACCTTCTCAAGGGCAATTACGGATGGACAATAAATGCTGGCCTTGCCAATGATGCCCACATTACATGAATGAGTGAAAAAAGATCATTCACTGCTCTGTTATGGGTGATGGCAGGGGGGTTAGTTTTGTTGTACTTTTGGTTAGCTTCATCCTGTACAATGCTTGTCCAACATATAGCAACAGTCAAGCAAGTGGATTAATGACATATGTCTGTCTAGAAATAGTCTCCAGTTGTCTACCAGCAAAAAAAATTCTGTAATATATATTATAATTGGATATGATTGAGTGCCATTTAATACAATTTTATTAAGGGCATGCTTCAAAACCTTTATACATTTGTAAGTTTCAAAGTCATTAATTTATAAGATTACAAAACTCGCTTTTTGTTGTTTAGCGATTTAGCACATAATCCAGGCTGACATCCCCAGTGCAGTACAGGGGGTATGCTGCACTGTTGGAGATGGTGCCCTGAGGTCCCATCTGTCCTCTCAAGTGATGTAAAATCCCCCATGGCACTATTTCAAAGAAGAACAGGGGTGTTTCCCCGGTGTCCTGGCTAATATTATCCATCAATTAACAGCACTAAAATCATATAATCTGGTCATTATCACATTATTATATGTGGGAGCTTTCTGTGTGTAAATTGACTGACACATTTCCTACATTACAACAGAGACTTCAGAATGTACATCAGTGTCTGTAATGCACTTTACTATGTCCTGAGGTTGTAAAAGGTTCTTTATAAATGCAATTTTTTTTTTTTACTATTTTATGTGCCTTGTCTGAGCTAAGGCTTTTCTTACACCATCAGCCAGCCTCCTGTGACAATGAACTGTGGCACTGGGAGTCGAGATCAACAGACCAATTCTTGTTCTGAGCATTTATCTGTGGAAAACTGGGGCCAATGTGATGTTTTTCCAATGTTGGCAAGTGGCCAAAGCTGTTTTCATGTTCGAGCCTTTTTAAACGTTAGCAATGAAGTGCCAACAATGCAGAGATGGTGACAGGTATTTCACTGTTTGGGATGTGGATGAGGGATTCCTGAAATCCAGTGGCTCCATTTTGGAGCTGCAATTGCTGCATTTGGGATGCAATCCTGGGGGACGGGAGAATCACCAAGGAATCAGCAATGAGCAGAAAGACGCATACAGGTGTCGGGAGCACAGCATTCAACAAAATCGTCAGCAATGCTGTTCTTTATTAAATTTTTCTGAACAGCCTGACGGATTCTTTTAAATTTGAATCGGGTGCTGAACACCCACTCCCTGTCAGCTGTGGTTTAGTGGATAGTACTCTTACCTCTGAGCCAGAAGGTTGTGGGTAGAAGTCGTACTCAAGAGGCTTGAATACAGCACTTCTTCAAAGTAGAGCGGAGCGCTCTCCACTGAGTCCTGACCAGTATTTATTCCGCCAACAGCATCATTATTTTATTCATTCACAGGATGTGGATGTCGCTGGCTAGGCCAGCATTTATTGCCCACCCCTAATTGCCCTTGGGAAGGTGGTGATGAGCTGCCTTCTTGAACCGCTGCAGTCTATGTGGTGTAGGTACACCCACATTGCTGTTAGGAAGGGAGTTCCAGGATTTTGACCCAGCAGCAGTGAAGGAACGACGATATATTTCCAAGTCAGGATTCCTTAAATACATTTATTATAAATAAAATAAAAATACATATAATACAATAAAATACATTTTTGAAGTATAGCCATTGCTGTAATATAGGAAACATAACAGCCAACTTGTCTGCAGCAAGCTCCCACAAACAGCAATGAGAGAATTACCAGATAATCTGTTTAGTTATGTTGATGAAGGGATAAATATTGGCCAGGCATCTCTTTTGAAGCAGTGCTATGGGACCTTTTACATCCACCTGAGCAGGCAAATGGGGTCTCAGTTTAACCTCTCACCTGAAAGACAACGCCCCTGACAAAACAACACTCCTCAGTACCAAACTGAAGTGCTGTCATTTTGCGCTCCAGTCTTGGAGTGGGACTTGCATCCAGAACATCGTGACTCAGAGGTGAAAGTACTACCAACTGAACCATGGCTGAAAAAAATTACTGATCAGAATTATCACATTGCTGTTTGTGAGACCTTCCTGTGTCTGATTTGACTACACTTTAAGAAGTATTTCATTGAAGTGCTTTGGTATGTCCTGAGGTTGCAAAAGGAGCTGTATAAAAGCAGTTTTTTTCTTTCCACTGGCCAGAATGCACTCTCCACCCAACAGAGGACAAAATATTCCATTGGAGTCCAAAACAAAGCATCAAACCCAAATGCATATATCATTAGTGGGGTTCCCACCCTTTTCACTGGATTTTGAAACTTGCCATCCTTAGCTGGTCAGGGCCTATGTGTGACTGACAGCCCACAGTTGATTGTTAACTTCTCTCTCAAGTGGCTGAGCAAACTATACACTTATATCAAATCAGGGCAGCTAGGGATGGGCAATAATTTACCAATGGTGTCCATATTTATGTTTCACATTCGTAGCCCCTCACCCCAAAGGTAATGTTTGTAGTTGAATTGAAGTGTAAATTGGGGAATGGGGTGATGGACTTGGACAAGGGGATCACAGATGTAATTACATCCCCATTTTAAAGTCTTACATTCTGTTTTTAATCATAATACATTAACTATTTATTATTATTTATAGTTAACTAATATAATGTATAGTATATTGGGAAGTAGAGAAGTGCAGTTGACAGGAACAAGGAGTTTCTCTAAACTACAGTCTTATGGAGCTGAGAAATTACTACAGCCTTACTACTGGTGGGAGGCTGTAACTACCATTGCTGAAACTTTTGACATCATTCAGCACACAACTGTGTTCATTTGCGATGATCTGCGTTTCAAAGCATATGGACATACAAGCATACGAATAAGGAGCAGGAGTAGGCCAGTCAGCCCCTCTTCCTGCTCTGCTATTTAATAAGATCATGGCTGATCTGATTGCAACCACAGCTCAGTATTCCCACCTACCCCCTATAACCTTTCACCCCCTTGCTTATCAAGAATCTATCTAGCTCTGCCTTAAAAATATTCAAGGACTCAACTTCCACTGCCTTTTGAAGAAGAGAGTTCCAAAGACTCATGACCCACTGAGAGAAAAAATTTCTCTGCATCTCTGTATTAAATGGACAATGACTCATTTTTAAATCATGAACCCCTGTTCTAGATTCTCCCACAAGAGGAAACATCTTTTTCACAGCCACCTTGTCAAGGCCCCTCAAGATCTTATGGCCTAAATTTTCCGGTTGGCATGGGGCGGGGGGGAGCAGGAGCGGGCGCAGACTCAATCGCTGCCAGCGAATGGGTCCGTGCTGTCATTTTACAGGGACGGGCCATTTAAAGCCCAGGATATTAGCATATTTCTCAACCCCCAAGGATAGCGGGAGTGGGCGGGCGACAGCGGGAGTGGGCGGGCGACAGCGGGAGTGGGTGGGTGGCAGCGGGAGTGGGCGGGTGGTGGCGGGCGTGGACAGACCGCTGGGTCCAATGACAACCAGGCAGCCTATTTAAATAAAGGCCTGGCAGCCTTTATTTCGCTGCTCACAATGGAAAATGCAAGGCCACAGCAGAGGGCTTCGGGTGAGCGGGCCAGTCTGCAGGGTAGGCCAGCAGGACAGGCCAGGCCTGAGGATAAGGCAGAGAGATAAGCCAGGCCAGTGTGCCCCTCGTTTTTCAGATGACTGCCTTGCTGCCCTCCTTGAGGAGGTGGCAGCACAGCGGGAGATGTTGGTCCTCCAGGATGGGAGGAGGAGCACCCCCCACCAGCCCCCCCCCCCCCCCCCCCCCCCCCCCCACATGACGAAATGTGCCTGGGAGGAGGTGGCAGAGATGGTGAGCTCCCGTAACATGGTACAGTGCACATGGATCCAGTGTCACAAGCACTTCAATGACTTGTTGCGCTCTGGCAGGGTGAGTACCATGTTGGCATTGGGCATTTAACCCAGCAGGTCAGCTTACCTCCCTGCTGCCCACCCTCCCCCCCAACAACACCCCCAACCTACGGCTCCCCCAAGTCTGAGTGTTTGACTGCATTGAATCATTGACGGCATTTGTCCTTTGCTGGGTGGGCCAGCAGATACTGCCCATGCTGAGGTCAGCCTGAGAGGGTGGTGAAGAGATGTGTATTGCCCCCACAGCATGTGTTACACGGAGTCCCACATGACTGGTTTGGGGGCAACCTGGAAGAGCTGCACCTAGGCGCTGTGTTTGAACACCAGGACATGTCCTAGGCAGGGTGATGACATGCTGGGAGGGTTGCTTCAAGGTGGTGTGGCAACAAACTGTCCACTACCCTCTGCGCTCCACCTGCTTGCGCCTCCTTGCTGCCCAGCAGTGAGGTCAGCATTGTCCTCCCAATAGCACTGCTGAAGGTTAATTGACTTAATTTTGCAACATGGCTTGATCACTGGCTATGGAAGGATGAGCGCGTAATGAGCCAGAGGGAGAGGGATGGACTTTGTCATTGGCTCCATGCTAACTGATCCTTGTTCTTCCTTTCAGCACCATCGGAGCAGGACCAGGAGGAGGAGCAGCAGAGGCCCGCTCACATCTGAGGGGCCTGAAGTCTCACCAGCCTCACATCATTCCTGCCAGGCAGGCACCAGTGCAGATACAAGCATCTCAGTGGGAATTCAAATATCGGCTAGTGTTCCGGGGCACAGTGGTGAGGGCACTTCACCACCACTGGAGGAGCTGCCAGAGACAGAGAGTGCCCGTGGTGCCAGCAGTCGGAGGACTGCAGGGGACCACGCACATGCTCAGTCGGTGCCTGATGATGTGCCTCTGGAGTTGTCTGCGATGCAGCAGGTGCAGGAAATGCAGCCAGGTGTGCGTGAGCATCTGGGGGAGACACATGAGGCTATGCTTGGCTTGGTCTAGATGGTGGAGGAGTCTACGCAGACGCTCACCAAAGCAATGACCCACATGTCCAAGCGCCATGCATCCTCCATGGAGAGAGTGGCGACTCTCGTGGAGAGCCTACTCCAGGAGACCCATCAGGCTTCCTGGGAATGCATTCTGACCAGCAAGCTCTCACATCTGCATTGACCTCAGATGGTCAGTGCCAGTGTGGGAGATGATGTGGGAATCAAGTATCCCAGCCCGGTGCCCATCCATCCACAGTGAGCAGGGAGGTCCGAAGCGACCTCACATCAGTGCAGCAGCTGCCTGTTGTCTCTGTGGGCTCCTCTCAGGGCGTTCCAGATGAGGGTAGCAGCTTCTCCGCCCCTCTCCCAGTGACCGTATCATCCGGTGAGGCTGCAACGATGGGAAGATGCCAGTGAAACTGGAAGCTCCTTCCCAGGCGGGGCCAGCACAGGCTCCATGGGCCAGAGGACGACCACAAAGGTCATCAAGGACAACAGGACAGCAGAGTCAGCAGGCTGTCTCAGATACCACTCTGAGCGATGGCTCAGCACCAAGATGTAGCAACCGGAAACAAATGCATAATGCACCTTAGGCACACCATGGTTTTTTCACTTGTCATTTTTTTGTTGGCCCGAGTTGAGGCTCTTATGATTTTATTTGATTTGTAACACTCTTGTTTTTTATTGTAGTCAGCTGCTTTGTTTCACACATTAAATTCAGATATGTCACCATGGCTGAGGATGCGTCTTTTCTTCTGCATCTGTATGGTCTCCAAAACTGTAATGAGTGCTTTGTTGGACATTCAGCTTTAATAACAAGGCCCCTAGTGACTATTCCTAACCTGGCAGATTTTGCACTTCAGTGTCGCGTGTTGAGCCGACAGCCCAGGCTTGTCCTGGTGGTCCATCTGTGGTGTGCTAGCTGAAGGTTCATTGGATTAAAGCCTCCCAGGTGTCCCTGCCTCCCTGGACAATGCCCGGGTCAGCTTCTACCCCCTCAGCATTTCCCTGTGCACGCTCATCCTCGGATTCACTGCTGGACTCATTGTGTGCAGCCGCAGACACTGCGTCGATGTCTTCAATGTCTATAGCATCCCCCCTTTCCAGCGCAAGATTGTGGAGAGCACAGCATGCAACCACTATCGCCAAGACACAATACCCCCTGAGTGCTCCAAGCTCTCTCCACCACAGCCCTTGTGGTGCTGTGGCTCCTATTGTACCGCTGCTCAGCTTCTGTTCTTGAATGGCGGAGAAGCGTCATGAGCCATCTTCTGAGGGGTTAGCCCTTGTCACCCAGCAGCCATCCATCCAACCGGGCTGGAGCTCTGAAGATCCCCAACACCTGGGAGATCTGAGGATGTAGGCATCGTGGGGAACTGCCTGAGTATCTTGAACAGACTTGCAGAATCTGCATCTTATAATCACACACTATCTGCACGTTCATGGAGTGGGAGCCCTTCCTGTTGATGAAGGCACCGGGCTCACCTGCTGGCACCTTAATGGCCACATGTGTACAGTCTATTGCACTCTGGACATGGGGGAAGCCAGCAATGGCTGCGAAGCCTCTGGCTCACTGTGTCTGACTTGCCTGGTTCCAACGGTAATGGATGAAGGTCAATGCACACCCGAATAGTGCGTCTGTAACCCACTTGACACAAGTGTGGACAGCTGATTGGGAGACACTGCAAAGATCACCCACCGACCTCTGGAAGGAGCTGGAGGCATAGAAGTTGAGGGTAGTTGTGACCATTAGAACCACTGGCATGGGGTGATAACCCACACAGTTTGCAGAGATCTCAGGACCAATCATTTGACAGATGGAGGTGACTGTCGCCCTTGAGAGACAGAGCCTCGTTCGGCACTGCACCTCAGACATATTGAGATAGCTACTTCGTTGCCTGTGTATCCTGGCAGCAGGATAGTGGCATCTTCTGCGGCACATTCCGCCTTGGACTCCCTGTTAGCCCTGTGCCCCTTGTGCTTGCGCCTCTCCTCCCAAAGATGGCTCCCCTGGAGGTTGATTGTGCACTCCTGGCCTCCTCCCCTTTCTAGCCCTCCCTCCTCAGAGGAGCTGCCTCCAGTGGACAGTTCAGCTCCCATTCCCAGGCTAAAGGAAAGTTTCCTGAAACCTGCAGGCCCAGAAAAAATTCCTCACTGCAGAGTGCTGACCTGAAGGTTAAGAGTGCAAAAAAAGCAGCTGGTTTGCGTTTTGAAGTATGCAGATCACACAAGCAAGTGTGCAAAACTTTCATAAATAAATACTTTACTGTGCACATTCATGGCACCAGTGAGCCCTCTCATCCCGCCCGTGGATTAGGTTAATACAAAGGTGTCCTATCTGCCTGCCCTTTGCGCTCATGCGCCGACCCAAAGATTGCACGGGCGCCAAAAAATTGGCAGTGATTGAACATTTATGGGCCTTCAGTGGCCCGTTAATTAATGGTGGCCATGCGCGGACATCATTGCGCGCCCGCCCTGCCAAATATCACGATAGCGCGTGGTGATGTCGGGACGCTCACCCAACATCACTGCGTGTCATTTTATACACAGACGTGTGGGACCTGCCCCCACATGACAATGGGAAAATTCTGCCCTATATGTTTCAATCAAGTCACCTCTCACTCTTCTAATCTCCAGCAGATACAAAGCTAGACTATCTAACCTTTCCTCATAAGACAACCCGTCTATTCCGGGCATTAGTTTAGTAAACATTCGCTGAACTGCTTCCAGTAAATTTACATTCTTCCTTAAATAAGGAGACAAATATTGTATATAGCACTCCAGCTGCAGCCTTGCCAACGCCCTATATAAATGAAGCATAACCTCCCTACTCTTGTATTCAATTCCCCTCTCAATAAATGAAAACATTCAATTAGCTTTCCTAATTACTTGCAGTGCCTGCATACTAACCTTTTGTGATTCACACACTCGGACACCTAGATTCCTCTGCATTTCAGAGCTCTGCAATTTCTCACCATTTAGATAATATACTTCTTTTTTATTCTTCCTGCCAAAATGGACAATTTCACATTTTCCCACATTATACTCCATTTGTCAGATCTTTGCCCACTCACTTAACCTATCTATATCCCTTTGTAGCCTCCTTATGTCCTCTTCACATCTTACTTTCCTGCCTATGTTTGTATCATCAGCAAATTTAGCAATCATTCCCTCGGTCCCTTCATCCAAGTCATTTATATAAATTGTAAAAAGTTGAAGCCCCAGCACTGATCCCTGTGGCACACCATTCGTCACATCCTGCCAACCAGAAAAAGATCCTTTTATGCATACCCTCTCTTGCCTGTTGGCTAGCCAATCTTCTATCCATGCCAATATGTTACCCCCTACACCGTGAGCTTTGATTTTCTGCAATAACCTTTGATGTGGCACTTTATCAAATGCCTTCTGAAAACCTAAGTACAGTACATCCACTGGCTCCCCTTAATCTACAGCACATGTGACTCCTTCAAAGAACTCCAATAAACTGGTTTATCATGATTTCCCTTTCACAAAACCATGTTGACTCTGTTTGGATTACCTTGAAGTTTTCTAAGTGCTCTGCTATAACATCTTTAATAATAGCTTCTAACATTTTCCCTATGACAGATGTTAAGCTAACTGGCCTGTAGTTTCCTGCTTTCTGTCTCCCTCCCTTTTTGAATAAAGGAGTTATATTTGCTATTTTCCAATCTAATGGAACATTCCCCGAATCTAGGGAATTTTGTAAAATTTAAACCAACGCATCAACTATTCCCCTAGCCACTTCTTTTAAGACCCTAGGATGAAGTCCACCAAGACCCCGGGATTTGTCAGCTCCTAGCTCCAACAGCTGAACGCAATCTTTCAATCATCATTTGACATCTAATATTGATCAAGTGAAATCACTGACTTGAAATTAAATCAACCAGCACTCAAACCACATCAATTGTAAACATTTATTTGCTTCAAAGTGCTCAGAAGTGTTCAACTGATGAGCATCAGCAAAGGCATTCAACTGACAACTTGAAGCTTAGGTTGTGGGAAACTGTTAGTGATCACAGTTAACAGGCATCAGATATTTCTATGTCCCCAGTGTGTAGGTTGTTTAACATCAGTGTACATTCACTTGATTATTATGGGAGTGCAAACACATCCCCCTCCCATTTTTCGGGTGACTTTACCCTGAAAGGTAAAGTAAAGCGAAATCAGTACTGTAATGCAAAAGGTAAGCTGAATCAGGACACATTAACAGATTTTAAAATTAATTGGGATGTGTACCCTGGAGGTCTGCCAGAAAATGTGCTGGGGGACACCCGAGAGGTCCACCAGGAAAGGACTGCACAAGGATTGCCTGAGAAGCTTAAACTCCCAATAGGCAATTACCCAGCATTTAAATCAGAGACTTCGGATGGTTCTGACTCTCTTAGCAGAATAGTTACCCAGGAAAAGTTAGAAGGATGAAAACCACTTCTAATTCCTGGATAACTATGGGCGGAATCTTTCCCTCCCACCAATGGTGGGAATCACGGTGAGCAGGTGCACAAGATTTGACATTAGTCAAAAAATCAGTTACCAGATATCGGAAAATGAGTTTGGAATCTTGCTCTTCTGACATCTGTGGCATGTTAATGGTGGGTGAACTTTCTTGCTGGGAATTCTATTTGTGTCTCATGAATACTCATTAAAAGGCCAACAGAATGAAATCTTGTTCAACCTTCAAATTTTCCACCCCGCCAACTGGAATTTAGACCGTTCTGGTTCACAATTCTGCATAAGCGGTGTGCACCCGGCAAGGGAGGCTTCCTCAACTTACCAGATACTTGATGCCTCCTTCCCTATTGTTACAAACCATTCTCGGATGCCGGGAGAAGCTAATGCAGGAGATAGTACACACGGGAAGTGGGTTGGGAGGCACGAAGTGGGGCTGGAAGGCTGGAGGGTGGGTTGGAAGGCATGAAGATGGGGTAGATTGTGCAAAGGGGGTTGGATGACACAAAGCGAGGTATGGAAGGATGGTCAGGGATGGAGTGTCTGGGAAGGGGGTGTAGAGTGTTTTAGAGGGCATGGTCTGTGGAGTCAACATAGTGTCCTGCAGGGAGAACTCAGGGTGCTGGTGCAGGAGGGACAGTGACAGTCAGAGGGGGAAGAGGGATGATTTAGGGTGGGAGGGTGTGTGTTTTTTTGGGTGTCGGTGTCATTGGGAAGGTCATTAGGGGGACAAGAAGGGTGGCATGGTAAAGGAAAAAGAAGGATCAGTGTGGGCATGGGCACGGTAACAGGTATGGGCTCCGAGGGGAGGAAAAGCATGTGGAGGTGGATAGTGATAGGGTCCAGGATTGGTGGTGGGGGTGTGCTCAAAGGTGAGAGAGGTAAGAGTACAGGTCGCACTGGGTGGGTCAATAGTGATGGGGTGAAGTTGGTGGGTGACAGGGGAGGGTAAAAGGTAGTGGAGCGGGTTTGGAAGGAGACCTGCACCATCTCACCAGCAGCGAGAGCAATGCTCTTGATATCAAAATGCAATACATCGATGTGGGAGGAGGGTCTTTTTGGGGGGTGGGCTTCAAGGTCAGCACAGTTGGCCAACTAAAGGGCACTTTTACAATCATGGGGAAACTGTATGTGAACAAGGGTCAGTAGAGATCCTCACTCCATGGTGAAGCCCACACAGCAGTAGGTCTGGCCCAGAGGGTTCTCATAACATGGCGATCCTAGAAAGCTGTAGAGCTGCCGATCATTCTGAGCTATTTGCCACCGGCTGCAGCCAGAGGTAGGGATGAAGGGAGAGAAAGAGGTGGATGCCTACAAGGGGCACAGCTGGTGGGTGGCAGCCAAATCGCTACTCCAAACATCCATCCTCCTGACAAAGGCTCATATGGTTAGTCGTTCTATGCTGTCAAGAGAAAGGTCTCTGTAAAGAGCCTCAAGGATAATGGAGGTAAACTGAATAGTATGAGAGGGAAGCTTCTCGCACATAGCTCTCACCACCCTTGTCAAAGAGCAATGTCTCCATGCCCAGTCATGTATGAATGGGAGGAACACCCATCTTTGGTCGTTCACCTGGAATGAGTGAAGTGCATGTGACCATTAAAGCAACTGGCAGTATGTTGGAATCCACAAAACTTCCAAATGGCGCAAGTGAACATATATTTAAAAATGTCCAAATTGTATACCCATGCCCCGATGTGCATTCAAAACTTTTTAATTTTCCTTACTCTACCACCACATCTGAGCACAGTCCCAACATCTGCAGCTGAGGTGAAGGCAGCTAGCTAAATGCTATGCTCTGTTGTCTCAGCTGACTTGGGTCAGTGTCCTCTGGAGGCCCAAGGCCTGGATGGCCTCAGCCTGCTATGGGTCTCATGCTCTGGGGCAGGTGCACCTTCTTTGGCCTGACCTGCTGGAGGCATTGGGGTCAATGACAGAGGGGAGGCAGAGCAGCAGGACACCCTTGGCGTGTGTGGCCATGACAGACGGTAGAATTTTAATTCAATAAAAAACTCTGGAATTAAAAGTCTGATGATGACCATGAAACCATTGTTGATTGTTGTAAATACAACACCTGGTTCACTAGTGCCCTTCAGGGAAGGAAATCTGCTGTCCTTACCTGGTCTGGCCTACATGTGATTCTAGACCCACAGCACCATTAAATGCCCTCTGAAATGGCCTAGCAAGCCACTCAGTGGTATCAAACCGCTACAAAGTCTCAAAAAAATAATGAAACCAGCTGGAACACCCGGCATCAACATTGGCACCAGAAATGACAACGGCAATCTCAGCCCTGTCGACCCTGCAAAGTCCTCCTTACTAACATCTGGGGGCTAGTGCCAAAATTGGGAGAGCTGTCTCACACTAGTCAAGCAACAGCCTGATACAGTCATCCTCATGGAGTCATAACTTACAGATAATGTCCCAGACTCCACCACAACCATCCTTGGGTATGTCCTGTCCCACTGGCAGGACAGACCCAGCAGAGTTGGCAGCACAGTGGTATATAGTCAGGAGGGAGTTGCTCTGGGAGTCCTCAACATTGACTCCAGTCCCCATGAAGTCTCATGGCATCAGATCAAACACAGGTACGGAAACCTCCTGCTGATTACCACATACCGCCCTCCTTCAGCTGATGAATCAGTGCTCCTCCATGTTGAATCCCACTTGGAGGAAGCACTGAGGGTGGAAAGGGTGCTAACTGTGCTCTGGATGGGGGACTTCAATGTCCATCACCAAGAGTGGCTTGGTAGCACCACCACAGACCAAGCTGGCCAAGTCCTAAATGACATAGCCGCAAGACTGGGTCTGCAGCAAGTGGTGAGGGAACCAACAAGCGGGAAAAACACACTTGGCCTCACGCTCACCAACCTGCCTGCCGCAGATGCATCTGTCCATGACAGCATCAGTAGGAGTGACCACCGCACAGTCCTTGTGGAGACAAAGCCCCGCCTTCACATTGAAGATACCCTCCATCGTGTTGTGTGGCACTACCACCATGCTAAATGCGATAGATTTCAAACAGATCTAGCAACTCAAGACTGGGCATCTATGAGGCACTGTGGGCCATCAGCAGCAGCAGAATTGTACTTGAACACAATCTGTAACATCATGGCCCAGCATATCCCCCACTCCACCATTACCACCAAACCAGGGTGTCAACCCTGGTTCAATGAAGAGTGCAGGAGGGCATGACAGGAGCAGGATCAGGCATACCTAAAAATTAGGTGTCAACCTGGTGAAGCTATAACACAAGACTGCTTGTGTGCCAAATAGCATAAGCAGCAAATGATAGACAGAGCTAAGTGATCCCACAAGCAACTGATCAGATCTAAGCTCTGCAGTTCTGTCACATCCAGTCGTGAATGGTGGTAGGCAATTAACCATCTCACTGGTGGAGGAGGCTCCACAAATATCCCCATCCTCAATGATAGGGGAGCCCAGCACATCAGTGCAAAAGATAAGGCTGAAGCATTTGATACAATCTTCAGTCAGAAGTGCAGAGTGGACAATCCATCTCGGCCTCCTCCAGAGGGCCCCAGCATCACAGATGCCAGTCTTCAGCCAATTCAATTCACTCCACGTGATATCAAAACACTGCTGAAGCATTAAATACTGCAAAGGCTATGGGCCCTGACAATATTCTGGTAATTGTACCGAAGACTTGTGCTCCAGAACTTGCCACGCCCCTAGTCAAGCTGTTCCAGTACAGCTACAGCACTAGCATCTACTCGGCTATGTCGGAAATTGTCCAAGTATGTCCTGTCCACAATAAGCAGGAAAAATCAAACCCAGCCAATTACTTCCCCATCAGTCCACTCTCAATCATCAGTAAAGTAACGGAAGGAATCATCAACAGTGCTATCAAGCAGCATTTGCTTAGCAATAATCTACTCACTGATGCCTAGCTTGGGTTCTGCCAGGGCCACTCAGCTCCTGACCTCATTACAGCCTTGGTTCAAACATGGAAAAAAGAGCTGAACTGCCAAGGTGAGGTGAGAGTGACTGCCCCTGACATCAAGGCAGCATTTGACCGAGTGTGGTATCAAGGAGCCCTAGCAAAACTGGAGTCATTGGGAATCAGGGGGAAAACTCTCCACTAGTTTGGGTCATACCTAGCACAAAGAAAGATGGTTGTGGTTGTTGGAGATCAGTCATCTCAGTCCCAGGACATCACTGCAGAAGTTCCTCAGGGTAGTGTCCTCAGCCCAACCATCTTCAGCTGCTTCATCAATGACCTTCCTTCCATCATAATGTCAGAAGTGGGGATGTTCACTGATGATTGTACAATGTTCAGCACCATTCCCGACTCCTCATGTACTGAAGCAGCCTATGTCCAAATGCAGCAAGACCTGGACAATATCCAGGCTTGGGCTGACAAGTGGCAAGTAACATTTGCGTCATTCATGTGCCAGGCATGATCATCTCCAATTAGAAAGAATTTAACCAACACTCCTTAATGTTCAAGGGCATTACCATCACTGAATCCCCCACTATCAACATCCTGGGGGTTACCATTGACCAGAAACTGAACTGAACTAGCCATATAAATACTGTGGCTACAAGAGCAGGTCAGAGGCTAGGAATCGTGCGACACATAACTCACCTCCTGACTCCCCAAAGCCTGTCCACCATCTGTAAGACACAAGTCAGGAGTGTGATGGAATACTCCCTGCTTGCCTGGATGAGTGCAGCTCCCACAATACTCAAGAAGCTTGATACCATCCAGGACAAAGCAGCCCGCTTGACTGGCACTACATCCACAAATATTCACTCCATCCATTACCAACATATAGAAGCAGCAGTGTGTACCATCAACAAGATGCACTGCAAGAATTCACCAAGGCTCCTTAGACAGCACCTTCCAGACCCACGACCACTAGAAGGATAAGGGCAGCAGATAGATGGGAACACCACCACCTGAAAGTTCCCCCAATTTATTCACCATCCTGACTTGGAAATATGTCACCGTTCCCTCACTGTTGCTGGGTCAAAATTCTGAAACTCCCTTCCTAACTGCACTGTAAGTGTACCTACACTATATGGACTGCAGCGGTTCAAGAAGGCAGCTCACCACCAGCTTCTCAAGGGCAGCTAGAGATGGGCAATAAATGCTGGCCCAGCCAGCGAAGTCCACATTCCCTGAATGAATATAAAATTTTTTTTTAAAGTTTTAAAATCTCTTTGAATCACCAACACTCTGTCCTCTGGCCATTTGCAGAAGCTTGTCATCTGACTCGGACATTGCAGCGGCCTGGTCTCCAGCAGTCCTGCGAGTACCAGAGACCTCGGCTCTTACTGCCTCTGCCTACTGTGGACACGTGTCTGTGAATTGGCCACCAGACAGTGACCCCGGCCTACACTAGATCTATGATCCACCGATGTATATGTCTCTGCACTGGTGGAGGGTGCAGGTGAACACGGTGATGGCTCGGGCTTCCTTCTGTGGAGGACACTGATCTACCCTGCACCTTCCTTATGGCACCTGGAATGGAGAAAAGAGAGAACAAATGACCAGCTGGATTGGAGCAAACATTACATACATCTCTCACAGTCTTGTACAAAGTTGTCTCTATATAATGGATGCTTCCTCACTGGGTTGTGGGAGAGGCTGACCTCACATTGGCTCATGCTTGGTCTCTGTCCTCCCCTGCCAGCTCTGCAGCCTGCTGCTCAAATTGTGTGAGGTTTCATAGGTTCTGGATTCCACCTCCCATCATCTCTCTATCCCCCTTGTTGTGCACTATCTTCTCCTGCATAAAGACAAGTGGATCAAGTGTGAACACAGAGATCAAAACAAAAAAACTGCAGATGCTGGAAATCCAAAACAAAAACAGAATTACCTGGAAAAACTCAGCAGGTCTGGCAGCATCGGCGTCATCTTCTCCGCCGATGCTGCCAGACCTGCTGAGTTTTTCCAGGTAATTCTGTTTTTGGCAAGTGTGAACACGTTGGATGAATGGGCAGGTCTGGGGCTGGTAATCCTGTGACGACTAACTCATCTCCTGACTTCCCACAGCCTGTCCACCATCTTCAAGGCACAAGTCAGGAGTGTGATGGAATACTCTCCACTTGCCTGGATGAGTGCAAGTCCCACAACACTCAAGAAGCTTGACACCGTCCAGGACAAAGCCGCCCGCTTGATTTATCACCCTATTCACCACCTTCAACATCCACTCTGCCCACCACCAACATACAGTGGCAGCAGTATGTACCATCTACAAGAACCACTGCAGCAACTGACCAAGGCTCCTTTGACAGCATCTTCCAAACCCACAACCTCTACCAGCGAAAAGGACAAGGGCAGTAGATACATGGGAACACCACCACCTGAAAGTTCCCTTCCAAGCCACACACTGTCTTGGTTTGGGACTGCATGGCTTTCCCTTCACTGTTGCTGGGTCACAATTTTAGAAATTCCAACCCAACAGCACTATGGGTGTACCCACACCACATGGACTGCAGCAGTTTAAGAAGCAGCTCACCACCACCATGTCCACATGGGTAATTGGGGATGGCTAACAGAAATGCTGGCCCAGCCAGCGACACCCTCGTCCAATGAAAGAATAAGTAGAAAATCAATGCTGATGTGAGATTGCAGTGAGGAGAAGTTTGACTTACCCTGGCAGAACAGATAAGATCATTCCTTCCTTTCCTGCACTGCAGGGTAGGCCCCAAGGCTTGGGGTGGGGGAGCGTGGAGAGTGGGTAGGTCTTGAGACTTGCGGGTTGGAGAGAGGGTATACCTTGAGACTTTGGGGGAGGGGGGCATTGTGGAGAGAGGGTAGATACTGAGACTTGGGTGTCATGGTAGGCCCCAAGACTTGGACGTGGGCATCACTGGCTAGGCCAGAATTTATTGCGTTTCCTTAATTGCCCTTGAGAAGGTTGTAGTGAGCCACCTTCTTGAACCATTGCGGTCCATATGGTACAGGTGCATCCAATGTTGTTAGGAAGGGTATATTAGTGTCATTAGTGTTTTTATCTAGTGAGAGTGAAGGAATGGTGATATATTTCCAAGTCTGGATGGTGTGAGACTTGGAGGGGAACTTGCAGGTGTTAGTATTCCCATGAGCCTGTAATCCTCTGGGTGGTAGAGGTCATGGGTTTAGAAGGTACTATTGAAGGAGCCTTGGTGAGTTGCTGCAGTGCATCTTGTAGCTGGTACATACTGGAGCCACAGTGCACCAGTGGGTGGATGGGATGCTAATCAACCAAGTTGCTTTGTCCTAGATGGTGTCAAACTTCTTAAATATTTTCCAAGCTGCACTCATCCAGGCAAATAGATAGTGTCCCATCCCTGGCTTGTGCCTTGTAGATGGTGCAATCACCTGTGAGAGTCAGGAGGTGAGTTATCTGCAACAGAATTCTTAACGTCTGAACTGTTCTTGTAGCCATATTATATATATAGTTGGTCCAGTTCCGTTTCTGGTCAATAGTGGTGTTGATGTTGGGGGATTCAGCGATGGTAATGCCATTGAATGTGAAGGAAGATGGTTAGATTCTCTCTTGTTGGAAATGGTCATTGCCTGGCACTTGTGTGGCAGAAATATTACTTACTATTTAACATCCCAAGCCTGAATGTTGTTCAGGTCATGGACTGCTTCAGTATCTCAGGAGTTGCAAGTGAAACTGAACACTGTGATCATTAATGAACATCCCCACTTCTGACACTGTGATGGAGGGAAAGCTATTGATAAAGCAGATGAAGTTATTGGGCCTAGGCCACTATCCTGAAGAACTCCTGCAGTGATATTCTGGGACTGAGATGATTGGCGTCCGAGAACCACAACCATCTTACTTTGTGCTAGGTATGACCCCAACTATTGGAGACTTTTCCCCCCAATTCCTAATGACTACAATTATACTAGGGCTCCTTGAAGCCACACTCAGTCAAATGCTACTTTGACATCAAGGGCAGTCATTTTCGCCTCACCTCTGGAAGTCAAGTCTTCTTTCCATGTTTGGCCCAAGACAGTAATTAGGTCAGGTGCCAAGTTTCTCTGGCAACGACACTTTCCATTACTTTGCTGATGATCGAGAGTAGACAGATGGTGCAGCAATTGGTTGGATTGGATTTGTCCTGCTTTTTGTGAACAGAACATACCTGGGCAATTTTCCAGATTAAGGTAGGTGTACTGAAAACACTTGGTTAGGGGCATGTCTAGCTCTGGACACATGTATTGAGCACTACAGGTGGGATGTTGTAAGGGCCCATAGCCTTTGCAGTATCCAGTGCACTCTGCCGTTTCTTGATACCATGTGGAATAAATCAAATTGATTGAAAGCTGCCATCTGTGATGGTGGGAACCTCAAGAGGAGGCCCAGGTGGAACATCCACTTGGCACTTCTGGTTGAAGATGGTTACAAATATTTCAACCTTGTGTTTTGCACTCAAATGTTGGGCTCTGCCATCACTGAGGATGGAGATGTTTGTGGAGACTTCTCCTCCCACTAGTTGTTTAATTGTCCACCATCATTCATAGCTGGGTGTGATGGGACTGCAGAGTTTTGCTCTAATCCATTGGTTGTGTGTTTGCTCAGTTTTCATATGCTGCTTCTACTGTTTAGCACACACAGAGTCCTGTCCAGGTTGGCATTTAATTTTTAGGAATGCCCATTGTTGCCCCTGGCATATTCTCCTAAACTCCTAATTGAAGCAACATTGGTCCTTTGCTTGATTGTAATAGTACAGTGAAGGACATGCACGGCCATAAAGTTACACATTGTGATGTTAAATGATCGTGTCCCTGATGATAACCCACTGTACCTCATGGATGCCTAGTTTTGAGCAGCTGGACCTGTTCTGAATCTATCCATTAAACACAGTGATAAAGCTACGCAACACAATGGAAGGAGTCCTCAGTGTGAGGGTAAATCTTCACCTCCACAAGGACTGTGCGGTTGTTACTCGTACCAAGTCTGTCATGGAAAACTACAGCCATGTTGTATGCCCTTTCTGTTTTCATGTTGTGACATGCAGCAGCAATCCATATCAATGAAGGCAGGATTCTACTTTATTTCTGTAACTGTAATGCGAATATTGTAAACAACGTTAATTAAATCCTGCTGCACTGAAGGTACGATCTTTCAGAGAAGCCTTTAAACCAAGGCCTCGTCTGCACTCACAGGAAAACATAAAAGATCCCATGACACTATTTGGAAGAAAAGTGGGGTAATTTTGTCCCAGAGTTCTGGCCAATAGTTACCCCTTAACAAACATCACTAAAAAGGACAGATTCTCTGCTCATTGCTGTTTGTGAAAACTTAATTGGTTGCCACATTTCCTACTTTACAACAGTGACTACAATTCAAAGGTATTTCACTGGCGGTAAAGCACTCTGGGATATATTGAGGTTATGAAAGACACTATAGAAATGAAAGTCTTCCTTTCCTTTACTGTATAGAGAAATGGCCTACAGCTTTGTGAGCTGTTCAACTGTAATATGTTTTGATCTGATGTTGGACCTGTGCCTGAAATATTAAAACAGTTTCCTTCCTTCACAAACAATGCCGAATACATTGAGTGTGTTTTTTTTAAATTCATTCATGGAATGTGACAAGGCCAACATTTATAGCCCATCCCTAATTACCCTTGAGAAGGTGATGGTGAGCCGACTTCTTGAACTGCTGCAGCTTTGTAGGGATACTTCCAGTGCTGTAAGGGAGGGAAGCCCAGGATTTTGATGTGACAATGAAGGGATGATGATATTTTTCTAAGTCAGAATGTAGCTTGGAGGAGAACTTCCAGGTGGTGATTTTCCCATGTGTCTGCTGTCCTTGTGGTAGAGGTCTTGGGTTTGGAAAGGTGGTTGAAGAAAGCTTGGTGAATCTCTGCAGTGCATCTTGTAGATGGTACGGACGGCTGTCATTGTGCTTTGGTGACCAAGGGAGCGAAGGTCTAAGGTGTTGGATGCGATGTCATTTTCTGTTTCTTGTTTTAGATTTCAGTGAACTGTAGTACTTTTGAGTATTTTTGTATTAAGGTACCTACTGCAGACCCACTTTCCTAATAGGTAGCTACTATCAGTTCTTTGAATATGTCTGTACAGCCTCAAGAAGCAACACGGCAAATAACCCTCGTTCCATGATCACACGTGCATTGCCAAATTAATTTGATCCTTCTCCTTTCCTACTAAAACTGAAAATGACTACTCATTTTCTTCTTTATCCAAAGGTAGAAGTGGGACTGTGAATAAAATGTTCCTCGTTTTTGCAAAGTAGAAGTAAATGGCACTCATAGGAATTGCTGCCCTTATGTCAGCCTCAAATTACAGTGTTCATAAGGACAAATTGCAATCAAACCTAGTAGCTGTTAAAAATAAAATCATTAGAAATCTTGTCAAGCATTCTCCACCTAGGGGCTAAATATGCTAATGTTCAAATGAAAAGCAATCCAGCTCCACAACTATTTCTTAATACATCTTTTAGCAAACGGTGGCAACTCAATTATAATATGATTTATGGCCGTCACTGAAAACAACTGGTATCATTGGTTCCCATCCAAGTGTTTGACTGGCATGCAAACCTGTGTTAATGGATCTTAATTGAAATGTAGTGATTTAATTGGATGACCAGTGGGCATGACTATTCCCAGGTAAAGCCATAAGTTCTTGGAACCCAATTTAAATCCTAAAATAACACGATGCATGAGTGTCACAGTAATTTCATAGAATCATAGAATGGTTACAACACAGAAGGAGCTCTTCAGCCCATCAATCCTTTACTGGCTCTCTGCAATGGCAATTTAGCTCATTTTACTCCCACAGCCCTTTGCCCATAGCCCTGCAAATTTATTCCCTTCACGTGTTTACCCAATTCCTGTTTGAAAGCCATGATTGAATCTGCTGTACATCCCTCTCAGTCAGTGCATTCCAGGTCCTAACCACCTGCTGTGCAAAAAAGTGCTTGCTCATGTCGCCATTGATTATTTTGTCATTCACTTTAAATCAGTGTTCTCTGGTTCTCAACCCTTCTGCCATTGGAAACAGTTTCTCCCGATCTACTCTTGCCCAGGCCCCTCAGAATTTGAGTACCTTTATCAAATTTCCCCTCAACCTTCTCTTCTCTAAGGAGAACCCTGGCTTCTCCAATCTCTCCACGTAACTGAAGTTTGAAGCATTCCTACTGGAAGAACGCAGACATTTTTTTTTCTCCTGCAAATGGAGACAGGCAACTAATTAAAAACCATTGTTCCAGGACTTGCGTGTTAGAGCACCATAGCCAAGTTCAGGGTCACCCCAGTGAAGGGCTGAAAACTTAAATTGTTTTTTCTGTACTCAGTTTATGATGATTGAGCTCAAATCAAAAGCACAGCAATGTGGTAGTGTAGTGGTCATATTACTGGATGCAGAAGCCTGAACAAATGATCCAAAGACTGGAGTTCAAATCCCACCAGGGCATGGCAGCTGGAGAAATTAAATTCAATTAAGTAATCAGTACTGATGACCTCCCGGCCCACAGAATGTGGTTGTCTCTTAACTACCCCCTGAATGGTCTTAAAAGCCACTCATCGATAAAATTAACTTTCTCCCTAACAGCAATGTGGATGTACCTACACCAAATGGACTGCAGCAGTTTAAAAAAGGTGGCTCAAGTGCATATAAGGATGAGCAATGGTCTTCAATGAATGAAGGTAAAAACACTTCAGTGGTATGGTAATAAATTGGCCACATTGAGAAGAGGTAGTTGAAAACAGAGGTTATTAGAAACTTCCTTGATTGATTAAGCTGGGAAAGTTACCTGAACTAAAATCAGGAAATTACCCAGCAGGTCTGGCAACATCTGTGGAGAGAGGGACAGAGTTGGGTCTGTGACATTTTGCAACCCCATATTAGTGTTTAATTCATTGCCACTTTCCTTCCAGGAATGCCACCTTGAAGAAGTTTTGCTCCACTCTCTGAGGGGATTTCTTTGCCTCTTTTGCCTGGTTCATTTTCAATGCTTCCCATTTCCCTTCTTCCATGCATTTGATCACACACCTTTTCCCTTTTCTTCCTTATACCTTTACCATGGTCTAACAGTCATCAAACTGAAACATTTTCTCTTCCCAGAGAAGCTGCCAGGCCTGCTGAGTACTTCCAGCATGTTCTATTTTTATTTCAGATTTCCAGCATCATTGTCAGTTTCACTTCATTATTGACAATGACCATTTCTTGTGTGTGTACTGTCATCTGTTGTGCATTCTGACATGGCTGTTAAACCCAATTCTTTTTCTCTTTCATGAGTCATGGGCATCACCAGCAAGGCCAGCACTTGTTGATCACATGTAGGCCAGACCAGATAAAGATGGCAGGATTTCCTTCCTTATAGGGCAGTAGTAAACCAGATGAGTCTTTACAACAATTGATGATTATTTCATGGTAACAATTATTCTAGATTTATTAATTAAGCTGATTTGATGGGTTTTGAACCTATGTATCCAGAGTATTAGGCTAGGCCTCTGGATTACTAGTCCAGTGACTTTACCACTATGCCATCATCTCCTCTGCATGGCCTTCCACTGTGAGGACAAGGATAAATTGCCTGATTTTGTTGGGACTGCCTGGTTTGCCCAGCTTGCCTCTTGTCCTTAACTGCCTGTATTCTCTGCTTTTGTACTGGGAGAGCTATCTGTTGGTTCTTCTTTAACCAGACTCTCTGATGAATGTACATGGTCCCATGGCACTATTTTGAAGAAGAGCAAGAAAATTCTCTCCAGTGTTCTGGCAAATATTTATCCCTCAAACATGACATTAGAGAGAGTCAGGTTATCAGATCATTAGCACATTGTTGTTTGTGGGAACTTGCTGTGCACCAATTGGCTGCCACATTTCTGACATTATAACAATGCACTTCAAAAGTACTTTTGGATGTCCAGGAGGTTGTTGAAGGTGCTAGGTAAATGCAAGTTTTTCTTTCTAAACATCCCTAGAAACCATAGAATGTTACAAAACCATAGAAGGGTTTTGAGGATTCCTTTGTCCAATCTATTAATAAAAGTGTTGACCCAGTTACATTAAGTGGGTAAATGATTCCAATAAAACAGAAAACAGATGACCTTCATACATGCAGATTACACGTACACTTACTAGTACTGCTGACAGTCACTGCTAGAGTCTCTTGCAAATGGGGAAAAGAATTAGAATCTGTCGGTCACCTTGGAACAATCTTTGCAAGATGGTTTTAATTCTCAATGTTCATGGTGCTTGGAACAGCTTTCCTAGCCTCTTTAACCTCTTCTTTTGCTGTAGATATTACCTTTGCTGAAGATTGCAGACACTGCGCTTGGCATTGTGTGATTATCATTATCAGATACCGAATAGGAGCTGTAGCTACCTGAGTATAATCCCAATCTGGATTGGAAAGGAATTAGTGTGCACTGAGTCTATTTATCAACAGGTCAAGTGCAGAAGCAACATAATTCGAATATAGATAGGCAATCATTGGACTTTAATATCCCTGCTTCAAAGCAATGACAGTCCTTTTTCTCATCTTTGCCATTATTGAAATGTAATATATCGCAAATGCTTTGATTCACGCTATTGAATTGTTGTGATTGGTAATAAGATTCTGAGTGTTCAGGTGACAGAGGAATCTTTGGATGGTTCTTACTGCAAGATTGGATTCTGAGCCTTATAAATGAGTCTTCTACAATAACCATGGGTTCAGGGAAACTATGCTTGTGATTGACAGATAAATATATAAATCCCACATTCCCAATATTGAGCTGTGCTCATATTAAGTCTGGGTCATAGTTAGGGATAAACTATAGCTCTAAATCTTTGACTAGCTGTTAGCTGTAGCTCGGTGGGTATTACTTTTGCCTACCTCTGAATCAGAAAGTTATGCATTCAAATTCCACTACAGACACTTGAGCAACAAAATCTAGGTTAGTGCTGGTATGGAGGGAGTGCTGCCTTTTGGGTGAGGTGTTAAACTAAAGTCTTTCTTCCCTCTCAAGTGGATCTGACAACAGCCCAACAACACCTGGAAGATCCGGGGAGTTCTTCCTGGTGTACAGGGCCAACATTTATCATTCAACCAACATCACTAACGAACAGATTTTGTACAGTATTACATTCTGTTTGTGAGACCTTTCTGTCTGACAGCCGCATTCCCTGTATTACAACAGTGATAATGCCTCAAAAGTGTAATTGATCGTCTGTAAAATGCTTTGCGACAGAGTGGAGCTCTTGAAAGGTGCTATAGCAATGCAAGTCTCTTCTTTTCCTTTCCTTTCTTTCCCTAAGTTGATGCTTTTGAAAGATAAGATATGCCTAATGTGCACTAAGATACAAGACTTTGACCCAGACCTTCCAGTCTCTGGATTGTCAGAGACCAGGTGTATGACCCCAGATGTGTGTCAGAACCTCACAGAAATCCTGATGCACTGACATCCGTTGAAATTGTCCAGGAAGTTTGAACTTCCAATGGGCAATTCCCGTTATCCCAGGGACCCTCTACGCTAGAGTTGGAGACTTTGGACCGTTCCATGGGAATGACATGAGAAGTTAACCAGGAAATGTTAGGCAGAGAAATCCTAGTCTAACTCCTGGGAATTTACAGAACTGACCAATCACTCACACTGACACCACTGACTCCCCAGTGACCTCTCGACTACCCCCTGACATGACCCAAATACCCATTCACTCACCTACCCACAACACACACATACCCACCTCACCTACCTGCCATCCCCTACCCACCTACCACCCTATCCACCCAACACCCTACCCACAACCGCCTCACACACCTACCATCTCACCCACTGCCATGCTGCCCAATTACCCACTTATCTCAAGCACCTTACCCAGTTACCTCATCTACCTACCTACCCTGCCCATTCACTCTTTTATCCATTCAGCCATCATCCAGTCACTAATCCACTAACATTCACACTGGGCCTTTAAATTTACCATATGGCAGCGTCATATAAAAAGGGCGCATCCTGTCTTCCCTCCGATACTACAGCTCTGTGATGGAATTCTCCAATGGACGTTGATTCCACATTTCTGGTGAAGCTGCGCTCGGAAGACCCGGCAAGAAATGTGGAGCACCATCGGGGCATGGAAAAGTTTGAGTGGAGTGGTAATCTGATGATGATTGCTGCTTCGCAGACGATCCAGTCCTTTGACTTGCATGGAAGTGTCTATCGTAAAGCGCTAAAACCTCAGAAAGGACAAACTAAAATTGACAGCCACCACATGAAATACCAATTTAAAATGGTGGTTGCTTCTGATAAATAATACTGCAACTTGTATTTACATAGGACCTTTAACATCATGAAATATTGCAAAGTGTTTCATAGAAGTATTATAAAACGCCAAGCCTCATAAGAAGACATTAGATCAGGTGACAAAGAGCTTGGTTAAAGAGGTAGGTTTTAAGTAGTTTCTTAAAGGAGGAAAATAATGTGGAGAGTTGGAGTGGCTTAAGAAGGACATTCAAGACCTGAGGGTCAAGGCAACTGAAGGCACAGCCACCAATGGTGGAATAATTAAAATAGTGAATGCTCACGAGGATAGAATTAGAGGAGCATGGATATCCCGGAGGGTTGTGATGCTGGAGGGAATTACAGAGATAGTGAGGGGTCAGACTCTGGGGGAACTAAGAAGGATTTAAAATTCAAAATGTTATTTGATTGGGAGCCAAAGTAGATCACCAAGCACAGAGGTGATAGATGAACAGGATTTGTTGTGAGTTAAAACACATGGAATAGAGTTTTGGATGACCTCAGGTTTACGGAGGGTAGAGTGTGGAAGACAGCCAAGAGTGCTTGCATACAAACAGGAGAGAGACCTCATCGTGAGTGAGACACCGCCAGAATGAATGTAGGTATTGACAATTTGGTGCACAGTGGGAATTCAGTGCATAGGGGAGGAGGTGCTATTTACATTTTTTCTTTGCTATCCAACTTCTTAAATCTTCAGAGAGTGATCTTGCCCTGCTGCAGCAGTAGAGGCTACAAGGGAAAGGAATGACTGGTAAGGAGTGAGTAAGGTCGGGTAAGTATTTACTACTTTTATCGCTTATTTTTTAGGTCTTTTTATGGTTTACAGTTTGTATATTCTGTAGTTACAAGGATCAGGAAAGAAGGGATCTAGAGTAATTGATTTGAAAGGTTTAATTTAAAGGGATAAGTTATGTCAGGAGAGCTCAAAACCGTAGTGTGCTCCTCGTGCTCCATGCGGGAAGCCGGGAACATTTCCAGTGCCCGGGACCAGCATCTGTGCAGTAAGTGTGTCCAGTTGCAGCTCCTGCAAGCTTGGGTTTCAGAGCTGGAGCATCCACGAGTCTGAGAGCATCATGGATAGCACATTTAGAGAGGTGGTCACATCGCAGCTGAAGGGACTTGAGGAAGGAAGGGAATGGGTGACCACCAGGCAGTCCAAGGGAAACAGGTAGGTAGTTCAGGAGTCCCCTGAGGTCCTGCCCGCAAATCAGTGTTCCTTTCTGGAGGCTGATGAGGGCACTGGTTCCTCCAGGGAGTGCAGACAGACCCAAGCTTCTGGCACCACAACAGCCTGTCTGTACAGGAGGGGAGGAAGAGAGGAAGAGCAATAGTAATAGGGGATTTTATAATCAGGAGAACAGATAGGCACTACAGTGGCCATCAACGTGACTCCAGGATGGTGTGTTGCCTCCCTGGTGCCAGGGTCCAGGATGTCACTGAACGGCTGCAGGGCATCCTGAAGGGAGAGGGTAATAAGACAGAGGTCATGGTACATGTTGGTACCAATGACATAGGTAGAAAGAGAGATGAGATCTTGCATCAAGAATTCAGGGATTTAGGCAGTAGACTATAAAGCAAGACCTCTTAGGTTGTAATCTCTGGATTATTCCCAGTGCCATGTGCTAGCGAGCTCAGAAATAGGAGAATAGCACAGATGAATACATGGTTTAAGAGTTGGTGCAAGAGGGAGGGTTTTAGATTCCTGGATCACTGGGACTTTTTCTGGGGAAGGTGGGACCTGTATAAGTGAGATGGTCTACATCTGAACGAGAGTGGGACTAACATCCTTGCGGGCAGGTTTGCTAGTGCTGTTGGGAGGAGTTTATCTAATTCGGCAGGAGGAGGGAACACAGAATGTTAGCAAAATAAGGACACATCGTAATACAGTAAAACAATCAAGTCAGAGGGAGTACAGCTGCATTAAGTTTCAAGGGAGTAAGGCAAGGCTGGATGGCATCTACTTTAATGCCAGGAGCATTACAGGTAAAACCGATGAGATAAGGGTGAGGATTGACACATGGAATTGTGATATAGTAGCCATCACAGAGACGTGGTTGAGGGAGGGGCAGGATTGGCAGCTCAACATTCCGGGATATAGAATCTTCAGGCGAGACAAGGGAGGGGGTAAAAAAGGAGGAGGCATTGCATTATTATTTAAGGAGCCAGTCAATGCAGGAAGGAGAGATGATATCTTAAAGGGGGCATCGAATGAAGCTTTGTGGGTAGAGCTTAGGAATAAAAAAGGGGCAGTCACATTGTTAGGTGTTTATTATAGACCCCCAGATAGTCAGTGAGAAATTGAGGTGCAAATATGTGCACAATTTGTGGAGGTGTGTAAAAACAATAACAATAGGGTAATTATATTAGGTGATTTCAACTTTCCCAACATTAATTGGGCTAGACATAGAGTTAAGGGCTTGGATGGAGTGGATTTCTTGAAATGTGTACAGGAGAACTTTTTAGGTCAATATGTAGAGGGTCCAACAAGGGACAGCACAGTACTGGACCTCATTCTGGGGAATGAAGCCAGACAGGTGGCTGAAGTAGAGGTGGGGGAGCATTTTAGTGATAGCGACCACAACATGGTATAATTTAAGCTTGTTATGGACAAAGAAATAGAAAAGTTGCAAAAAAATGTTTTGGATTGGGGGAGAGCAGATTTTAGTAAAATAAGGTAGGATCTGGCCAAGGTAGACTGGGAACAGAGGAGCAGTGGGGGGCGTTCAAAAAGTAAATGGGGAGAGTACAGGCTCAACATGTTCCCTCTAGGATGATAGGAAGGAATAACAAGCCCAGAGAACCATGGATGACCAGAGATATTCAGGATACAATGAGAAGGAAAAGTGAGGCTTTTAGCAGGTACAAGGGGAACAAATCAGCAGAGGCATTAGTAGAGTACAGAAAGTGCAGGATGGTGTTTAAGAAAGCAATTAGGAGAGCAAAGAGGAGATATGAGAAAGCTGTGGCTGGTAATAGTAGGGAAAATCCCAAGATATTCTATAAGTATATCAGTGGGAAGAGGATAACCAGGGAATGAGTAGGGCCCATTCGGGACCAAAGGGGCAATCAATGGGTGGAGCCAGAGGACATTGGTAGAGTGTTGAACGAATACTTCACATCTGTCTTCACCCAAGAGAATGAGAATGAAGGTATCGAACTTGGGGAGAGAGTCTGCGAGGTTCTTGAGCAAATTGATATAGGGAGTGACAAGATATTGGAGGTGTTGGCAGGCTTAAAAGTGGACAAATCTCCAGGTCCAGATGATTTGTGTCCCAGACTGCTGAGGGAGGCAAGGGAGGAGATCACATGGGCTCTGACCCAAATTTTTAATTCTTCCCTGGTCACAGGGGAAGTGCCAGAGGAATGGAGAACAGCTAATGTGGTTCCGCTATTTAAGAAGGGTTGTAGAGATAAGCCAGGGAACTACAGGCCAGTGAGTCTCACGTCAGTGATAGGGAAACTATTGGAGAAAATTCTGAAGGAGAGAATCTATCTCCACTTGGGGAGGCAAAGTTTGATCAGGGATAGTCAGCATGGCTTTGTCAGAGGGAGGTCATGCCTAACAAATTTAATTGAATTTTTTGAGGAGGTGACCAGGTGTGTAGATGAGGGTAGTGCAGTTGATGTAGTTTATATGGATTTCAGCAAAGCCTTTGACAAGGTCCCACATGGGAGACTTATAAAGAATACAAATGCACATGGGATACAGGGTAATCTGTTGACATGGATTCGCTTAGTTGCCTTAGTTGTAGTAGACAGAGGGTGATGACATAAGGATGCTTTAATGACTGGAAGCCAGTGACCAGTGGCGTACTACATGGATCAGTGCTGGGTCCCCTTTTATTCATCATTTATATAAACGACATAGATGACTATGTAGGGGGTAGGGTTAGTAAGTTTACAGATGACACAAAGAAGGGCCAGGTGGTTAACAGTGAGGTTGAGTGTCTTGGGCTACAGGAAGATATAGACGGGATGGTCAAATGGGCAGATAAGTGGCAGATGGAATTAACCCTGAAAAGTGTGTGGAAGGAGTAATTTGACAAGGAATTATTCAATGAACGGCATGACATTAGGAAGTTCTGAGGAACAAAGGGACCTTGGCGTGTATGTCCATAGATCTCTGAAGGCAGAGGGGCATGCTAGTGGGGTGGTGAAAAAGGCATATGGGACACTTTATCAATCGAGGCATAAATTACAAAAGTAGGGAGATCATGTTGGAGTTGTATAGAACCTTGGTGAGGCCACAGCTGGAGTAGTGTGTGCAGTTCTGGTCACCACATTACAGGAAGGACGTGATTGCACTGGAGGTGGTACAGAGGAGATTCATTAGGATGTTGCCTGGGATTAAACATTTAAGTTATGAAGAGAGGTTGAATAGACTTGGGTTGTTTTTGTTGGAGCAGAGCAGACTGAGGGGCGACCTGATCAAGGTGTACAAGATTATGAGGAGCATGGAGAGGGTGGATAGGGAGCAGCTGCTCCCTTTAGTTGAAGGGTCAATCACGAGGGGACATAAGTTCAAGGTGAGGGGCAGGAGGTTTAGTGGAGATGTGAGGAAAAACTTTTTTACCCAGAGGGTGGTGACGGTCTGGAATGCACTGCCTGGGAGGGTAGTAGTGGCAGGTTGCCTCACGTCCTTTAAAAAGTACCTGGATGAGCATTTGGTACATCATAATATTCAAGACTATGGGCCAAGTGCTGGTAAATGAGATTAGATAGGTAGGTCAGATGTTTCTCATGTGTCGGTGCAGACTCGATGGGCCAAAGGGCCTCTTCTGCACTGTGTGATTCTGTGATTCTGTGGATAGTCAAATCTACAGGTAACAAAGGCATGGTTGAAGGTTTCAGCAGCAGATGAGCTGAGGCAGGCTTTTGGTCATTTGACCTAAAATCTCCTTACATGTCTCGGTGTCAATCTTTGTTTTATAATGCTCCTGTGAAGCACCTGGAGATGCTTTATTGAATTAAAAGTCCCAAGGCGGAAGGAGCCTCAGAAGATGCCACTATCCTGCTGTGAGGGTTTACAGGTGGTGATGCAGCTACCTCAATATGTCCGAGGTGCAATGCCGAAGGAGGCTCCACCTCTCAAGAGAGACAGTGACCTCTGTTTGTCAAGTGATTGTGTCTGAGATCAACTCTGGCTATACGGGTGGACAATCCATGCCAGTAGCTCTGAAGGTCACAGTGGCCCTCAACTTCTATGCCTCCAGCTCTTTCCAGGGGTCAGTAGGGGATCTGTGTGGAGTCTCCCAATCAGCTGTCCACAGTGATTGCTGGGTTCCCCCCACATCCAGGGTGCCATCGACTGACACATGTGGCCATCAAGGCACTAGCGGGTCATTTGGGTGCCTTCATCAACAGGAAGGGATTCCACTCTATGAACAAGCAGATAGTATGTGACCACAGGATGCAGATTCTGCAAGTCTGTGCAAAGTACCCAGGCAGGCCCTATGATGCCTACATCCTCAGACACTCCCAGGTGCTGAGGCTCTTCAGTGCTCCAACCTGACTAGATGGATGGCTGCTGGGTGACAAGGGCTATCCCTTGAAAAGGTGGATTATGATGCCTCTCCGCCACCCAAGAACAGAGGCAGAGCAGTGGTACAATAGGACTCATGCCTCTACATGCAGTGTTAGGGAGGACCATAGGTCTTCTGTGGATGCACTTCTGATGCCTAGACCATTCATGGGGAGCACTACAATACACCCCCTAGTGGTGTCACTGATAGTGGTTGCATGCTGCACTCTCCATAATCTGGCATTGGCAAGGGGGCCGCACTGGAGGAAGAGGGACGCCTTGATTCAACGCTCCTTCAGTTAGTCTGCCAACAATCCGCTTCTATCTCATGCCAGCACTGACACCTTCATCCCAGAAGTCTGAGATAACCCTGACACCTTCATCCCAGAAGTCTGAGATAACCCTGACACCTTCATCCCAGAAGTCTGAGATAACCCTTTCATTTGAACCCAAAGTCCACTCACTGCCTGTGCAATAAGATATTGAGACTCTTGCCATTATATACTGGCATATCCTGAACCAGAAAAAACAAGGTAAAGCATACTCAGGCCATCAGAACAAAAGCAAATTTAATATTACTGTCACACCGAAAGCGTAATGACATTATCATTACTGGCATTGATGTCCACACCACAGACATAAACCAAACATAAATGAACAGAAAATCACCCGTAAACTATCCCTCTTGTGCTCATGGTGCCTTTAACTCTTTAACTTACGTTTTCGAGTGCTATGTCTCGGTGCCACCCGCACTCCCCCACCCCTGCCCGCCCACCCCACCCCCCCACCACCATCGCTGGCACCGGCATAGCAGACAGTCTGCTGACTCTGCTGTCTTATTGGCCTTGACCTTGGCAGTTGTCCAATGGCCAGTGGAGTCTGTGCTGGCCCCGCCTGGGAGATCGCAGCCACGGCTGGCATCTCCCCAGTCATCACAGCCTCATCAGATCCCATGGTCACTGGCGGAGGGCCAGAGGAGCTCCTGCCATCACCTAGAGCACCCTGAGAGGAGCCCACAGAGGCAACAAGCAGCAGCGTGAGGTTGACCTGGACTCCCTGCTCACCATTAATGGACAGTTACCTAGCTGGGATACTGGGTGCCTCATCCATCTCCCACACTGGCACTGACTACGTGAGGTCATTGCCTGTGTGAGGGCTTGCAAGTCCAAGCGCAACTCTAGGAACCCCTGATTCTGTCCTCAAAACTGCTTCTCCATGACAGTCGCCACTCTCTCAATAGAGGAGGCATTACGCTCGGCCATGAGGGTCAATGCAGTGCTCATGCTCCTCATGGACTCCTCCACAACAGAGACCATGGCACACATACCCTCTTGGATCTCCACCAGATCCTCCCACATATCCCGCTGGACATCCAGCATCTGTCGCCTAATGGATGACTCCGGAGTCTCATAATCTGCCTTTGACTCAGCATCATCCTGGTCCCCAGCAGTCCTCCAACTGCCAGCGTCCTGGGCACTCTCTGCTGCCACCTGCACCCCAAACAAGTGTGAAGTGCCCTCACCAATGCACACCCATCCAATGCCCACCGAGGTGCTGGTATCTGTGCTGGTGCCTGGTTCAGAGAGTGGGTGTGACACAGGTGCAAATGAAGCCTGGTTGTCCTCCGGCGTCAGGGGTGGCCCTTCGGGGTCCAGAGGGCGAGTGCGTGCTGGTGAATCTAAGGGAGAAAAACAACATGTCATTAGTTAAATTCATCACACTTTATGTTCATGCCAGGCACCCTGGTGAGACAATGGAGATTTGCATCATGATGCCATCGTCTTTCAATGATCAATGAGGACTCCAGGTTTGAGGCTCCCATCACTGAAGAGACTACACTACAATATTGCACAATCCGGAACTCTCACCTCTGTGCACTACACTCTTACCTTCATCTGACACCCCAGCCTCTCCTCACCCGGTTACATGGGGAGAATGCCAGATCTCTAGCTCTAGGGCATCCTGCTCAAACTGGTCAGCAGCAGCGGGTTGGGTGAGCCTCCACCTGTATGTGACCTCTCTGATTGGTTATGGCTCATCTTCTCCTGAAAGGACAGAGGAGCATTGATTAGTCCACTCTCTACCTGCAGCGCCATTGCAGCCTGGCCAACCCCAACTGAGAAGAACCTCGCAGGGCACATCCAAGTCATGGCTCTCGAGCTGCAAGCAGCCAGGTCTCACCCCCTTGGCCAGCTATGGTGTCATTTACAGTTGGCACTCAGACGCTAGCACTCCTGAGGTCCACGGGAGTCAGCCACACCCTAACACTTCTCCACACTGACCCATGTCAACATGGTACTCACCCACCCTGAGCATAGTATGTCATTGAACCTCTTCCAGCATCGCAGTCATGTCTGCCTCACCACGTCATGACTGCTGACCTGCGTTGCAACCTCCTTCCATGCCCTCTTTGGAAGGTGAGATGGCCTGCACCACCCCCCCTCCACATCTCTGGGGGCCCTCCTGGCAGCCACCTCCTCCAGGGGGACCGCGAGGCATTCATCCAAAAAAGCAGGGGGTGGGGGTTCTGAGTGCCCACCCGGCCTGCCCTTCCACCTGGCATCTCCAGCTGCACTCGGCTCCACAACTTGAATGTTGAAGATGCGGAAGGGACGTTCTTCCGTGGCAGCCTTCAAGGGACTGCCTGTGCCATTTTTAAACTAGCCGCCGGGACGCCATTAGACCTAGCAGCTGATAGGCCCCTGCCCCCACCCATCCCTTCCTGGCCAGCGGGGAGCTGCGTTTCACTCTGGGTGGGCCTTAGTTGGCCCGCCAGCGTGAAATCGCGATTGGGGGCCGATGGCAGGTGGCCGATCCTGGGCCCACCAACCGTGTCTGCCTGCCAAACTGAACTCTGCCCAAAGCTTTTGCCCAACAGTGCAAGGCACCATTTTAGAGCTTATTCATGTTCCCCACTGAACTGATCAGAGAGCTCATGAAGCAAGATGGTCTTTCTTACTTCAACACATAGCCCTGTTTTAATATGAGAAGCTGAAATGGGATGTTAATGAGGCCTATAAAATAACGTTGCACAAGGGAATTAATCAAAGAAAGAAAGACAAATATCCCGGCCATTTTTGTTAGAATCTTATTAATTGTGCCCTTAAAGTCAACCAAGAAGGCCTCTGAATAAAAAGTGTTGTAATATCAGCAGGAAACGCACACTGACTGTTCATCGAGGATTGGTGGCATGCCAGGATTCATGTTCCACAAGAATAGATGAGAAATGTTTAGCTGTCAATCATCTCTGTAAAGATGAGCTAAGTCTAAGGTCCATCTATTTACCTTCTACCATCCTGGTAGTCACATGATCCAGCAATAACGGAGTTGCTGACTAATCACAGTGGTCAGTCTCAATAAATGTGTCTACAACAGACCCAGGTATGAGGTGAAGAAAGCTTTCAATGGTGCAGGTCTTTGGGAGCCATAGGCCTAAAGTCACTTACTCCTCTGAAACTCACTACGCTCACCGCACATCATAACGTGCATCCAAAAATGCTACTTTCTGAAAGAAATCTCTCGAATAGTTAAGCAGGGATGTGCACATACCCACATGGGGCTCCAACCAACACTGCATCCCTGGGCCGAAGTGGACAGAAAAATAAGGGAAGCTCTCAATATTCTGAAACAGTTCCAGAGCTTCTCGCCTCACCTCCACTATCTGATAGAAAAGAAAACAATAATTTTGTCAAACATAATTATCCCATGGATTTAGGCTCAGCCTTATCATTCAAGCGCATGTGGTACCAAAAGCAATTCCTTCTATATGCAAATATACACTGCAATCACTCTCAATGTCAAAACAGGCAAACACCAGTGTTCTTTAGCCTGCATATTAGCGTCACTTTCCTCCACATCAAGGCACGCATACAAAAACAATGGGCAGGAAAACACCAGCTGGCCTATCAAGCCTACCCTACACTCATGATATCTGGAGCTAAAGAAAAAGGTAGATTTGTATTTATACAGTCTTTCGCAACCTCAGGACCTCCTAAAGAGTTTCACTTTGGTTGCTGGTTACTGTTTTACTGCAAGAAGCCAGGCAGCCAATTTGCATACAGCAGCTCCCACAAACAACAAAGTGATAATGACTGAATAATCGCTTTTTGTGATGTTTGCTGAAGGGATAAATATTGACCGGGACAGTGGGGGCAGCTCCCCTGCTCTTCTTAAAAATAGTGCCATGGGATCTTTCACACCCACCTGAGAGGCCCTGGTTTAATGTCTCATCTAAAAAAAATCTCCAACAGTGCAGCACTCTGTCAGTACTGCATTGGAGTGTCAACCTAGATGTTGTGTTCTATCTCTGGAGTGGGGCTTGATACAACAACCTTCTAAGTCAAAGGCAAGAGTGTTAGCAACTGTTCCAAGGCTGCCCGCATGACTAGAATATTTTCTTATCACAGGCAACCATGGCATGATCCCCAACTGCGCACACTCAGAACCCAGTGTTGTGAAGCTTCTAATGTATACAATATTTTGGAGAATATTTTTCTTTTAAAATAGGGGCTTAGTCTGTGGTTGTGTCTTAATTGGATTAAAGCCAGCTAGTCTGGGTGCTTTGATGAGTACTAGTTTTGATATGGAAGAGAGATAGCATGTATTTGCATTTTGCATTCAAGAAGTGGGGTGGAAACTTGACGCCTGTCTAGCAGATACCAAGTAATATGTTTATATTACTAATAAAATTGGTACTGTGAAAAGGGCTTCATGGATAAAAGGTGAAGTTCAAAGAGGCTGGTGAGAGTGAGAATTTGAACTCAATCAGTGATGGTAGGTATAACTTCAGCAGTTTTCGGGTGTGCACAGCACAGGCAATGTGAGATCAAAAGGCAGCTGCAAGCCTCCAACTGGCTCCACAGTGAAAAGTATCTAATTTTTAATTTGTAAGGTGAAAATGCTTTGCCTGGTGTTTGATTAAGTCTATGGGTTGCTCTTGCCTTAATGGAGATTAGTTTGGGAATTTGTTATAAATTGTGATAGCAATAAGTTGCAGCCATGTGTACATGTATTTTAGCCTGAGTAAATTAATAAAATGTTTCATTTAGTTTAGTGTAAAACCTCAAGAACTGGTGGTCTGATTCTTGAATTTAAACATCTCAAACATAACACTTAAAATTATGGGTTATGAAAGTTGTTTAAAGTTTCCCTCTGGGAATTTTAAATAACTCCGCTTCATCAACTGCATCAGTCATAACACCAGAAAGACTGTGAAAAAATCCTAGACTAATAAGGAAAAATACACCAAGATATGCATCTTGGACTGGAGTGTAAAAACATAATTTCAATGTTTGCGAATAGCACAAAACTCAGAAAAACTATAAGGAGGATAGTAACAGAATTCAGACAGACTGGTGGAATAAGCAGATACATGGTAGATGAAATATGAAGCTGTAAAGTGATGTATTATAGAAGGAAGAATCAGGAGAGACAATATAAACTAAATAGTACATTTTTAAATGAGGTGCAGCAACAAAGATGCTTTTTTTTATTCATTCACAGGATGTGGACTTCGCTGGCTGGGCCAGCATTTATTGCCCATCCCTGGCTGCCCTTGAGAAGGTGGTGGTGAGCTTCTCGAACCGCTGCAGTCCCTGTGGGGGTGCATGTATATAAATCTTGAAGATTGTAAAACAATTTAAGAAGGTTGTTAAATAAAAGCATAAGGGATCCTTGGCTTTATTAATAAAGGAATAGAGAACAAAAGCATAGAAGCTTAGCTATATCTTTATGAAGGACTGATTTTAGACACCATGCCTTAGGAAGGGCATCAACGCTTTGAAGAGGGCCCTTGAACAGATTTACTAGTGTTATCAGGTATAGGGAGACTTCTGTTATGTGGAGAGACTGGAGAAGCTGGGATTGTTCTCCTTACAGCAGACAAGATTAAGAGGAAATTTGATAAGAGGTGTTCAAAATCATGAATGGTTTTGCTAGATTAGAAAAGGAGAACTCTTCTGTTGACAGAAGGGTCAGTAACCAGAGGGCATAGATTTAAAGTCATTGCCAAAAGAACTAGAGGCAACATGAGGAAACTTAATTTTCACGCAGCGAGTTTCTGCGATCGGGCGCACTGCCTGAAAGGGTGGCGGAAGCATATTCAATAGCAACTTTCAAAAGGAAGCTGGATAAATATTTGATGTGGAAATAGGGAGGGGGTAGGGCTAATTGTATAACTCTACCAAAGAGCAGATTCAGTGGACCAAATGGCCTCCATCTATGCAGTATCATTCCATGTTTCAATGGTGTGATCTCCACATCCCTCAGAAACTAGTCCAGCTCCCTCTTGAAGCAATATAGAGAGGCAGTACCGACCGCACCAGCAAGCAACTCATTCCAGATTCTCACTACTCTCTGGGAAAAGAACCATATGAAGTACCACACACTAAGCTTGTTAACAAAATCAAAGCCCATGGGCAGTAGCCGCATGGATACAAAATTGGTTAAGAGATAGGAAACAGAGTCGTGAGCCGGAATTTTCCGCTCCCGTTTGCAGCGGGCTTGTTTGGTGGCGAGAGCCGAAAATATTGCGAGGTGGCCGGAGCCACGTTTCCTGGAGATGTAAGACCAGGACACGATTGTCCCCTCCCTCCATCAGTGGCGGGTCGTGTCTTCCACCGTCCAACGTTGGAAACTTAATTTTAATGCACTTGCATCTCATTATTGTGCCCATGCACCCGAATTATCCCCCCCATGTCAAATTTAATTCCCACGTCGGCATGACTTCAGAACGGAGTGATGTACAACTGCCTTTAAAGGGCGTAAGCCTGGCGTGCTGAACTTCAAGGGGAACTAGCAGGTGAGTGCACACAACATTGCGCAGCATTCGCGAGGATCACCCGTTTAACATCAAGGAAGAGGAGCTGTGCAATTCGGGGCGGCGGGGGTGCACAGGCAAGTCGCTTTTCCCTGGCTGACTTTCAGTGTGGTGCCGAGGCAAGGGATCCGGTGTGAGTGGGGCCAGGAGGGGTGCAAGGCAGCACAGAGTGATGGAAGATAACAAACATGTCGGGGTAGGGGAGGTGGGTGGGAGGGAGAGGGAAGCAGCCACGCACTTGGAAAAGCTTGTCAAAAGTGAACATTCTTCTGCAGCTGAGACATGCTGGGAATCGGGCCTCTGAAGCATTTCTGTCCACTCAACGCAAAAGCATGAATGTGCCACCAAATGCTCCAGATTGTTTCACCCCTCGGGTGCAGACTGCAAATTAATGTGAGTTTTAGGGGGCTGCAGAACAATTGGATGACTGGACTGGTTGTAGAATCCTCTTGCGAAAGGTGGGCATGGAACAGCCACTGAGGGAGGTGCTCAGAGCCCCTTGCAATGTATTTATTCAGGTTTGGACCAGTAACCCTCATGGTTCAAGCTAACAGCGCAGCCTGACAGTGCAAGTTAGGAGAATGCCTGTGCCTGAGCTGAGAGCACAGTATGCAGTTAAGTGGCCAAAGCTGCCACCAATCAGTCAAGTGGAGTGAGGCGGAGGTGAGTAGGTTATGGACAGCCATGAAGCGCACTAAATATTGGCCATCCATGTGGTGGCCAGCACCCTCTGGCACGTGTGAAGGGACCTTGAGATGCAGCCGGAGCTGGAGAATTAACCAAGAGAGGTCCTGAGGAGAAATATGCTAACTCACATGTCTCTCTCTCTCTCTCTTGGATCCTGCATGAGGAGAATATCAGGATCATGGAGCCTGGTGATTTAGCAGATGTCTCATGGCCTACAGAGAACAGAGAAGAAGAAGCTTCCGATGGATGGCTCAGCAAAGGGAGGAGGACCACCCTCAAGGTGAAGAGGCAGCAGGGCCTCCTCTGCATGTAGCTGAAGATCCATAGTGAACCATCGCTCGTAGGTGCTTCGCTAGTCGTGGGTCTATAGACATCGCTTGTCATTCCTGGAAATGAGCAAAAACCAGTGTCACCAAAGACTGTGCATGTGAGGTCATTCACATAAGCCACCTTCTGCAGGATTTGGTGCCACAGGGACTTAGAGGGCATCCACTGCCAGTGACAGTGAAAGTGGCCAGGGCACTCAATTTTTACACCAGTGGCTCCTTCCAAGGCTCCACAGGTGACCCATGCTGGTGTTTGCAAGCCTCCACACACAAGTGCATCCATGAGGTCACGGACCCCATCTTTGCGAAGGCACAGAACTTTGTGCATTTTGAATGAGACCAGCAAGTCAGGAAACAAGAATGCTGGAATTTGCGCCAATCTCTCATTTTCCACAGGTGCAGGGTGCGATCGACTCTACTCGTGCAGCACTTAGATCTCGGTGATAACAAGCAGTCCAGCATGAGAACCACTTCCACTTGCTGAATGTTCAGCTGATGTGTGACCACAACAAATGTACCATGCAGCTCTGTGCACGATGCCCAGGGACCCTCCACGACTCCTACATCCTCAGCATATCTCAAGTCCCTGACATCTTCCAGGGTCCACAAAGGCTGCAGGGTTGGCTCCTTGGCAACACAGGTTACCCACAGAGGATGTGGCTGATGACGCCTGCATGGCAGCCTCAGACTGCAGCAGAGAGAAGATACAACGAGGATCATGCCACAGCCCGGACTTTGGCCTGGACTTTGGTGGACCAAACGATGGGCATTTTGAAAATGAGGTTCTGGTGCCTCGACAGGTCTGGTGGAGCACTGCAGTACAGTGCACCGAGGGTGTCGCGCATCATCGGAGCTTGCTCAACCTTGGTAGAGGACCTGGCTGAGGAGGAGATGGATGGGCTGCACATCTTCTCCAATGAGGAGGATGTCGAAGCGGATGAGGGTGATGAGGTCCTGGAAGGTGAGGATGCTGATGACGAGGCCATCGTACTGGCCAGAAATGGCAGGCATACCTGTGAGGCCCGAATAGCTGCAAGGTTCATGGGGGATAATGAAGTGATGCAGTGAGGACAGTCCTGATGTCCTCACTTTGCATTTGTGAACGTTTGATTCCTGTATGGCTGATGGCAGCACACATACACTCAGTGATCAGGTCATGTCATGCAAATGCAACAGAAGCCTTAAAAGTCACAAAATTCCAAGAGGATGATGACGACATGCAGTAAGGACACTCCTAAGATCTTCACATTGCATCTGTGAATGTCTGATCCTGCCTGGCTGAGGGCAGCTCACTTGCGCTCTGTAAACAGGGTCATAACATAAAAATGCAACAGATACTGTAACAGCACCTGATCCTTTGTCAGCCTTCATCACCTGTCCCCTTCAGGGCCACACCATCACCAGACGCAGATCCTGAAGAGATGGGGGACCAACTCCACCTTAAGGTTGCTGAGAGCACACAGAGAGAATGACGGAACTCTGTGACGCCTGCCTACTACATTCTGGCAGCAATGACAAGACACATCGAAATGCGGGCATCACTGATGTGTCGAGTGACTGTGAAGCCAGACCATCACTTTGCTCTGAAGGTTACACACTGCACAGGGAAGAGACCCTGGACTGAGATATCTGCCTTTATCTTGTGCAGGAACCACATCTAAATAACACCAACACTGCTCATCATAACAAGGAACCATAGAAAAGGAGACATTCTTGGGAGTTTATTTGCAATTATGAACATTATGTACAAGTGACTAACACCCATGCCCATGCTGTACAACTCTTCTTAACCTTCCTAACCCTGCTGCTAAGTCTTGGGGCTCTCCACACATCAACAGGGAAGGTGGTGACTGCAATACAAAAGCAGGGTTGTAATGATGGAACTCTATAAACCACTGGTTAGTCCACAGTTGGAATTTTGTGTACAGTTCTGGCCACAACATTACAGGAAGGACATAGTTGGTCTGGAGAGGGTGCAGAGGAGATTTACAAGAATGTTTCCAGGGCTTGAAAATTGCAGTTATGGGGAGCGATTGGATAGGCTAGGGTTGTTTTCCTTAGAACAGACGAGGCTGACAGGTGACCAAATTGAAGTGTACAAAATTATGAGGGGCCTAGATAGGGTAGACAGGAAAGACTTGTTTCCCCTAGCTGAGGGGTCAATTACCAGGAGGCATAGATTTAAGGTGATTGATGGAAGGATTAGAGGGGACGTAAGGAAAATCTTTTTCACCCAGAGGGTGATGGGCATCTGGAATTCATTGCCTAAATTGGTGGTTGAGGCTGAAACACTCAACTCATTTAAAAAGTACCTGGATCTGTATCAGAAGTGCTGTAACTGGAAAGGCCAAGGACCAGGTGCTGGAAAGTGGGATTGAAATGAACGGCTAGCTTCTTTTTTCTCTTTTTGGTGCATACACAATGGGCTGAATGGCCTCTTTCTGCATCGTAACTGTTCTATGTTCTATGCTACACCCTGCCTGTGATGAGCTTATCAGGTGTCCTCTGGAGGGCTGAGACCTGGAGGAGCCTGGCCTGCTTTCGAGGCACTGCTGTGTGGCAGTGACACCCTCCTTGGGCTGTGGAGCTGGAGATGGGAAGAGGGGAATCGGATGGGCCGGGTACTCCCAGAATCACCTGGGTGGATGTCTCTGAGGTGTGTACCTGCTGATCTTCCTCCCTATGCTTGAGGGCCTCTGGCTGATTCCTTGAGAAGAAGGAGCAGCTGGAATGAGTTCAAGATGTCTCGCACTCCTCTCACGTTGACTCTGATGGATGCCAGCAAGTGCCTCAGCGATGGAGTGCAGCTCTGGAGCAGTGCAGGACTACTGCCCTGGACCAGGGTCTCCATGGTGGCCGCCATCCTATCAGTTCTGACCTCGATGCATTGACATGCCGCTTCTATCATTTTGGCCTGAAAGCAGATGGATTCCTCCATCATGCCTTGCAATCTGAGGAGTGCAGTGGACATCCCTTCCTGTTGTTCCCAAGCTTGGCTTTGCAGCTTCAGCAACTGAGGTAGAAATTAGTGCATGTCAGGGGACTGCAGAACAGGAGACATCACTCACAGTATGGTTGTCCGATGGGTGTTGCAGTGCAGAATCCTCTCTTGGTTGAGCAACACCAACCTCAACGTCTGGGCAGGAATTGTCCACATCCTCACCAGCCAGCTGGATGGCTTTATTTTCAAAGGCCGTGAGGACCTTCCATCATTCCTCCATCAATCCGGAACATCTTCCTGTTGTTGTGGGCTAGCTTATTCTGCATGGGAACAGATGGAGAGAGTGTAAGCAAGATGCCTGCCAGGCCAGATGAGAAGAATGCCTGGCATGTGTGGGTGCTGAGTGGTGCCATGGAGGGCATGAGAACACAATGGGCAAGGCAGATGAGGGTGTTTGTGAGAGAGTGAGTGGTGATATCCCTTGAGCTGGCAGTGAGCATGAACCCTGTTAATGGTGATGGGTTTGTGGGTGTGAGTTGTGAGTGATGAGAAGAGTGGCTTACCCTGGCGGAAAGAAGGAGATCATTCATCCTCTTGCAGCACTGGGTGGCTGTTCTCTTTTGGATGGCTTTGGCGCATAGCACTGCCGCCACTACCACCTCCGCCTCCCATGCTGAATTGGTGAGCTTGGGGGCTGGTCTTTGCCAAAGTGGGGGTAGAAGAATTTATGGTGGGTCCAGCAGGTGCCCCAGAGAGGAGTCACTCAATTTGAGGGCAGCCATCTTCTTTGCTTTCGTGGCCATCTGTCACCTGGAGCAGTCCCCTGGCCTGAAGACACAAGGTAGGCTGCGCTCTGGTGCACTTTAAATATGGTGCCCGGAGCAAGGAAGCGCTGAGGTCATGGTGTGGCGGGCAAATTAAGCCTGCCCGCCAGCAATCCGGCATGTTTCCTGTGCATGTATTATTAATGAGGCAGGACGTGCAGGGAAGCGAATGATCAGTGAAAAATTCTACCATTGAGGCCAGCGGGAAAAACATCTTTGTTCACGTCCACCACTGCACTTAGTGCAATTCAAGGAAAATTTCACCCATAGTGAATGGCTGTTTTTCAGCCTGAAGGCTGAAATTCCCCATTGAAATTCCTACATTGAAATTCCCCAAGATTCAGTATCAGGGCCACTGCTCTGTTCGATATACATTAATGACTTGGATTTATGGTTAAGCACATAATTTTGAATCCTTCAGTTGGCACGGAACGTGGAAGTCCAGTAATCAGTGAGGGAGATAGTAATGAACTTAAAGAGGACACAGATGGCTAATGGAATAGATGGACATATTCCTAATGAACTTCAATGCAGAAAAGTTTGTGGTGATATATTTTGGTAGGAGGAACAAGGAGAAACAATTGATATTAAATGGTGCAATTTTAAAGAGAGTACATGAACAGAGGCTTGAGAGCGTTTGTATGCAAATCTTTGGAAGTGACAGGACAAGTTACCAAAGTAGTTAATAAAGCTAAATAAGGCTTTGGAAAGGGTACAGAAGAGATTTCCTAGGATATTTCCAGGGATGTGGGATTACAGTCACGTGGATAGAGTGGAGAAACTGAGACTGATCTCCTTGGAGCAGGGAAAGCTAAGAGGAGATTTGATAGAATAAATGAAGAAAAGAAGAAAAGTTGTTTCCAATGGCTGAGTGGTCAATAACCAGAGGGGACAGATTTAAGATGAATGGCAAAAGAACCAGAGGCAGCATGAGGAAAAACTATTTTTTATGCAACAAGTGGCAAGGATTTGGAATTTACTACGTGCTGGAGTGGTGGAGGCAGGTTCAATCGTAGCCTTCAAAAGGGAATTGGATAAACAATTGAAGGAGAAAAACATGCAGGGGCCTAGGGAAAGATCGGGCGGCGATGGAATGGCCGGATTGCTCTTCAAAAGAGCTGCCACAGACTTGATGGGCTGAATGGCCTCCTTCTGTGCTGTACTCTTCTATGTTTCTATGATTCAATAACTTTCTAACACCTATTATATTCCTACTGTTCAATAGTTTCAATGAACAGAAGGGAATCTTCCTCAATTCTCAATCATCAGAAGATTAAACTTGTGAATTAAAAGCACTCTACTAACTGAATAAACGAGCGCCATTCAAAGGCCATTATTCTTTTAGGAGTGCATATTTCAACATTATTAAGTACAAGTGGGCTCAATGATCCCATTAACATGCCTCTGCCATATTTCATTTTTATGATAATATCTAATATCTCTGCCCTGATATATTTATTGCGCAGGTATGTTAAAATGTACAACAGTTAACTCCATTACTTTGCTAACAAGGAAAGGAAATTTAATTTAAAAAGAAATCCAACAGACCTTGTCTATCTTATAATGCAGATACAGAAACCTGTGACTGTATCTTTCATTCTAATATGAATAGTGATCATGGAAGCCTAAAGAACTGTACTTCTAAAAGTACTGCATTTAAAATTGGGCGACTTACAACCAGGGGAGTTTAAATTGTTATAGATGTTTCTGATCACATTTTCCAAATCATCTGGATGAACACTATTTCAAAACATCTAGAATTTACAATGTTTGCTACAGCCTAAACAAGATTAATTAAAAAAGGACAGTAATTCCTTGAACGCAATCTGATAGAAATGTTTGAGGTGGATTAAATTAAAAGCATATCAGTGACACAATTTTTAAAATGTTAGCCCTATCACATCATAAAAGCGTACTGAATGCCAGTTGTTAAAAGAAAGAACTTGAGTATTGCTGTAAAAAGACATTTTGTCAGAGCTTTTCATCTTTCACTCATCAGGACCATCACAAGAATACCAATGTCAGGAGAAGCAACAACTTTATACTGTATGAGAAGAGAGTGCTGATTGGTTAACAGCTCTACCAATTCTTGTGATGGTCCTGGTGAGTGCAAGATGAAAAGCTTTGACAAAATGTCTTTTTTCAGCAATACTCAATAAAGAAACACTTGGATTTATAGGGCATTTTTCATATCCTTATGATGTCCCAAATTGCCAATGCAATCCCTTTTAAGTATAATCACCACTGTAATGTAGGAAATATGGCAGCTTATTTGTACATAATCACCAATGCAACAATGACTAATTAATCTGTTATAGTAATGTTGTCCGAGGGTTAAATATTGGCTCCAGGACAATTGGGAGAACTCTCCTGCTTTTATTTGATAAAATCCAGTGGGATCTTTTACAAGGGGGTGAATAGGATCTCGGTGTAACTTCTCATCTGAAAGATAGAGCCCTATGACAGTATCCCTCGATACTGCACTATGAGTATCAGCCTAGATTTTTGTGCCCAAAGTCTCTGGAGTGGGAAACATTAAGTATATGTCAGTCAGTTACTTAACGTTAACATCTCGACTGGAATTTCATTAGCTATTTCAACAACACTGGATGTCCCATTTGAGAACCAGCAACAAAACTCAATATCATGGGGCAAAAGGGCCTAAAATTGAAAATGTCCTAAAGTAAAGCTGGCAATCAAGTAATTCGTCCATAGGTATGCAGGCCTTGATTCCACTTGGTGTTAACAGTCTGACTTTAGTAGGGGTGGCAGTGATGTATTTTCCATTCCTTATGAACTTGATTGCAACTAATGCCTCACTAAGCCCTCATCTGGAATTCCCATTAAGTTCTGAAAGTATGGCTATCTACCGTGTCTTAATACTTTCAATTGAGACCTTAATCAGTGATAGAACTGCTTCAATAATTCCACATGTCAAGGCTTCCTCTATCGCCAGCCTGATTCCATTAAGAGCAGCACTCACCTGGGGCTCTCCGTCATCAAGGATAACACGCAATCACATTTCTTCCTCAGCCATGTGGAAACAACAGAGAGTCTTGTAATAGTTCCCAGTTTAGACATAGTGATAAGTAAAGGGAGGTAAGGTAATGGTTATGGTACATAGAGAACTTAAGAATAGGAGCAGGCCATTCAATTATATCATGGCTAATCTGTATCTTAACTCCATTTACTCACCCTGGTTCTATATCCCTTGGTACCCTTGCACCAATAACAACATGCATTTATATAGCACCTTTAATGTAATAAAATAAACCAAGGACCTGTCACAGAGATATTGTGAAACAAAATACAATTCTGAGACACATAAGGAGATATTAGGTTAATTTATCAAAAGCTTGGTCAAAAGGTTAGCTCTAAGGAGTGTCATAAATGAGGAGAGAGGGGCAGAGAGGCAAAGAAGGTTAGGGAGGGAAAATCTTAAGGCCCAGGCAGCTGAAGCATGGCCACCAATGGTGGACTGATTAAAATTGGGGATGTGCAAGAGGCCAGAATTTGAAGAGCAAAAAAATCCACAGGATTGTAGGAGATTACAGAGATAGTTGAAGGATTTGAAAACAAGGATGGGGATTTTAAAACTGATGTGCTGCTTTACCTGGTACCAGTCTAAGTCAGCAAGCACAGAGGTGATGGGTGAACAGGACTTGGTGCGAGTCAGGGCAGGGGCAGCAAGAGCTTTGACGTCAGGTTTACGGAGGTCGGAGTTAGACAAAAGTGTGTCAGAATAGGCAAGTCTAGAGAAACAAAGGCATGAATGAGGATTTCAGCAGCAGATGAGCTGAGGGAGGGGTGAAGTCAGGTGATGGTATAGAATTACAAATAGATGGTCTCACTGATGGCCCAGGTATGTGGTTGAAAGATTAGCTCGGGGTCAGTTGTGAACAGCCCGGTTCAGCCTCAGATAACTGACAGGGAAAAAGATGGAGCTTTTGTAGTGGGGAGCATGTCAATGGCTTCAGTCTTCCCAATACTTAATTGAAGGAAATTTCTGACCTTCTGGTATTGGATGTTGGACATACAGTGTGACGGGGAGTGGGAGTTGCTGGTGAGGTAGAGTGAGTGTCATCCGAGTATATGTGAAAAACAATTTGCTTTTGGATGATGTCATTGAGGACACAGCTAACAAAAATATATCCATCTCATTCTTGAAAATTTCAATTGCCACCCCCCCCTCCCCCCCCCCCCCCCCCACCCCCCAACATCCCGCCTGCCATAGCATTCACTGCCATTTGAAGAGAGAATTCCACATTTCTACTACCATTTGGATGGAGACTGCTTGATGTTTTCATTCCTGTATGGCCTAAATTGTGTCCCCTTGTTCTGGATTCTCCCACCTTGCCTGACCCACACATCGTGATTAGATCATCGAGGGCTGCCTTTTGTGAATTGGGGAGCATGACCTCGAAAATCAACTCCCCCATCTTCTGTCTAATCCACCCCCAGCCTTAAACCCAACCCCCAACCCCATCCCTCTCCCTGACCAGCTGAAACCTCCCTGGCCACAACACCAAACTTATCAGCTTTGGGGATTTTGTGCTTTAGGTTATCAGGTTCGCTTTGTCCAGCAAACGTGAGCTGCACCCTTGATATTAACACATTAGTTGGTGCTTGAAACAACATAGGCAGAGAGGCCGATTAACTGAGCAAACACTGGTGGTTTATTGGAATTAAGAGCAGGACACTAACACAATGTGTGCTTCTTCAATCACCTCCAGCTCTAGACTTACAGTTACCCAAGTAGCCCCGCTGTATAGTAATTGATCAATGCAGTCATGTGGTCAGTTAACTACATTCTCTTAAAGGTACATAGCACCCCACTTTACCACAGGGGATCCCTGGGCCCTCTCCGTCTCCTTATTGCAGTCCCAGCAGCAACCCCTACAGCGCCCTTAGTGCTGCCAGGACTGATGGGAGAGGTGGACTTCCTCCCCAGTGAGGGCTGGAAGTCCCACATGGTGCTTGTTAAGCCCACCCACAGCATATTATGGCTGCGGAGTGATCAGCATGGAGCCAACCCGCTCCACACTGACTTTACTTCTGGCGGGGAGGGATGAGCCTCCCTGTTTTATTCAGTCTCAGGACTAGGACATAACTTAACTCAGAGCTAGGACATTCAGGAGAGAAGTTAAAAACTAGTTCGTCATTCAACAGTTAATAGAAGTGTGGAACTCTTGCTCACAACAAAAGAGTAGATGCTAGCTCAATTAGTGATCTTTAAGTGTGAGTTCAGTTGAGTTTAGCAGACAGGAATATAAAAGGATATAGAGCCTAGATGGATGAATGTAAATAGGATTCAGATTGGCCATGATCTAATTGAATAGTGGGAATTGAGAGACTGAATGGCATCTTCCTGTTCCTACATTCCTAGCTATGAATCCATGAAGGAGCTGAGGAGGCTTTGAGGAGTACAGTGTCCTCAGTATGCCATGCTATACCCTGAGAAGATTGCTTCTGGGAGGACACTGAAATTTGTCAGCAGTAAAGGAGAGGTGAGATACCCATCACTGAATTAGACCTTACTGCACAATCCAGGCAGGTCTAGGGTGCAAGAGGAGTGACGAGACGTAACATTTGAGAAGCACAATTTTGTCCTGGATTGACTTTTATCACTTGATGGAATTGGAAAGGAATTACTTATGGGATTTCATTTTTCCTTATGGGCTTTGGGGTTTCCCTCTTTTTTTTGCCTCTCCAAGGAGATTACAAGTTTGCAGGACTGGGGGTTATGAGGACAAGGGGTATTGTTGTTGGGTTGTTGTTGGCCTCATGAAGAGGTTCTGAGTCTTATGTAGCAACATACATAAATACAGTATAAGTTCTGAACGAGGAGCTGTCTCCATGCTTGTCTTTACACACACCTCTGCCCAGTCCCAGGCTACTGGCTGGACTCAGGTCATGTGTTCCGTAACATCGCAGTGTGGGCTGTACTGTAACCGGTCCCGCATTAACCTTTTCTATGCTAGACCCTTATACAGATTGGGGATGAGGGTAAGGGGGTGGAACTTCAGTCACCCTGCTTTAGCCATCATGAGTCTGGGGCAGGAACGATGGGCCATCTGGTCATTTCCTGTCTATCACATATTGGTACGAAGGCAGAAGAATGAATCAAGTGTAGGTAGAGTTAAAATGGATGTGGTAGAAACATGCACCAAGGAATTTTATTGTATAATATTCTGTTAATGATTAATTACGCAATATTCACAAGTTTCTAATACCAGTGATGCATGTAACTAAACCACAAAAACATTACATTAAAATGTTCTCAGACTCACTCTACCAATACAGTTATTAGCTACAATTAGTAATTGACTGGCAGTAAACTCACTGAGTAATTAATTTGCTTAGCATCTTTTAAAATGCATAAATTTCCCTGCATATGGCCTCTGTAAGTATCTGTTTTATGGGTTGGGATGGTATCTGTTCACACAATATTACAAAGCATGGCAGATGTCATTCACTTGTGCAGTGTCCTCCCTAAAGCAATCCTCTCAGGCTGTAGCATGGCTTACTGAGGACAGTGCACTCCTCAAAGCCCCCTTAGCTCCTTCAATGTCTTAATTCTCTAAGCAATTAGTCAAAGGTGCCTGGAAGCAATGCAGAGAAATTGGAGAAAGGAAAAGGTTTTCTTTCATAAGTCAGTTAGCTAGACCTAGACAACATTCAGACTTGGGCAGATAAATGGCAAATGACAATTGTGCCCCACAAGTACCATGCAATAACCATCTACAACAAGAGAGAATGTAACCATCTTGCTTTAACATTCAGCTGCATTACCAGCATCAACATCCTGGTAGTTACCATTGACCAGAAACTACTGGATCAGTCACAGAAATGCTGTGGCTACAACAGCAGATCAGAGGTTGGGAATTCTGAGGCGAGTGACTCACTCCCAGACTCCCAAAAGCCTATCTACCATTGACAAGTCACAAGTCTGGATTCAGTCATACCTCTGTTGCTGGAGCTGCAAAGGCAGGGTATACAGAGTGGTGGAAAAATTGCCCATTGCAGGGGTTCAATTTATTCTGGGTAATGATATAGCTGAATTGCAAATGTGGGTGATGCCTATGGTAGTTGAGCAACCTGTGGAAGTGTTTTTAACAGAAGTGCTACAGAAGGAACTTACTGAATTGTTTCCTGATTATGTTATAATGAGATCAAAGGCCTAGAGGGAAGAACAAAATAAGCAAGATAAGTAGGCAGTTCAAAGGCAAGAAGAAGGTGTTGAAATCCAATTAGTTGGCACTGTATTTGATAACATTCGACTAGGCACTTTACAGCCTTCTGGACTGAATATTGAATTCAACAACTTTAGATCTTGAACTCCCTCCTCCATTCCCACCCCTTTCCATTTCTTTCCCCTTCCTTTTGTTTTTTCCAATAATTTATATAGATTTTTCTTTTCCCACCTATTTCCATTATTTTTAAATCTTGTATGCCCCGCTACTCTTTCCACCCCACCCCCACTAGAGCTGTACCTTGAGTGCCCTGCCATCCATTCTTAATTAGCACATTCGTTTAGATAATATCACCACCTTCAACACTTCTTTGTTCCTTTGTCTGTGACATCTTTTGATTATCTGCTCCTATCACTGCTTGCTTGCCCCTACAACCACACCCCCCCACCTTAAACCAGCTTATATTTCACCCCTTTCCTAATATTCAACCAGTTCTTTTGAAGGGTCATGAGGACTTGAAACCTCAACTCTTTTCTTCTCCGCTGATGCTGTCAGACCTGTTGAGTTTTTCCAGGAAGTTCTGTTCTGGTTTTGGATTTCCAGTATCTGCAGTTTTTTGTTTTTATCTCTTTGATAACATTGTTCAGGAGGAAGGAAGGCAAAACAGTTAAGCTGAATTGTTTAACTCAAAGAGGTTAGTGGAGCTACAGGAAAAGGATTTGCAATCAAAACAGTTATATCAGAGAGCTTATTCAGAAACTGAAGAAAAACGTATTCCAGTATGTTATTATCTTTGAGGGAATATATTAATGAGAAAGTGGCAGTCGGATCATGTCTCAGCAAATGAAAGCTAGAGGGAGGTGCATCAGATTGTTATCACATTAGGTTATAGAAATGAGATTCTGAGGATTGCTTATGAAATTCCAATGGGAGACATTCAGAAATTAGGAAAACACAGGAAAAGATACCGAGGATTTTTTTTGGCAAGGATTGTATAGGGATGTACACAAATCCTGTTGAACCTGTCATATATGTCGAGTAACAGGAAAATCACAGGCAATGATTAGGCCGGCACCTTTAGTCTCAATACCAGCATCTGAAGAACATTTTACCAGGGCCATGATTGTGTAGGACCCCTCCCTAAAAGTGAAAATCAGTATTTATTGACAATAATGGATGTGTCTACTAGGTTTCCTGAAGCAATATCTTTAAGAAATATTACAACTAAGAAGATTGTGGAGGAGTTAATTTTTTTTTACAAGATATGGTTTACCTAAGGAAATACAATCAGATCAGGGGTCAAATTTCATTCTGATCAGCCCATTTATCTCATTCTGTGATCTAAGGCTTTCCTCCTTGCTATTTACCAAACCACCAATTTTTGTGTCGTCTGTGAACTTACAGATCATACCTCCTACATTCATGTCCAGATAATTAATGCACACTACAAACAGCAAAGGACCGAGCACCAAACCCTGCAGTATGCCACTGGGCACAGGCTTTCAGTCACAAAAACAACCTTCAACCATCACACTCTGCTTCCTGCCACTAAGCCAATTTTGGATCCAATTTACCAAATTGCCCTGAATCCCATGGGCTCTTACCTTCTTGACCAGTCTCCCATGTGGACTTTGTCAAAAGCCTTACTGGAGTTCATGTAGGCTACATCAACTACACTACCAAGTCACCTCCATGAAAAATTCAATCAAATTTGTTACACATGATCTCCCCCTGACAAAGCCATGCTCACTATCCTTGATTAATCCTTAGCAAGCCTGGCAGCACCTGTGGAGAGAAAAACAGAGTTGATGTTCCAAGTCCGTATGACTCTTCTTCAGAGCTGCAGAGACGTAGAAATTTGATGAAGTTTATACTGTTTAAGGGGGTGGGGTGGAGCAGGTGAAGCTGGATAGAAGGCCAGGGATAGATGGGGCAAAGGAGAGATTGATTAAGTTGTCATGAACAAAGGACAAAGTGAGTGTTAATGGTAGTGATTAGGGCTAAAAAAGGTGCTGATAGTGGCAAGGGTATGAAAGTAGAATTGGATAATAGCAGAACAGGGGAATGCATTCTGAAACGAACAACATGAACAAGTAACAGATGGCCCTTGTGGGGGTGGGGTGGCGGGAGGGGGCAGTGGTGGGGAATAATGAATCAAAAATGGGATAAAAAGAGGAGATAAAGAAAGGGGATAAAACAATGAATAAAAATAAAAATGAATAAAAATAAAAATAAGTAGATAAAAAAGAATTTTGTAGAAAGGAATAAAAACAGGCATCTGTTCCGATGATGCCACTTTCCAAAATGGCATTTCTGACATGCCTTCCTTCTTCAACTGAGGTTTCCCACTCACGGTCATTGACCGGGCCCTCAACCGTGTCCAACCCAACTCCCGTGCCTCTGCCCTCACACCTTCCTCTCCCTCCCAGAACCATGATAGGGTCCCCCTTGACTTCACTTTTCACCCCACCAGCTTCTGCATTCAAAGGATCATCCTCCGCCATTTCTGCCAACTCCAGCATGATACCACCACCAAACAAATCTTCCCTTCACCCCCCTGTTAGCATCCCGTAGGAATCGTTCCCTCTGGGACACTCCACCCACTCCTCCATCACCTCCAACACCTCATCCCCTTCCCATGGCACCTTCCCACGCAATCTCAGAAGGTGCAGCACCTGCCCCTTTACCTCCTCCCTCCTCACCGTCCAAGGGCCCAAACATTCCTTTCAGGTGAAGCAACACTTCATTTGCACCTCCTTTAATTTAGTCTACTGCATTCGCTGCTCCCATTGCGGTTTCCTCTACATTGGGGAGACCAAATGCAGACCGGGTGACTGCTTTGCAGAACACCTTTGGTCTGTCCACAAGCATGACCCAGACCTCCCCATCGCTTACCATTTCAAGACACCATCCTGCTCTCAAGCCCACATGTCCATCCTTGGCCTGCAGCAATGTTCCAGTGAAGCCCAACGCAAACTGAAGGAACAGCACCTCATCTTCCGACTAGGCACTTTACAGCCTTCTGGACTTAACATTGAGTTCAACAACTCCTGACCATGAACTCCCACCTCCATCTTCGCCCCCTTTTTTATCCCTTTTTTCAAAATTCTTTTTTTTTCATCCACTTATTTTTATTTTTATTCATTTTTATTCATTTATTCATTGCTTTATCCCTTTCGTTATCCCCCCTTTTTACCTAATTTTCAATCAATTTTTTCCCAGCCACCGCCTCCTCCCCCCACCCCACAAGGGCCATCCGTTACTTGGTCATATTGTTCTTTTCAGAGTGCTCATCCCTGTTATCACATTCTGCTTTCTCACCTTGGCCTCTATCAGCACCTCCTTTAGCCCTTACCACTACCATTAACACACCCTTTGTCCTTTTGTTCATCACATTGTCAATCTCTCCTTTGCCCCACCTTCTATCCAGCTTCACCTGCTCCACCCACCCTAAGCAGGATAAATTTCATCACATTTCTTCTTTCTTTAGCTTCTGAAGAAGAGTCATATGGATTCCAAACGTTAACGCTGTTTCTCTCTCCACAGATGCTGTCAGACCTGCTGAGTTTTTCCAGCATTTTCTGTTTCTCTTTCAGATTTCCAGCATCTTCAGTATTTTCCTTTTATCTTGATTAATCCTTGCCTCTCCAAGTGGAGATTAATTCTGTCTCTCAGACATTTTTCCAAAACTTTCCCGACCACTGATGTTAGACTCACTGGCCTGTAGTTCCCTGGTTTATTCCTGCCACCCTTCTTGAATAACGGTACCACATTAGCTGTCCTCCAGTCCTCTGGCATCTCTCATTATTGTAAAAAAAACTTCCAAGAATGTCTCCCTGCTGTGGATTCCTTGTTCTGATGGGCAGTGATCATGTCACACAGATGTGAAACCCTGGTTCCTGCAAAAGATAAAGGCAGGCGCCTCAGTCCAGGCACTCTTCCCTGTGCTTTGTGCAGCCTTCAGACAAAAGTGATGGTCCCGTCTCACACTCCCTGGACACATAACTGCTGTCTGCACCTCAATGGTGCTGGTCATTGCTTCCAGGATGTTTTGGGCAGGCATCACAGAGTTCTCTCATAATCTCTGTGTGCTGTCAGCATCTTTAAGGTGGGGCTGGCCCCTATCTCATCAGTATCTGTGACCAGTGCTGCTGTGGTCCTGAAGGGGTCGGGTGCTGAAGGTGGACAAAGGATCAGGTGCATTTAAAGTTTCATAGCTGCACCTCCATTATATGACCCTGATTACAGAGCACAAATGAGTTGCCCTCAGTCACACAGGAGTCAGACATTCTCAGAGGCTATGTGAAGATCTAGGGAGTGTCCTCACTGCATGTCGTCATCATCTTCCTGCAACCAGCGACTAGTAGGGCCTCCGCTGTGTCTCCATGACAGGATCCTTATCACAGAGGGTATGTGTGCAGCCATAAGCCAGACGGAGTCAAACATTCATAGATGCAATGTGAGTGTCTATGGTGTCTCCTCACTGCATATCATCATCATCCTCCACAAATCTAGCAGCTCTGAGGGCCTCCTGAGTGCACCTACCTCATCTGGCCAGTGCGAGAGCCTCATCACCATCATCGTCACCTTCTGGGACCTCCTCATCCCCATTGATGTCCTCCTCATCAGAGGAGACCTCCAGCTCTTCCACTCCTCCTCAGACAGACCCTCTCCCTGTTGCAGCACCAGGTTGTAAAGGGTGCAGCAAACGATGGCAATGTGTGACACACTCTGTGGACTATATTGCAGGGCTCCACCAGACTGGTACTAGTACCTTATTTTCAGCATCACGATGGTATGCTCCACAAAGTTGTGAGTTGCAGCATGAGCCTCTTTGTACCCTCACTCTGCTGCAGTCTGGGCACTCATTCCTGCAGCATCTGTGGACCCTTGAAGATGTCAGGGATCTTTGGCCGACTGAGAATGTAGGAATCGTGGACACTCCCTGGAAATTGTGCACAGAGTTGATGGTGCATAAACTCTGCACATACAGTAAATGGAAGTCCTTGAAGTTGACATAGTTGACAGAGACCTGAGTCAGTGCAGCCAATGGCACCCTGCACCTGTGGGAAACCTGAGTTCTGGGCAAATCAACTCACTCTTGCATCTTGGCTGTACTGGTCCTGAATGAAATGCTCAAAGTTTTGTGCCCTCGTGAAGATGGCATCTGTGACCTTATGGGAGCATTTGTGGGTGAAGGCTTGTGAGATCCCACAGAGGTTACCAGTGCAGCCCTGAAAGAAGCCACTGGCGTAAAAATTGAGCACCGCGGTCACTTTTACAGCCACTGGCAATGAATGCCCTCCATGTCCCCATGGCACCAAATCCTGCAGTAGCTGGCAAGTGTGACCGACCAGTTTCCTAGACATGCGCAGTCTTCGGCGACCTTGGTTCTCGGGCATCTGCAGGAATGAAAGCTGGCATCTATAGACACTGGGTGTCGCTAGGCGCTGTCTAACGATAGCTCACTGTGGCTCTTCAGCAGCGTGTGCAGGACCTCCAGCTGCCCCTTCTTCCTGAGAGTGCTGCTCCTCATTCTGCGTGCCAGGCACCTCTGTCACTTTCTTCCCCGTCATCTCCACTCTCTGCACATCACAAGGCATACAGCTAATTCATCACACTCCTGATATACTTCTCCTGTAGGATGAAAGAGAGAGACGTGGGTTAGCTTGAGTGTTCTAAGAACCTCTCTTGATTAAGTCTGAAGGAATCTTAGTGTATCCCAGAAAGTGGTGGCCGCCACTTGGATGACCAATGTTTAGTGCGCTGTATGGATGCCTAAAACCCCATCCTCTCCAGCCCCACTCCACCTGACCGATTGCCGGCAGCTTTGCCCACTGGACTGCATGCTGTGCTCTCAGCTCAGGGACAGGCATTCTCCTAACCCGCACTGCAAGGCTGTACTGTTAGCTTGAACCATGGGGGAGACTGGTCCAAACCGGGATGATGATATTGCAAAGGGACTGTGAGCACCTCCACCAGTTAATGCTCCATGGCCAGCTTTAGCAAGGAAATTGTACAACTTGCCCAGTCACCCAACTGTTCTGCAGTCCACTAAAATTCTCATTAGCTTGCAGACTGTGCCCAGGAGGTGAAAAGCTCTGGAGCACTTCAAGGTAAGGGGCAGGAGACTTAAAGGGGATGTGAGGAAGAATTCTTTCACGCAGAAGGTGGTGTAAATCTGGAACTCACTGCCTGAAAGAGTGGTGGAGGCAGAAACCCTCATAATATTTAAGAAGTATTTGGATGTGCACTTGCGATGCCTTGGCATACAAGGCTATGGGCCTAGTGCTGGAAAATAGGATTAGAATAGTTAGGTACTTGTTTTACCAGTGCAGACTCAATGGGCCAAAGGGCCTTTTTCTGTGTTGTAGACCTCTATTATTCTATGACACTTTGGGGTACTTTCATGCCTCTGCATTACTTGAGTAGACAGATAAGCAAGAGGCCTGTCTCCACACATGTCAATGTGGCTGCATCTGAATTGTCTCAGCTGCAGAGAAATGGTCACTTAATATAACGTTTCTCTAATGTGTGGCTACTTCTCTCCCCGACCCTGCACATGCTTGTGCACTACCATCAACCGCAGGGCAGCCCTTGCCCCCTCCCCAACCCCCCAAAGTCACCTAAGCCACAGGGCAGCCCTTGCCCCCCCCACCCCACCTCCCGCCCCCCCCCCCCGACCCACCCCCAAGTCAGCCTGTCAAGTGCACGCCTTATATATGCTGTAGTGAAACACGTCAGCATGTAATCACGCTGACGTGCTCAGATGCTCCACCATGGGGGATTATTCCGGCCTACTGAGCTTATAATGATACCCAGATGTATTAAACTGAGGCTCCTGATGCGATGGCAGGAAATGCGGGCTGAGTGAAGATTGCAAACTAGTTTCCCGGTGTCGTGAAACCGATTTTTGGCCTTCTCGCCATATTGGCTGCTCACGCCACTGGACATGCCCGACACCAGTGGAAAATTCTACCCTTGGATTGCCCTGAGAAGTATAATGAGAAATATATTGTGTGATTGCAAAACTTCATCTGGGAGCATCACCATACTATACCACAAAAACTGGTAGCTGAAGATCAATGACTGCCATGCCATAATTCAATCCTGGAATGCAGGTGATACAGAAATCATTTTCTCAGTTTGTCGCATTGCTTGAAAACCTCCCTAACCTCAGCCTTATTGCTCACTCCCAGCAATTTAAAATTCCAACAAAAAGTTGACTTGGACATTTAGATAAAATCCTTTTAAAGCTGCAGAATTCTGTGCAGTACCATTCTATGATTGTATCATATCTTCAAGTTGTTGCTGTTATGAAGGCAATGGAGTGTTAAATTTAGAAATCAGGAAAAGCAGAGTGGCTTCCAAAAAAAATAAATACAGATCTAGACTAAAGTGAGGATGTTGTATGTGATCTGAAAATGCATCTGTGCTATATGAATTGACTCAATCAGAAAAATGAAAATATAAGAGATTGAGATCTACAACAACACTATTTCTTTAATTCATTCATGGGATGTGGGTGTCACTGGCACTTACTGCACATCCTTTAAAGCTGAGTGTTTGCTGTGCCATTTCAGAAGGCAGTTAAGAGTCAACCGCCTTTGCAGGCCTGGAATCTATAGCTCATTGAATAGCACTCTTACCGCTAAGTCCGAAGGTTGTGAGTTAAGTACAATTTCAGGACTTGAACATGAAAGTATAGGCTGACATTCAGAGTGCAGCGCTGTCACAGCTGCCATCTTTTGTTGTTAAACTGATTGTTACAGACAGGAGAGAGACTCTTACCACCTGCCCATAAGCAGAAGGTATTTTGAATTCGTTTTTAAAAATAAGCAGTGGCGTGTTTTCCCAATTCCTTGGTTTTTGTGATTCAATTTACTAATAATCCACAGCAAACTCGAGTTAGAATTAACTCAAAAGGGTAGTTTATTTACCACATTCAAAACCTGGGGGAAGGAGTGTTCACAATGTCTGCATATACACAGACACACACACACACAGTAAAGGGTGGGGGGGGGGGGGTGCGGGGTAGGTAGAGAACTTACAGTACAAGAACCACTGAAATGAATATAAGTTCATCCGGAGTCCAAAGAGGAATTCTTTCATGTAGGCCTCAAGTTCAGTTGGCTGAAGACCAGAGCTGAAGTAGTCACTTTTCAGTTGGTGCTGAAGGCAAGATCAAGTAGGTATGCAGAGACTGAATCAGTTCTGTAGGTTTTGGGATGAAATTTTCCAGCAGAGACAGGCTTCGATGTATAGGCTGTTCTGCCTGGCTCATGATTTAGATGTTAAAACAGCAGAGTGATTAGTTCTCAGCTCTCAAAGATGTTTAGGGATTTCAAAATTATCACTGGGGTCATATGACCTTCCTTCTCCACAATTATTTCAAAAGGGATGCTTAGCCAATGTCTGAAATTGGCTCTGATTTCAGGGCTGATAATGTCCCAGTCATTAGTTGTTGAAAGAGATACCATCTGTGTTGAGGAGCTGGTGTTTGGGGAGCCATTGTCTTGTCCAACCCACTGATTCCACTAGCAAGGTGAGTTTATCAGACGCAAATAATATCCCTGTGGTCTCCTTTAAATTGGGTCTGCATAGTCCCAGGTGCAAAATGAGTCTTTTAGCAGCACTCTGGGCATGACGCGTTTGATGTGCAAGCCTGCAAGTCTTTGTGATTACAAGGGGTCTGTACAATGAGATGTGAGATTCTAGAAGCCAAGAAAAGAATTCCTCTGTTCTTGAAACTCCTGGTGATGGCTGTCAGACAAAAAGCTGACCTTGTGGTCAGCCACCTTTCTGTTCAGCAAAAAGTCCATTTTTAACAATAGCAATAAGGATAAAGTTTTGAACATATGCTGTTGGAGGTCTCAAGTTGTAGGAACCCAACACTGAGGCTACGCCCCCCTTCTTGGGTTAATGCAAATGACCCCATGGCACTATTTGGAAGGAAGGAGGTGTTATCCCTGGTCTCCTTCAAATATTCATACCTCAACATGAAAAACAGATCATTATTACATTGCTGTTTTTGGGAGCTTGGCTAAGCACAAATTGGTTACCAGGTTTCCTGAATTACAACAGTGACTGCACATCCAAAATATTTCATTAGCTGTAAAGTGCTTTGGGGTGTCTTGTGGTCATTAATAGAACTATATAGGTGCAAGTCTTTCTATCTTTTTGGAGTCACATTTGGGATTTTGGGAGTCACATTGTGCCCAATGAATTTTGACAAATGGCATTTTCCTGGTCAGAATCACACGCATGAACTTTTTAATTCCAGATGTATTTATTGAATTCAAAGTTTCCAGTTGTTGTAGTGGGATTTAACTCTTAATTCAGGATTACTAGTCCAGTAACATAACCATTATGCTACTATGCACCCTAGAATTGGACCTAGCCATGAAAAGGCCCCATGTATTGTACTTCCCTCCATAAACCCATCTCCCTGCACCTTGAGATACTATAAAATGTATTTTTTTTTTTAAGGTGATTGGCAAAAGAAGTGGAAGTGGTGTAAGGGGGAAAAATGGCATTATGCAGTGAGTTGTTATACCTGGAATTCGTTTCCTGGAGTGGTGGTGGAAGCAGATTCAATAGTGTCATTACCAGTAGAGGCATGAAGATATTAATTTTAAATTTTAAAGCTATGTTTTAAACAAGCTATATTTGGACATCAAAAGCTGTTTTACGTGGCTTTGCATATCATGTGATTTGGCAATATTCAGCTCCAGGCAGCCCTGAAACTCAAACAAATACCTAAATACATATGGACAATCACAGCCACTTGTGAAATTCACACATCCCTTTATTAAAGGTGGACCGTCAACAGAACGACCATGACATACCAGCCAACTCATCTTTCTGCTTCACCATGAACAATAGAGACATTGAAACTTGATGGGTGTTAAATGAAAATGAAATGGATCTCATCAATTGTATTCCTTCATTGTATTGTATTAGCTCCTCATCCCAAACACAGAGATGTTGGCTGGCTGAAACTCTTAGGGTGAAAAGCCACAACACAGGATGTTTACCACCCTAACACGCTACTCTACTTGGAAAAGGACTTTGAATTTGCAACAGGTCACATGGGTAAGACAACCATGTTTGTTACCTGCTTTTGAAAATGACAGCAGAAGCTGTTCTGGGACAGATGCCATCAGAAACACCATTTAAGCCATCGAACTAGCTGCAAGACAACTACACAGTCAAGGTAATATACAGCTATACCTTGAAAGTGGGAGAAGACACTCTCCCTAACCTGTTCCAGGTTCAAGTTCACCTGAGAGCTGACCTCCTGTCAACTCAACTACAAGAAGCCTCACAACTTACTGACAATCCTTTGCATTTACAAGATCTCCACTCCTGTTAAAGCATCAATTCATCTGAGAAAAGACAAGCCTGCTACAAAAGAGAATGAAATAATTCAAGATTGTAATTGTATTTTTTCTCTTTATGCGTACCTAATCTTTGCATGTGGGATAGTATGTGTAAGACGTCATATTTAAGCCTCTTGGGCAAGTGTGTACTAATAAATAATCAAGCTTGCTGTTGAAGATATTTAAATTGGGACAAACCACTCTGATGATAAGAAATCATGCGGACCTGAATTTTTGCAATGATGGAGAGCTTCTCCATTTTTGTGAAAATGTCAGAAGAGGCTGGAATCCAGAAGCCCTGTCCCTGAACATGGCACCTACCATTTTCACAGGGGTTGGGAATGTGTCTGGGTCTGGATTTGAGCATGCATGTTTCACGGAGGTAGCTGCCCATATAGAAGAGCAGGTACCTCCAATCATCTCGTATTTTCATTAGCCAGCAGTGGGAAACATTATGTGTACAGACTAGACTAGACGTGGTAGGAGCAGGTTTAAACTTTGTGCAGACCTTGGGAGAGGTGAGGTACCCTTTTGGAGAGGTAGGTATTCCCTTTGGATATGGCCCCAGGATACCTGTTGGAAAAGTAAGCTGCCCTATTGGAGAGGTAAGGTGCTCTTTGAAATTGTTAAAACTGAACATGAATGTGTGTAAAAAATACATAAACTCGTTGGGACTGTCAAGAGAGCTGTCAAGAGTGTCAAAAGCAACTGTCAAGAGAAACTACTAATACTGTCAAAACTGTCATAATCAATTGTTAAGAGGGAACTGCCAAAACTGGCAAAAGTGTAAAAAGCAACTGTCAATAGCATCAAAACTGTCAAAAGCAATTGTAAAGGGGGAATGATCAAAACTTCCAAATCTATCAAAAGTGACAAAAGCAACTGTCAAGCTGTTAAAACTCCTGTCCTTCAAGTATTTGAAAAAACAGCATGGTGCGTTTTTAAAAAATGCTTGCTATTTCACTCTGTCTGTTGACATAAGCCTGAGCACTTTCATTGCTAGACATGTGCTGCATGACCGATTTCACAATCTTCTATTATCACAATGGGGTACCTTCCATTTCAATAAGATAAAAGCAATAAACTGCGGATGCTGGAAATCGAAAACAAAAACATAAATACCTGGAAAAACTCAGCAGGTCTGGCAGTATCTGTGGAAGGGAGTACAGTTAACGTTTTGAGTCCGCATGACTCTTCAACAGAACTAATGAAAAATAGAAAAGGGGTGAAATATAAACTGTTTTAAGGGGGGGTGGGGTGTTGGGACAAGAGAGCTGGATAGAGGGCCAGTGATTGGTGGAGATAACCAAAAGATGTCACAGACAAAAGGACAAAGAGGTGTTAAAGGTGGTGATATTATCTAAAGGAATGTGCTAATTAAGGGTAGAAATCAGGACAAGCAAGGTACAGATAGCCCTAGTGGGGGTGAGGTGAAGGGAAGGGATCAAAATAAGCTAAAAGGTAGAGATACAACAATGGATGGAAATATATTTAAATATAATGGAAATAGGTGGGAAAAGAAAAATCTATATAAATTATTGGAAAAAACAAAAAGGAGGGGGAAAAATCAGAAAGGGGGTGGGGGTGGAGGAGAGAGTTCACGATCTAAAATTTTTTAACTCAATTTTCAGTCCGGAAGGCTGTAAAGTGCCTAGTCGGAAGATGAGGTGCTGTTCCTCCATTTTGCATTGAGCTTCATTGGAACAATGCAGCAGGCCAAGGACAGACATGTGGGCACGAGAGCAGGGTGGAGTGTTGAAATGGCAAGCGACAGGGAGATCTGGGTAATGCTTGCAGACAGAACGAAGGTTTTCTGCAAAGCAGATACCAAGTCTGCGTTTGGTCTCTCCAATGTAGAGGTAACCACATTAGGAGCAACGAATGCATTAGACTAAGTTAAGTGAAGTACAGGTGAAATGCTGCTTCACTTGAAGTGAGTGTTTGGGCCCTTGGATGATGAGGAGAGGGGAAGTAAAGTGGTAGGAGTTGCATCTTCTGCGGTTGCATGGGAAGGTGCCATGGGAGGGGGTTGAGGTGTAGGGAGTGATGGAGGAATGGACCAGGATGTCACAGAGGGAACGATCCCTACGGAATGCCGCCAGGAGGGTGAAGGGAAGATGTGTTTGGTGATGTCTTCATGCTAGAGTTGGCGGAAATGGCAGAGGATGATCCTTTGAATGCGAAGGCTGGTGGGGTGATAAGTGAGGAGAAGGGGGACCCTATCATGTTTCTCGGGGGGAGGAGAAGGCGTGAGGGCGGATGTGCAGGAGATGGGCTGGACATGGTTGAGGGCCCTGTCAACCACCATGGGTGGAAAACCTCAGTTTAAGAAAAAGGAGGACATATCAGAGGTAAAAACAAAAATAAAAACGAAAAACTGCGGATGCTGGAAATCCAAAACAACAACAGAATTACCTGGAAAAACTCAGCAGGTCTGGCAGCATCGGCGGAGAAGAAAAGAGTTGACATTTCGAGTCCTCAGGACCCTTCGACACCAGTTCTGTCGAAGGGTCACGAGAACTCAAAACGTCAACTCTTTTCTTCTCCGCCAATGCTGCCAGACCTGCTGAGTTTTTCCAGGACATGTCAGAGGAACTGTTTTTGAAAGTAGCATCATCAGAACAGATGCGACAGAGGCGAAGGAACTGAGAGAATGGGATGGAGTCCTTACAGAAAGTGAAGTGTGAGGAGCTGTAGTCGAGGTAGCTGTGGGAATCGGATTTAGTTTCATACCCTTATGCCCTCATCTCAATGAATTTCGGGCACGGCATGATGCTGAACTCTTCTTCCGCCGCCCTCCGGGCTCACTCCTTTGGGCAGGAGTCCTCTCCCCATTCAATGGATCCTTTAATCCACCTCCAATATTCTCCCTCCACCTGGACCACTCCCTCTGGATTCCTACCTTCTCTTGATCTTCTCATTAAGAACTGTCGGCGTGACATTAGCCGTCTCAATTTCTCTGCTCCTCTCACCCACTCTAACCTGTCTCTCTCTGAACTTGCTGCACTTCGTTCTCTCAGGTCCAACCCTGACATTGTCATCAAACCCGCTGACAAGGGTGGTGCTGTTGTTGTCTGGCGCACTGACCTCTACCTCGCGGAGGCTGAGCGTCAACTCGCAGACACTTCCTCCTACATCTCCCTGGACCATGACCCCACCACTAAACATCAAGCCATTGTTTCCAGGACTGTCACTGACCTCATCTCCTCTGGAGATCTTCCTCCCACAGCTTCCAACTTGATAGTCGCCCAACCTCGGACGGCCCGCTTCTACCTCCTACCCAAAATCCACAAACAGAACTGTCCCGGTAGACCGATCGTGTCAGCCTGTTCCTGCCCCACGGAACTCATTTCTCGTTACCTTGACTCCCTTCTCTCTCCTCTTGTCCAGTCCCTTCCCACCTACATCCGTGATTCCTCTGACACCCTACATCATATCAACCATTTCCAGTTCCCTGGCTCCAACTGCCTCCTCTTCACCATGGACGTCCAATCCCTCTACACCTCCATCCCCCACCGGAATGTTCTTACGGCTCTCCACTTCTTCCTCGAACTGAGGCCCGAACAATCCCCATCCACCACTACTCTCTTCTGTCTGGCTGAACTTGTTCTCACACTGAACAATTTCTCCTTAAACTCCTCTCACTTCTTCCAAATAAAAGGTGTGGCTATGGGTACCCACATGGGCCCCAGCTATGCCTGTCTCTTTATGGGGTATGTGGAACATTCCTTGTTCCAGTCCTACTCCGGCCCCCTCCCACAACTTTTTCTCCGGTACATCGATGATTACTTCGGTGCTGTTTCATGCTCTCGTTGGGACTTGGAAAAATGTATTAATTTTGCTTCCAATTTCCACCCCTCCATCATTTTCACATGGTCTATCTCTGACACTTCCCTGACTTCCTTGACCTCTCTGTCTCAATTTCTGGTGATAGACTGTTCACTAATATCCATTGCAAGCCTACCGACTCCCACAGCTACCTCGACTGCAGCTCCTCACATCCCGCTTCCTGTAAGGACTCCATCCCATTCTCTCAGTTCCTTCGCCTCCGTCGCATCTGTTCTGATGATGCCACTTTCAAAAACAGTTCCTCTGACATGTCCTCCTTTTTCCTAAACTGAGGTTTTCCACCCACGGTGGTTGTCAGGGCCCTCAACCATGTCCGGCCCATCTCCTGTGCATCTACCCTCACACCTTCTTCTCCCTCCCAGAAACATGATAGGGTCCCCCTTGTCCTCACTTATCACCCCACCAGCCTTCGCATTGAAAGGATCGTCCTCTGCCATTTCCACCAACTCCAGCATGATGACATCACCAAACACATCTTCCCTTCACCCTCCTGGCGGCATTCCATAGGGATCGTTCCCTCTGTGACATCCTGGTCCATTCCTCCATCACTCCCTACATCTCAACCCCCTCCCATGGCATCTTCCCATGTAACCACAGAAGATGCAACACCTACCGCTTTACTTCCCCTCTCCTCAACATCCAAGGGCCCAAACACTCACTTCAAGTGAAGCAGCATTTCACCTGTACTTCACTTAACTTAGTCTACTGCATTCGTTGCTCCCAATATGGTTTCCCTCTACATTGGAGAGACCAAACACAGACTGGGTGATCGCTTTGCAGTACACCTTCGGTCTGTCCGCAAGCATTACCCAGACCTCCCTGTCGCTTGTCATTTCAACATTCCACCCTGCTCTCATGTCCACATGTTTGTCCTTGGCTTGCTGCATTGTTCCAGTGAAGCTCAACGCAAACTGGAGGAACAGCACCTCATCTTCTGACTTGGCACGTTACAGCCTTTCGGTCTGAATAATGAGTTCAACAATTTTAGATCGTGAAGTCCCTCCTCCACCCCCACCCCCTTTCTGATTTTTCCCCCTCCTTTTTGTTTTATCCAATAATTTATATAGATTTTTCTTTTCCCACCTATTTCCATTATTTTTAAATGTATTTCCACCCATTGTTGTATCTCTACCTTTTAGCCTATTTTGATCCCTTCCCTTCACCTCACCCCCACTAGGGCTATCTGTACCTTGCTTGTCCTGATTTCTACCCTTAATTAGCACATTTTTTAGATAATATCACCACCTTCAACACCTCTTTGTCCTTTTGTCTGTGACATCTTTTGGTTTTCTCCACCTATCACTGGCCCTCTATCCAGCTCTCTTGTCCCAACCCCGCACCCGCCCCCCCACCTTAAACCAGCTTATATTTCACCCCTTTTTAATTTTTCATTAGTTCTGTTGAAGAGTCATGCGGACTCAAAACGTTAACTGTGCTCCCTTCCACAGATGCCATAGATGCAGCCAGACCTGCTGAATTTTTCCAGGTATTTTTGTTTTTGTTTTCCCTTCCATTTCAGTTTGATTGACAACTCCAAATGGTTCTAGGCCCTTTGAAGAAGGACTATGAATTCCAATGTTTGTTTTTATAAGACATTAAGCACATGAATTATATATTTGTTCTGTAAGGTGTTAGGTAGTTAAAGAAACGTAAATGTAGTGAATGGGATTTTATGAATGGGAGAGATTTTTAAAGAAGAAAACAAAGTCCGCAATAGATATTTAGAAGTTTATTTTATTTAATCTCAGCAAGGCTCCTGAGGTCTGTCCATGGCGGATATTGGGTGAGTCAGCATGCCAAGTGTAAGGGCAAAGGATGGTGAGTGGGGGGCATGAGTTGGCACTAAGTTGATACTAAGTTGACATGGGAGCAATTAAGGACCATGGGGTGGGCAAAGCACCATAGATTGTCATGGAGGGTATAGGGGGGGTGTTATGGAGAATGGGTAGAGGGCATGAGGTGGCATGGCTTGGTATGGATGGGGCAGGGGGAGTGTGTGGGAGTGTGAGGGATGAGGATTGGAGGCCTGTTTTTCATTTTAATGTTTTTTAAAAAATCTTTGACCAAGGCCAGTGTACTGAGGTCAGCGAGCGGGGGTGGGGGGGGGCGTGTGCGGGGCCTGTTTGCTGACGTGGGATGCTGTCGGGCGGAACTCCCGATGTCACCCTGCCCCATTTCAATTTTAAGGTTGGAGGGGGCGCAGCCAAATTAGCTGTGTGCCCGCCAACCTGGCAACAGCCTATTGAGGCCATTTAAAAAGTAATTGAGCTAGTTAATGGACCCACCTGTCCAACCTTAAGGTTGGGAGCCCTGGCGGGCTTCAGAAAAAGCATGAAACCTCATCTACAGGCAGGATGAGGTTTCATGTAGGTTTTTAAAAATTTAATAAAATTTGAATGAAATTGATGGACAAGTGACACATGAGGGGACACGTCAGGGAAAAGAGCACACCCCCGGCTGAGGGACGCACCCCCCCCCCCACCCCCGCACAGGGAGTGTAAAGCGCTTCCTGGTGGACATCATGATGGCGGGCCTTAATTGGCCCACCCACATAAAATGGCGGCACGCCCCCAACCAGGGGTGCCGATCAGAGGCGCGCCTGCACGTGCCCGCTCCTGCACTTCCCCCCGGACTGGGTGAAAACTCTTCCCCGAGTGTTTGTGCACCTAGGCAGGCCTTACGACCAGCTCATCTCCGCACTGGGCAGCCTCCGCACTCATTCTGGGATTGCCCATCCTGAATCCCAGAGAACCCCACCACCCTGGAATGAAAACTCCAACTCCCAGGGATGTGTTTGTGGAGCTGGGAAACATTCCAACTCTGCAGTCCTGATCCAGGAGTGAAATTTCAGGCCACTAGCCCAATTAAAACACTTCGATCACAGGCAACAATAAAACCAATAAACTTTGTATGTGACAATAGTAACATTTAAAAGGGAATTGGATATAGAACCTAGAATGGTACAGTACAGAAAGAGGTCATAGCTCCACCAAAGAACTAATATGGGCACAATGGGCTGAATGGCCTTCTTGTGTGCTGTATTATTCAATGATTCTATGATGAATGCCTGGTGTTATTGTTATATATGGGCTGGAGTACTATGCTGGTGGACTATTGGCAGTTGTATGTATCTAACTAATCTGTCTTGCTTCTCCAGTCCCATCATTTATTCGCTCCATCAATACTTCAACCAATTTGCAAGCAAATTGCAACTATAACATGCACTAATGAAACAAATTACTTTCTTTTCTGTCAGTACATGTACTGTCCTTCACGTGAAAAGGTGCCATTTTTGAAGTGAGAAGATTTATGAATATATGACAGTTCTGCTGACTGCTACATAAGACAGTAATTATACCTCATTCAAGTGCTGAGGCTGAACTTTTCTGAGGAATGTCAATGCTCAATCAAGGACAGTTGAGCTTACTTCAGAACACCTCGTTGGCGTCATCACAGTGCTGTCATGTTGGACTCTGAGCATTGACAGTCGGAGAGCCAAACAAACAGCGTACACTCTCTTTCCAATAATGACAAGAACAGAAAATACTGGAAAAACTCAGCAAGGCTGGCAGCACATTGTGGAGAGAAAAATGGAGTTAACGCTTCGAGTCCATATGACTTCTTCAGAGCTAAAGAGAAGTAGAAATGTGATATGATGGATTTTACACTATTAAAGAGGGGGTGCAGCAGGTGGAGCAAGATAGAATGTTAGGGAAAGGTGCCAGCTAAGGAGAGATCGACAAAGATGTCATGGACACAAGACAAAGGGAGTGTTAATGGTAGTAGTGAAGAGTAACAAAGGTGCTGATAGTGGCATAAAGGTAAGAATGTGTTAATAGCAGAACAAAAAGCACTGTGAAAGTCTGTGAAAGCACAACATGGAAACAAGTGACAGATGGCCCTGTGGGCGGAGGGAGGGGGTTGGGGGAAAAGGATAAAAAAAATGAACAAATAAATAAAATAATGAACATTTTTTAAATAAAATAAATTTGAATACTTGTTCTGAGAATGTGAAAACAAAGATAAAAATGTCTTTAAGAGCAGGTTTGCACAATAGGTCCCAAAATTTGTATAAAAGGTCCCACAAAGGAAGATAGTTGTGGTTGTTCGAGGTATATCATCTCAGTTCCAGGACATCACTGCAGGAGATACTCAGGGTATTGTCCTAGGACCAACTATCTTCACCTGCTTTATTAGTGAGCTTCCTACCATCATAAGGTCAGAAGTAGGCACCAGAATCTTCAGCTCAGCGAGCAGGGGTGGGGCCCACTAAGCGTGTGTCCTGACATCACCGCGCATCATTCCAATTTTCAAAACAAAAACAGAATTACCTGGAAAAACTCAGCAGGTCTGGCAGCATCGGCGGAGAAGAAAAGAGTTGACGTTTCGAGTCCTCATGACCCTTCGACAGAACTTGAGTTCGAGTCCAGGAAAGAGCTGAAATATAAGCTGGTTTAAGGTGTGTGTGTGGGGGGCGGAGAGATAGAGAGACAGAGAGGTGGAGGGGGTTGGTGTGGTTGTAGCGACAAACAAGCAGTGATAGAAGCAGATCATCAAAAGATGTCAACAACAATAGTACAATAGAACACATAGGTGTTAAAGTTAAAGTTGGTGATATTATCTAAACGAATGTGCTAATTAAGAATGGATGGTAGGGCACTCAAGGTATAGCTCTAGTGGGTTTTTTTTTATTTTATATAATGGAAATAGGTGGGAAAAGGAAAATCTTTATAATTTATTGGGAAAAAAAAGAAGGGGGAAACAGAAAGGGGGTGGGGATGGGGGAGGGGACTCACGACCTAAAGTTGTTGAATTCAATATTCAGTCCGGAAGGCTGTAAAGTCCCTAGTCGGAAGATGAGGTGTTGTTCCTCCAGTTTGCGTTGGGCTTCACTGGAACAATGCAGCAAGCCAAGGACAGACATGTGGGCAAGAGAGCAGGGTGGAGTGTTAAAATGGCAAGCGACAGGGAGGTTTGGGTCATTCTTGCGGACAGACCGCAGGTGTTCTGCAAAGCGGTCGCCCAGTTTACGTTTGGTCTCTCCAATGTAGAGGAGACCACATTGGGAGCAACGAATGCAGTAGACTAAGTTGGGGGAAATGCAAGTGAAATGCTGCTTCACTTGAAAGGAGTGTTTGGGTCCTTGGACGGTGAGGAGAGAGGAAGTGAAGGGGCAGGTGTTGCATCTTTTGCGTGGGCAAGGGGTTGTGCCATAGGAGGGGGTTGAGGAGTAGGGGGTGATGGAGGAGTGGACCAGGGTGTCCCGGAGGGAGCGATCCCTACGGAATGCCGATAAGGGGGGTGAAGGGAAGATGTGTTTGGTAGTGGCATCATGCTGGAGTTGGCGGAAATGGCGGAGGATGATCCTTTGAATGCGGAGGCTGGTGGGGTGATAAGTGAGGACAAGGGGGACCCTATCATGTTTCTGGGAGGGAGGAGAAGGTGTGAGGGCGGATGCGCGGGAGATGGGCCGGACACGGTTGAGGGCCCTGTCAACGACCGTGGGTGGAAAACCTCGGTTAAGGAAGAAGGAGGACATGTCAGAGGAACTGTTTTTGAATGTAGCATCATCGGAACAGATGCGACGGAGGCGAAGGAACTGAGAGAATGGGATGGAGTCCTTACAGGAAGTGGGGTGTGAGGAGCTGTAGTCGAGATAGCTGTGGGTGTCGGTGGGTTTGTAATGGATATTGGTGGACAGTCTATCACCAGAGATTGAGACAGAGAGGTCAAGGAAGGGAAGGGAAGTGTCAGAGATGGACCACGTGAAAATGATGGAGGGGTGGAGATTGGAAGCAAAATTAATAAATTTTTCCAAGTCCTGACGAGAGCATGAAGCCACTACTACTACTCTCCTCCGTCTGGCTGAACTTGTTCTCACGCTGAACAATTTCTCCTTCAACTCCTCTCACTTCCTCCAAGTAAAAGGTGTGGCTATGGGTACCCGCATGGGCCCCAGCTATGCCTGTCTCTTTATGGGGTATGTGGAACATTCCTTGTTGCAGTCCTACTCCGGCCCCCTTCCACAACTCTTTCTCCGGTACATCGATGATTACTTTGGTGCTGCTTCATGCTCTCGTCAGGACTTGGAAAAATTTATTAATTTTGCTTCCAATCTCCACCCCTCCATCATTTTCAAGTGGTCCATCTCTGACACTTCCCTTCCCTTCCTTGACCTCTCTGTCTCAATCTCTGGTGATAGACTGTCCACCAATATCCATTACAAACCCACCGACACCCACAGCTATCTCGACTACAGCTCCTCACACCCCACTTCCTGTAAGGACTCCATCCCATTCTCTCAGTTCCTTCGCCTCCGTCGCATCTGTTCCGATGATGCTACATTCAAAAACAGTTCCTCTGACATGTCCTCCTTCTTCCTTAACCAAGGTTTTCCACCCACGGTCGTTGACAGGGCCCTCAACCGTGTCCGGCCCATCTCCCGCGCATCCGCCCTCACTCCTTCTCCTCCCTCCCAGAAACATGATAGGGTCCCCCTTGTCCTCACTTATCACCCCACCAGCCTCCGCATTCAAAGGATCATCCTCCGCCATTTCCGCCAACTCCAGCATGATGCCACTACCAAACACATCTTCCCTTCACCCCCCTTATCGGCATTCCGTAGGGATCGCTCCCTCCGGGACACCCTGGTCCACTCCTCCATCACCCCCTACTCCTCAACCCCCTCCTATGGCACAACCCCTTGCCCACGCAAAAGATGCAACACCTGCCCCTTCACTTCCTCTCTCCTCACCGTCCAAGGACCCAAACACTCCTTTCAAGTGAAGCAGCATTTCACTTGCATTTCCCCCAACTTAGTCTACTGCATTCGTTGCTCCCAATGTGGTCTCCTCTACATTGGAGAGACCAAACGTAAACTGGGCGACCGCTTTGCAGAACACCTGCGGTCTGTCCGCAAGAATGACCCAAACCTCCCTGTCGCTTGCCATTTTAACACTCCACCCTGCTCTCTTGCCCACATGTCTGTCCTTGGCTTGCTGCATTGTTCCAGTGAAGCCCAACGCAAACTGGAGGAACAACACCTCATCTTCCGACTAGGGACTTTACAGCCTTCCGGACTGAATATTGAATTCAACAACTTTAGGTCGTGAGTCCCCTCCCCCATCCCCACCCCCTTTCTGTTTCCCCCTTCTTTTTTTTCCCAATAAATTATAAAGATTTTCCTTTTCCCACCTATTTCCATTATATAAAATTAAAAAAAAACCCACTAGAGCTATACCTTGAGTGCCCTACCATCCATTCTTAATTAGCACATTCGTTTAGATAATATCACCAACTTTAACTTTAACACCTATGTGTTCTATTGTACTATTGTTGTTGACATCTTTTGATGATCTGCTTCTATCACTGCTTGTTTGTCGCTACAACCACACCAACCCCCTCCACCTCTCTGTCTCTCTATCTCTCCGCCCCCCACACACACACCTTAAACCAGCTTATATTTCAGCTCTTTCCTGGACTCGAACTCAAGTTCTGTCGAAGGGTCATGAGGACTCGAAACGTCAACTCTTTTCTTCTCCGCCGATGCTGCCAGACCTGCTGAGTTTTTCCAGGTAATTCTGTTTTTGTTTTGGATTTCCAGCATCCGCAGTTTTTTTGTTTTTATTCCAATTTTCAGTTCGGCGGGCACACACAGGAGTCAGCTGCACACCCGCCAAACTGTAAAAGGCCTTTTAAGGCCATTTGAAAATGAATTAAATCACTAAACATAGCTGCAGGTCCAACCTTAAGGCTGGCAGGTAGACAAAGAGCCCAGGGCCTTCGCATTTTTCATGAAACCTCATCCACGGGCGGGATGAGGTTTCATGAATGATTTATAAGTGAAATAAAGGTTTTCATTAAAATTCATAGACATGTCCCAGAACATGTGACACTTTCACATGAGGGGACAAGTCCTAAAACTTTTTTTTTCTTTATTAAAATTTTTGAAACTCAAACTAATCTCTCTGAAGCAGCTCCTTGCCTCAGGGAGATTTCTGCGCTCTTTCCCGCACCCCCTACTCAGCCTCCTCCCCCTGCCTGCACAGGGAGGACTCAGCGCTTCAGGGTGCATGTCATGCTGTGCGGGCCTTAATTGGCCCGCCCACGTAAAATGGCGACATGCAGCCGATTGCGGGCGGCGATCGGCTACACGCCTGCCCATGCCCGCTCCAGCCCAATGCCCCTGACGGGGAGAAAATTCTCCCCAGGGATTTTCATTGTTGATTGAACAACATTCAGCACCATTCGTGTCTCCTCAGATACTGAAACAGTCCATGAACAAACCTGGACAGTATAATATAGAATTAAAATACTGTGGATGCTGGAATTCTGGAATAAAAACAGAAAATGCTGGAAAAGCTCAGCAGGTCTGGTAGCATCTGCGGAGGGAGAAACAGATTTAACATTTTGAGTCCATATAACTCTTCTCCAGAGCTAAAGAGTAGAAATGTGATGGTTGATACTGTTTAGGGGGAGGGGGATGAAGCAGGTAAAGCAAGGCCTGGGACAGGATATTCGCCTCGTTGGGTGGATGTGGCGGGCAGGTCTGGGAGCGGCTGCAAGATAGACCGCTGCCCGCGATCGGGCCCCGACCATGATTTCACGCTGGCTGGCCAATTAACATTCTCTGCTTCAAGCCACCAACATCCAGTAAATATGGACATTAACTTTTGCAAAACAGCTATCCAACTGCAGAAATACAAACCCCTAAGTTGCCCTATTGTGTGTTTGAACTAGGTCCTGTTCACCCGTTGGGCTCGCTGACCTATATTTGCTCCTAGCTCAGCAATAGCTCATTTTAAAAATTCTCAACCTTGTTTTCAAATCCCTCAGTGAACTCATTCTTCCCTATCCCTGTAAAATGCTCCAACCCAACATCTGAGCTCCTCCAGCCTTTTGATCATTGCTGATTTTAATCGCTCCATCACTGGCAGCTTTGTGTTCAAACTGCCTAGGCCTTAAGCCTGAAATTCTCTCCATAAACACCTCTGCCCCTGTGCAACGTTGTTCTAAAAATTATCCATCGTATGTTTCAGTCATTGCTTTAATCATTTTATAGCTTCTTAAGAACATGAAGAAATATTTAACTTTCCAACTGAGCTACCATTAGAGGTTGCCGACCAGTGTTAGGCAATGTAGTAATTTTGGACTCCTAATCCAGAACGTGAGTTCAAATCCCACCATGGCAGTTTGAGAACTTGAATTGAGTATTAAACGTTTGGAAATAAAATAATAAGTCTAGGAGAATGGTGTTGAAGATGTAACCAGTGTCCTTTAGGGAATGAAAGCTGCCATTATTGTCCATTGTATATTAATAAAGTGCTTAATTGCAGTCATGTGGTGGGCAATAACTGGGAATTCACTTGTGCTCCTTTAAGTAAGAGCAGACTGAAACTGTGATTGGGTTTGGAGGTGCATGTTTGTAATGTGTGTCTTACTCAATTAAATCTCATAAGTGCGCAAAAAAGTTAGGACCCTGTTCTATCCCTCAGTGCCTGGCAACCTGGATTAGAACATGGAATAGGAATAGACAATGTAATCCTCGAGCTTGATCCACCATTCAATACAATCATGCTTAATCTTCAGTCTCAATTCCATCTTCCTGCCTACTCCCCATATCCCTTAATTCCCTGAGAAATCTGTCTATCTTAGCCTTGAGTATACTCAATGATGGAGCATCCACAGCTTTCTGGAGCAAACATTTCCAAAGATTCACAACTCTCTGAGTGAAGGCATTTCTCCTCATCTAAGTCCTAAATGATCAACCCCTTATCCTGAGACAGGGCTCCTGTGTTCTAGATCCCCAGGCAGGGGAAACAACCTCTCGATGTCCAGATAAAAGCAAAATACTGCGGATGCTGGAAATCCAAAATAGTCATATGGACTCGAAATATTAACTCTGTCTCTCTCCCTCCATAGATGCTGTTAGATCTGCTGAGTTTTTCCAGCAGTTCCTGTTTTTCTCTCAATGTCCATCCTGTCAAGCCCTTCATAGTCTTGAATGTTTCAGTGAGATCACCTCTAATTCTTCTAAATTCTGGAGAAAATAGGCCCAAATTTCTCAACCCTTCATCATAGGACAATCCCAGGAACCAAGCTAAATTTTGTTGCACCCCTTCCAAGGCAAGTGTACCTCTCCTTAAATATGGAGACCAAAATTTCACACAGTATTCCATGTGTGGTCTCATCAAAACGTTATATAATTGTATCAAGATGTCCATATTCTTGCATTCCAGTCCTCTCGCTATAAAGGTCAGAGTGCCATTCACATTCCTAATTGCTTGCTGTAGCTGCATGCTAACTTGCTGTGGTCCTTGTATGTGTACACCCAAGTCTCTCTAAACATCAACATTTGATGTTCATGTCTGCTTTTCTCTTCTTACCATCAAAGTGGATATCAGACTTCCCCAAATTATACTCAATTTATCACTTTAAAGCCATCATCAAGGGTGTGGGGGGTATGCGAGTATGTGACCGTGAGTGAGGCAGGTAATGGGAAGTAGCAAACAGTAGTGGAGGAGCCTCAGACTTTGCAAATGTCAAACAGGTTTGAGATGCTCACAACCTGTGTGGACAAAAGCAAGATCTGCAAGGTGGATGAGAAAACTGGCCACGGCAGCATGGTACAGGAAGCCATACAAGTGGGGGGAGCAAACAGGAATGTAGTGATAGTGGGGAACAGTATAGTGAGGGGAATTAATGCTGTTCTCTGCAGCAAAGAACGAGAGCCTAGAAGGCTGTGTTGCCTGCCATTGCCAGGTGTCTGGACACCTGCTCAAGGCTGGAGAGGAACTTGCATTGGGAAGGGTAGGATCCGGTCATCATAGTCCATGGAGGTACCAATGACATAGGCAGGACAAGGAAGGAGGTTCTGCATAGTCAGTATGAGAAGCTAGGTACCAAATTAAGAAGCAGGGCCTTGAAAGTAATAATATCTGGATTATTACTGGAACCACGTACAAATTGGCATAGGACACATAAGATTAGAGAGATGAATGCGTGCTCAAAGACTGGTGTGGGAGAAGTGGGTGCCAGTTTGTGGGGTGCTGGCACCAGTACTGGAGAAAGTGGGGGCTGTATCATTAGGATGGCCTTCACCTGAACCATGCTGGGATGTGAGTTCTAGCGAATTGCATAACTAGGGAGGTAGAGAGGACTTTAAACTAAACAAGGTGGAGAGAAGTGGTGAGGGGGTGGGGGGTGGGGAGGAGATGAGGGATCAAGCTTGGGTAGATATGTCAATTTAGGGGTAGATACAAGGCAAGAGACCATAATAGTAACATGGGAAATGGAGGTCACAGAACAACAGAAAGGGATAGAGATAAAATTTAAGAATGCACCAATAGTCAAGGCTACATGTTACAAAGATAACAAAAAGACAAAACTAAAGGCTCTGTTTCTGAATGCAAGTAGCAGTCATAACTAAGTAAACAAACTGATAGCATACATTGAAGTAAATAAATATGATCTGATAGCCATTACAGAGAATTGGCTGCAGAATGACAAGGGTTGGGTTCTAAATATTGAGAGGTATATGATATTCAAGAAGAATAGGAAGCTAGGTAAAGGTGGAGGGGTATCACTCTTAATCAAGGATGGAATTGGTGCAATAGTTAGAGATGACATTGATTCAGGTGATCAGGATGTATAATCGGTTTAGGTGGAGATGAGGAATAATAGGGGAAAGAAGTCACAAATAGGAATAGTCTACAGGCCCCCTAATAGTAACCATAATGTAGGACAAAGTATACAAGAAAAAATATTGGCTGCTGACGATAATGGGATAGCAATAATCATGGGAGATTTTAATCTACATATAAACTGGAAGGATCAGATTGGCAATAGTAGCCTCGGTAAGGAGTTCATAGAATGCTTTTGAGATAGAGCTGCATGTTCTGGAACCAAACAGAGAGCAGGTCATATTAGGCTTGGTATTGTGTAATGTGACAGGATTAATCCATGATCTCAGAGTGAAGGCACCCCAAGGTAGCAGTGACCATAATATTATTCTATTTTATATCCAGTTTGAAAGGGAGAAGGGTGAGTTTAAGACTTGTATGTTGAACTTAAAAAACAGCATCAATATGGGCATGAAAGTTGAGCTAGCTGAAGAAAACTGGGAAACTAGGTTAGGGGGTATATCAATAGAGAAGCAGTGGCAGACATTTAAGAGGATATTTCAGAATACTCAGAATAAGTATATTCCTATTATAAAGAAAAATTCTAAGGGAGGACCCACCATCCGTGGTTAACTAAAGAAGTTAAGGAAAGCATCAAACTCAAGGAAAAAGCATATAACTGTGCAAAGGTGAGTGGCACATTAGATGATCAATCAGAATATAAATAACAGCAGAGAATAACTAAAAGGTTAATCAGGAGAAAGAAATTAGTGTATGAGAGGAAGCCACCTAGAAATTCAAAAATGAATAGCAAGAGTTTTTACAGATATTGAAAAAGGAAAAGAGTAAGTAAAGTGAGTGCTGGTCCCCTAGAGAGTGACAGTGGGGAGTTAATAGTTGATAATAAGGAAATAGTGGATGAAATGAACAAATATTTTGCTTCTGTCTTCATTATCAAGGATACAAAAAATATTCCAGTAATAGCTGGAAATTAGGAGATAGAAGGGAGAGGGCAACTGGTGAAATTGCAGTCACTAGGGAAGTGGTACTGAGCAAACAGATGGAGCTGGAGGCTGACAAGTCTCCAGCTCCTGATGGACTTCATCCTAGGGTCTTAAAAGAGACGGCAAATGAGGTAGTAGATGATTTGGTGTCAATTTTCCAAAATTCCCTAGATTCTGGAAAGGTTTCATCAGAGTGGAAATATACCCTTCCATTCAAGAAAGGAGAGAGGCAGAAAACAGGAAACTATAGGCTAATTAGTTTGACACCTATCATGGGGAAAGTGTTGGAATTGATCATTAAGGAGGTTATGGCTGGGCACTTAGAGAAACTCAAGGCAATAGGGAAGAATCAGTATGATTTTGTGATAGGGAAATCGTGTTTAACCAATTTATTGGAGTTCTTTGAAGGAGTAACATGTGCTGTGGATAATGGGGAGCCTATAGATGCTTGATTTCTAGAAGGCATTTGATAAGGTGCCATGTCAAAGGTTATTGCGGACAATAAAAGTTCATGGTCTAGGGGCTAACATATTGGCATGGATCGAAGATTGGCTGGCTGGCAGAAAACAGAGAGTATGCATAAATGGGTCTTTTCCTGACTGGCAGGATGTGACGAATGGAGTCCTGCAGGGGCCTGTATTATGACACAGCTGATGGTAAATGCTAAGCTGTTCAAATCCCAGAGGGAAACTTGAAACAACTGTCATAACCAATTTTGCAATTTGTATGTTTCGAGATGCAGGCTTTGAATTCAGTAGTAACAAGACCACTGAGTCTCAAGATGTTTTTATTAAACACTTTTTAATACAAGAAAGATTGTAAGCACATCATATGTCTACAAAATTAATACTATAGTAACTATAAAAATCCCCTAATTAATCTGACTCCTAGTTACAAATTCGTTAAGGCAACAATAGAACACATAGATTTGAACAGACCCCTGGCAAAGCACACTCTGGACAGTCACATTCAAAATTAGTTTCTTTCAGCTCTGGGTCCTTATAGGCAGCAACTTGAGGCTTACAGGCTAGAGGCTTGAGATCTTAGAATCCCTTTCCTTTTTACCAACAACTGTCTCTTCCTTTATACATATTTTCCTCTTTGAATGCAACTTTTCATGTATCATGAATTCTTGAGAAAAGTAAAAAAGCACACTGTTTCTGAGCTTCACCTGGTTAGGTGTAATATTTCACTCCCTCTTTTTGAAGCCAAACTATACTAGTTTGTTTAAATAAAAAAATGCAAATTGCCCCCATGTTTACCTAAATAACATTCCAAACCAATTTCTCTTCTTTACATCAAAGCCTCTAGACCAGCTGGCTTGAATCCAATTAAGACACACACACACACACACACACACACACACACACACACAGGGCAGAAAATCGCACTCGGCGGGCATGCATGCACACAGTCCAGCTGAGTGTAAAATGATGCATGATGACATCGGGCGGGTGTCCCAACATCATCACGCAGTCCCATGATATTTCGTTAAGCGGGCGCAGGCTGTAGTTGGCAGCGCACCTACCGACAATTAAAAGGCATATTAAGGCTATTAAAAAGTTAACTAAATTGAAATTTACGCTGCCCATCCAACCTAATGGTTGGCAGGAAGGTGAAAAGGCCAAGCGGCCTTTACATTTTTTAGGAAACCTCATCCATGCACAGAATGCGGTTTCCTAAAGCAAGCAAAAATCACATAAAAATTTTGCACTTGAATTAAAAACATGTCCCTGCTCATGTGTCAGAGTCACATATGACAGTGTCAAATGAAGGGACATGTTCGATAACATTTATAAGAACTTTAATTTTTTATCCGAAAACAGTTCATCTCCGTGAGGCAGCTCTCTGCCTCAGGGGGATTATGTTGCGTGCACTCGCACACATGCGCAAAGGTCATGCTCGCCTGGCTCACCCACATCCCCTCGCCTGCACAGTCAGCACTCAGCACTGCCGCTCGCATTTCACAATTGGCCTGCCAGTGTAAAATTGCCTTCTGGGCCCGATCGCGGGCGGTTGTCGGCTTCCCAACTGCCCCTGCCCACTCCCGCCGAGCCCGCAGGCCAAGGGCAAAATTCTGCCCATGCATAGACAGAGATAACACTGAACTCTATTTTAAAATAATTTCCAATAACATTATAGACATTATTATATCTTCTTGACAGTCTGTGTTGGGGCCTCAGCTTTTTACAATTTATGTTAATGACTTAGATGAGGGGAATGAAGACATGGTAGCTAGATTTGCAGATGACTCAAAGATAGGTAGGAAAGTATGTTGTGAAGAGGACATCACGAGCTTGCAGATGGGTATAGATAGGTTGAGTGACTGAGTGAAAATCAGGCGGATGGACTATAATGTATGAAAACGTGAAGTAGTTCACTTTGGCAGGAAGAATAAAAAAGCAAAATATTACTTAAAAGGAGAACAGCTGCAGAATCATGAAGTCCAAAGGGATTTAGGTGTTCTGGTGCATAAGACACAAAATGTTAGCAAACAGGTAAATCTATTAATAAAGAAGGCTAATGGATTGCTAGCATTTATTACAAGAGGAATTGAACGTAAAAGTGAGGATGTTATGCTTCAGTTATACAGGGCATTGGTGAGGCTGCATCTCAAATATTGTGTGCAGTTTTGGTCTCCTTATTTAAGGAAGGATGTAAATGCATTGGAGGTGGTTCAGAGAACGTTTATTAGATTGACACCTGGAATGAGTGGGTTGCCTTATGGGCAAAGGTTGGACAGACTGGGCTTGTTTCCATTGGAGTTTAGAAGAGTGAGGGGTGATTTGATTGAAGGATATAAGATCCTGAATGGTATTGACAAGGTGGACATGGAAAGGATACTTCATTTTATGGGTGTGTCCAGAACTAGAGGGCACTGCTTAAAATTAGGGATTTCCATTTTAGGACAGAGATGAGGAGAATTTTTTTCTCTCAGAGGCTTGTGCGGCTTTGGAGCCCTGTGCATCCGAACATACTGGAGGTAGGGTCATTGAATATTTTTAAGGTAGAGGTAGATAGGTTCTTGTTTGGCAAAGGAATCAAGGGTTATTGGAGGTAGATGGGAATCTGGAATACGAAACACAGGCAGTTCAGCCATGATCTTATTGAATGGTGGAGAAGGCTCAAGGGGCTGAATGGCCTACTTATGCTACTATTGCATATTGTAAAGAACATTTTTTTGGACTGTAGCTTTAAGACTGGACTGTGGCTTTAAAAACTACCATGGTCACAGTTTAAAAGAGATGTTCACTCAAGTAGGAAGAAGAAAATCCACAATGTGTGCCAGATTGAACAGAATGGTGCTGGAAAGGAGACCTGGTTTAAGAGGGGACTACCTAGCGATGGCGTTTTGATTGGCTCCTGACCAAATGGCCAGATTTTGTGTAAGGATGGTGCAGTAGATCAGCTCCTAGCCTGAAAAGAGGAAAGACCTCAAACCTCTCTCTCCTGTGTTTTGTAAGGCTCCAGTAACCCTGCCATAGTAGCTAGCTGGCTAGTCATCGCATCACTGTATCTTGCTTTCTTTGAGAAACCCCCATCAGGAGGAAAAGGGGAAAAAAATCATCAGTAGAGAAATTAAAAGCAAGTTTCAACCAGAGAACCATAGACTGCAAGTGGTGAGAGATCACCTCATGTCAGCCACAACAACTTGTAAAGAATTTGGAAGAAAGCAATCAAAGTCAACCCATCTGATGCTGAACTCCAGATTTGTGCTATTGAACTGTTTTATCCCACCTTTAAAATCAATGTTTTGGATGTCTTGTGTGTGTGGGTGTGTGTCGGTGCGTGCATGCGTGTATGCGTGCTTCTGTGTTTTTGTGTATAGGGGTTTAAGAAAGGGTAGAGCTTAAGTTATAGAGTTAAAAGTTAGCAGTTCATATTTCTTTCTTTTGCCACTAGTTACAGACAATTTGTTTAATAAACGGTTATTTACTTGTTCAATTTACAAACCTGGTGCTCATGTTCTGTTAACTTAAATTAAACAGTTAGGTAGAATTGGGGTAATTTGGTGATCTGATTAAACTTCTCACATTTATCACGTCACGGGGAGCAGTGGAGCTTGATACTACAGCGCATTATCCCCAGTGAGTCGTGACAAAGTTTGGGGGCTTGTCCGGGATCTTTTGGAATGAAACACAATGACAATTTGGGTGTAGGTTTAGTAAGTAATAAAAGCTAAAAGGAAACATCTTTGTACTACCAAAAGAAGATGGCACAGGAAACTACTAAAACCTTCCTGCAAGTGGATGTGACGTCCCTGACAATTTGACAAGGGTTCCCAAAAGCCAGGTTAACCAAATTGACAAGTAAATTAAGAATAGGATTAGCTGCCAAAGCTAGGAAGGCAGAGATAATCAAAAAGATAACACAGCATTTAAAACTGGAAGGAATACCCGAGAGACCGAGTTATCCAAGGGGTGATGCATTGGAATGGACTAAAATTCAGTTGCAAATAAAAAAATTGGAACTAGAGGCAGCAGAAAGAGAAAGTTCATTCAAAATTGAATTAGAAATGGTGAGGTTGGAAGAGGAGGAAAGAGAAAATGGGAGAGACATAGAATTCCAGCTTAAAATGCTGGCAGTTAAAAAAGAGACACCCAAAGGTGAGGCAGGACTTAATTTCAGATCAGAATCCAATGGGGAAATGTTTAAATTTGTACAAGCTCTTCCAACATTTGAAGAAAGAAATGTTGAAGCATTCTTTATTTCATTTGAGAAGATAGCTAAACAGATGAATTGGCCAAAGGGAAACTGGACATTGCCCATACGGAACAAATTGACAGGTAGAGCACAGGAAATGTATGCTTCACTGTCAGAGGATGTTTCTAGGGATTATGATGTGGAGAAAAAGGCCATTTTTAGTGCATATGAATTGGTCGCTGAAGCATACAGACAGAAGTTTTGAAATTTAAGGAAACAGCCCAGGAAAATGTACATTGAATATGAAAGACTTAAACAAAGTAGTTTTGCCAGGTGGATATGAGCATTAGGAGTTGAAACTACCTATGAAGTTCTCAGAGAAACCATCCTCTTGGGAGAATTTAAAATCTCCCTTCCTTCCGTAATAAGTACCCATGTGGAAGAGCAAAGGGTTGCAACTGCCAGGGGCAGGGAGCAGTAATGGCTGATGATAATGAGCTGATCATTAAAACCAAATCTTTTTTTCTATCACCACATAAATTTGAAAAGGATAGAAAGTAGGAGAGTGAAAGGAAGGCAAATAGCCAGGGTAAAGAATGGATAGCTGGGGATACTTTGAGATCTCCTTCCCAGATCAGGAAGGAAAGTACTGAAGGCGGAGGTGAAACTCGAAGACTGAAGTGTTACCACTGTAATAAAGTGGGGCACATTCGTTCAGAATATTGGAAGTTGCAAAGGAAGCCAATGGGACTTATTTGAGTTCATAAGAGTGAGTACGAAAAGGGAACTCAAAAAGAAAATACCAATTGTAGCTTTAACTACATGTAAGGAGGTAAACACTCCTGTAAATGCAGGTGAAGTAAGTAAGGTAGATGAGAGACATAAAGGGTTTTTGTCTAAAGGGAAGATAACCCCTTTTTCATCAAATGATGCAGCTATACCCATAACTATATTAAGGGGCACAGGAGCTACTCAAACTCTTTTGCTGGAGAAGGACCTAGTTTTCTCTCCAGAGAGTTCAAAGAGAGCTGAAGTACTAATAAATGGGATAAGTTGTAGAAAGTGCAATTGGAATGTGAGTCATTGTCTAGATCAGTGGCTGTAGGAATGGTTAAGAAATTACCCATGGATGGAGTGGATCTACGCTTGGGGAATGATTTGGCAGGAGTGAAAGTTATAGCTTCACTCATAATCACAAAAAGTCCAAAAGAGGCTAAGAGTCACATCAGTTACAAGAACAAGTTGCTGGTATTTTTCCATCATGTATGGTGACAATGGCTAAAAAAAAGTCCAGCACCAGAGGTCAATGGAATAAAACAAGCAGATGTTAGAGTAGCCAAAACTTTATTTAAGGATGAGGATAATTGAAAGGAAGTGTTTGGCATGTCTTCCTCCATTGAGGCTCAGAAAGCAGATCCCGAGTTAAACAAATTAGCACAATCAGCTCACACTGAAGCTGAGGCTGAAGGAGTTCCAAAGTACTACTACCTTAAAGCAGACTTCTGATGAGGAAGTGGAGACACCCTCATAGGCTTGTGGCTGAGTAATGGACGGTTGTTCATCAGATAGTGGTACAGCCCAAATATCCTTAGGCGATATTGCGAGTGGCACACAAGATTCCCATGGGAGGGTATGTAGGAATAGCGGAAGCCCAAGCATCAGTAAATAGGCATTTTACAAGACCAAGACTTCATAAAGACATAGTGCAATTTTGTAGAATGTGTCAAACATGTCAGATGGTAAACAAACAAGCACCTTTAATACCTATACCAGTTTTTGAAGAAACATTTAGTTGGGTATTAATGGATTGTGTAGGTCCATTGCTCAAAACAAAAGCAGGACATCAGTATATCCTGACAATCATGGATATGGCCACCTGATTTCCAGAAGCTATTCCTTTAAGGACAATTACAGTGAAGGTGGTAGTGGAAAAGTTAACTAATTTTTTTTTACTAATTATGGCCTACTAATTTAAATACAATCTAACTAAGATTCTAACTTCATGCCTAAAGTTTTCCAGGATACGATCAGCAGGTTGGGTATCAAACAGCTAAAATCTACTGCTTATCACCCACAGACACAGGGAGCTTTAGAGAGATAACATCAGACATTCAAAACCATGATTAAGACCTATTTCCATGAATACCCATAGGATTAGAACAAAGATTAGATTTCTTACTACTTGCTACCAGAGATTCTCCCAATGAATCTATTGGATTTAGTCCATTTGAAATGATCTGTGGTCATGAATTAAGAGTTCCATTAAAATTGATTCAAGAAAAGTTCCTAAAGCAGAAAGGTGAATCATCCATGTTGAATTACGTGTCCTTGTTTGTAGAAAGACTTACAGGAGCATGTAAAGTAGCACAAGGGCATTTAATAATCTCAAAATCCAGAATGAAAGAATGGGCAGACAAATAAGCTACAACTAGAACGTTCCAAGCAGGACACAAAGTATTGGTACCGTTGCAGGGTAAACCCTTGAAAGCAAAATCCAGTGGCCCCTACAAGATAGTTAGGAGGGTCAGTGTAGTGACTTAGTTGATAGAAACTCCTGAGCGTAGAATGAAGAAACAGTTATGTCACATAAAAATGTTGAAGCAATATTTAAGAGGAGATGATCAGAAAGAACAAGTGTGCCCGATGGTAGGAGTAGTCGAGGATGACCAAGACAGTAAAAGTCAGGTAGAAGGAGATGTAGACAGTGCACAAAGTGAACTACCTACAATTCAACAAGCCATTATGAAAATAATCGGACAGATAGACACTGTGTTTTTGTATTTAGAGGAAGGACCACGGGAAGGTCTAATAAGGTTACTTAGGAAGCATAAAGAAATTTGTATGGATACACCTGGATGTACGACGTTAACTAAACACGATGCGGATGTAGGAGACTCATTGTTGGTTGAGCCCAGAACAACAAGCTCAGTTAGAAACAGAGATCAAATATATGCTAGAAAATAAATTGATCAAGTCCAGCCAAAGCAGCTGGAGCTCGCAGGTCGTGTTTGTTCCTGAGGCAGGTGAGTCCACTTGATTTTGTAGAAGCTACAATAAGTGAATGTAGTAACGAGGACAGATTTGTTCCCGATTCCTTGGTTAGAAGATTGCATCGATACGGTGGGCAGTGGCTCATTTCTTTCTAAAATTGATGTATTGAGGTGTACTGGCAAGCGCCACTGACACCAAAGGCTGAACAAATATCCGCCCTTGTTACATCAATTGGATTGTAACAATGTCTAATCATGCCATCGGGGTTTAAGAACACCCCAGCTACATTCCAGAGACTTATGAATCAAGTCGTAGCTGTGTAGTTTATTTGGGCAATGTTGTAATATAGAGCAACACGTGGGAAGAACATGTAAAGCAGTTAGAAAACCCGTTTAAACAACTGCAGTTAGCTGGCTTAGTCATAAATCTGGCTAAAGTGAATTTGAAAAAGCCAGGGTAACTTACCCAGGTCACATTGTAAAGAGAAGGGCAATTGTTGCTGAGAACAGCAAAAGTCCATGCATTAATGGAATTTCCCATTCTGAAAACCAAACGAGAAATTATGAGGTTTCTGGGAATGTGGGGGTTTTATAGGAGGTTTGTACCTAATTTTAGCACAATAACTGTACCTCTAGCCAATTTGTTAAGAAAACAGGCAAAAGTAATATGGTTGGCAGAATACCAAGCAGCCTTTGAAAAGCTGAAGACAATCTTAATAAACGAACTTGTGTTGGCCACCTCTGACTATTCCAAGCCTTTTAAAATGGCTAAAAACAAAAAAACTGCGGATGCTGGAAATCCAAAACAAAAACAGAATTACCTGGAAAAACTCAGCAGGTCTGGCAGCATCGGCGGAGAAGAAAAGAGTTGACGTTTCGAGTCCTCATGACCCTTCGACAGAACTTGAGTTCGAGTCCAGGAAAGAGCTGAAATATAAGCTGGTTTAAGGTGTGTGTGTGGGGGGCGGAGAGATAGAGAGACAGAGAGGTGGAGGGGGTTGGTGTGGTTGTAGGGACAAACAAGCAGTGATAGAAGCAGATCATCAAAAGATGTCAACGACAATAGTACAATAGAACACATAGGTGTTAAAGTTAAAGTTGGTGATATTATCTAAATGAATGTGCTAATTAAGAATGGATGGTAGGGCACTCAAGGTATAGCTCTAGTGGGTTTTTTTTTTATTTTTTTTTATATAATGGAAATAGGTGGGAAAAGGAAAATCTTTATAATTTATTGGGAAAAAAAAAAGAAGGGGGAAACAGAAAGGGGGTGGGGATGGGGGAGGGAGCTCACAACCTAAAGTTGTTGAATTCAATATTCAGTCCGGAAGGCTGTAAAGTCCCTAGTCGGAAGATGAGGTGTTGTTCCTCCAGTTTGCGTTGGGCTTCACTGGAACAATGCAGCAAGCCAAGGACAGACATGTGGGCAAGAGAGCAGGGTGGAGTGTTAAAATGGCAAGCGACAGGGAGGTTTGGGTCATTCTTGCGGACAGACCGCAGGTGTTCTGCAAAGCGGTCGCCCAGTTTACGTTTGGTCTCTCCAATGTAGAGGAGACCACACTGGGAGCAACGAATGCAGTAGACTAAGTTGGGGGAAATGCAAGTGAAATGCTGCTTCACTTGAAAGGAGTGTTTGGGTCCTTGGACGGTGATGAGAGAGGAAGTGAAGGGGCAGGTGTTGCATCTTTTGCGTGGGCATGGGGTTGTGCCATAGGAGGGGGTTGAGGAGTAGGGGGTGATGGAGGAGTGGACCAGGGTGTCCCGGAGGGAGCGATCCCTACGGAATGCCGATAAGGGGGGTGAAGGGAAGATGTGTTTGGTAGTGGCATCATGCTGGAGTTGGCGGAAATGGCGGAGGATGATCCTTTGAATGCGGAGGCTGGTGGGGTGATAAGTGAGGACAAGGGGGACCCTATCATGTTTCTGGGAGGGAGGAGAAGGAGTGAGGGCGGATGCGCGGGAGATGGGCCGGACACGGTTGAGGGCCCTGTCAATGACCATGGGTGGAAAACCTCGGTTAAGGAAGAAGGAGGACATGTCAGAGGAACTGTTTTTGAATGTAGCATCATTGGAACAGATGCGACGGAGGCGAAGGAACTGAGAGAATGGGATGGAGTCCTTACAGGAAGTGGGGTGTGAGGAGCTGTAGTCGAGATAGCTGTGGGAGTCGGTGGGTTTGTAATGGATATTGGTGGACAGTCTATCACCAGAGATTGAGACAGAGAGGTCAAGGAAGGGAAGGGAAGAGATGGACCACGTGAAAATGATGGAGGGGTGGAGATTAGAAGCAAAATTAATAAATTTTTCCAAGTCCTGATGAGAGCATGAAGCGGCACCGAAATAATCATCGATGTACCGGAGAAAGAGTTGTGGAAGGGGGCCGGAGTAGGACTGCAACAAGGAATGTTCCACATACCCCATAAAGAGACAGGCATAGCTGGGGCCCATGCGGGTACCCATAGCCACACCTTTTATTTGGAGGAAGTGAGAGGAGTTGAAGGAGAAATTGTTCAGCGTGAGAACAAGTTCAGCCAGACGGAGGAGAGTAGTGGTGGATGGGGATTGTTCGGGCCTCTGTTCGAGGAAGAAGCTAAGAGCCCTCAGACCATCCTGGTGGGGGATGGAGGTGTAGAGGGATTGGACGTCCATGGTGAAGAGGAAGCGGTAGGGGCCAGGGAACTGGAAATTGTTGATGTGACGTAAGGTGTCAGAGGAATCACGGATGTAGGTGGGAAGGGACTGGACAAGGGGAGAGAGAAGGGAGTCAAGATAACGAGAAATGAGTTCTGTGGGGCAGGAGCAAACTGAGACGATCGGTCTACCGGGGCAGTTCTGTTTGTGGATTTTGGGTAGGAGATAGAAGCGGGCCGTCCGAGGTTGGGCGACTATCAGGTTGGAAGCTGTGGGAGGGAGATCCCCAGAGGAGATGAGGTCAGTGACAGTCCTGGAAACAGTGGCTTGATGTTCAGTGGTGGGGTCATGGTCCAGGGAGAGGTAGGAGGAAGTGTCTGCGAGTTGACGCTCAGCCTCCGCGTGGTAGAGGTCAGTGCGCCAGACAACAACAGCACCACCCTTGTCAGCGGGTTTGATGACAATGTCAGGGTTGGACCTGAGAGAATGGAGTGCAGTAAGTTCAGAGAGAGACAGGTTAGAATGGGTGAGAGGAGCAGAGAAATTGAGACGACTAATGTCGCGCCGACAGTTCTCAATGAAAAGATCGAGAGAAGGTAAGAATCCAGAGGGAGGGGTCCAGGTGGAGGGAGAATATTGAAGATGGGTAAAAGGATCCGTTGAACTGGGAGAGGACTCCTGCCCAAAGAAGTGAGCCCGGAGACGAAGACGGCGGAAGAAGAGTTCAGTATCATGCCGAGCCCGAAATTCATTGAGGTGAGGGCGTAAGGGTATGATACTAAGTCCTTTGCTGAGCACTGAACGTTCAGCATCGGAGAGGGGAAGGTCAGGGGGTATAGTGAATACACGGCTGGGGTTGGGACTGGAAGAAAGGGTGGGGACGGAGGGACAGGCAGGGGTGGAGGGTCCTAGATGGGTGTTGGTGTCGATGAGTTGTTGGAGCTTGCGTTCCTTAGCACTTGAGAGAAAGAGAAAAGGTTTCTTGTTGAGGCGTTAAAATGGCGTTTGACACGAGTGACCTGGGGATAGGTGCAACTCTATTATGAGATAACAAATTAGGGATAGAGAAGCCGGTGGGGTATTTTTCTAAGAAACTAAATCAATATCAGAGAAAGTACTCTACAGATGAAAAGGAAACTCTAGTATTGTTGTTGGCTCTTCAACACTTTGAAGTCTATATCCTACACGATAACAAGGAAACGCTAATCTACACTGACCACAATCTGCTGGCATACATTGAGAAGTTTGAAACTTGAAATGCGAGACTGTTTAAATGGAGTCTATTGCTTCAACCATTCAATGTAATGATTGTTCACATTGCCGGTAAAGATAACGTGATTGCAGATGAATTGTCTCAGGAGTAAATAACTGAAATCGGTTAATGCTTAAGATAACGTAAGGGAGAAGGATGGATGAATGAGTGTAAGTCTCAGGTTTGTTGTCTATGTATCATATACCCTGTGATGAAACACATTTTTTAAACGGCGTTTCATCTTTTTAAGTGTGGAGACATGTCAAGAACACATTTACATATTTTTTTGGACTATAGCTTTAAGATTGGACTGTGGCTTTAAAAGCTACTATTGCTGCAGTTTAAAAGAGATGTTCACTAGAGCAAGTTTCAACCAGGGAACCACAGACTGCAAGTGGTGAGAGACCACCTTGTATTAGCCACAACAACTTGTAAAGAATTTGGAAGAAAGCAATCATAGTTAACCCATCTAATGCTGAACTCCAGATTTGTGCTATTGAACTGTTTTATCCCACCTTTAAAATCAATGTTTTGGATGTCTTGTGTGCGTGTGTGCGTCCATGCATGCATGCGTGTATGCATGCTTGTGTGTGTTTGTGTATAGGGGTTTAAGAAGGGGTAGAATTTAAGTTATAGAGTTAAAAGTTAGCAGTTCATACTTCTTTCTTTTGCCACTAGTTACAGACAATTTGTTTAATAAACGGTTACTTACTTGTTCAATTGACAAACCTGGTGCTCATATTCTTTTAACCTAAATTAAACAGTTAGGTAGAATTGGGGTAATTTGGTGATCTGATTAAACTTCTCACATTTATCACGTCACAGGGAGCAGTGGGGTGTGATACTACAGCGCATTATCCCCAGTGAGTCGTGACAAAGTTTGGGGGCTTGTCTGGGTTCTTTTCGAACAAAAGACAATGATGATTTGGGTGTAGGTTTAGTAAGTAATAAAAGCTAAAAGGAAACATCTTTGTACTATCAAAAGAAGATGGCACTGGAAACTACTAAAACCTTCCTGCAAGTGGATGTGACATCCCTGACAATTTGACAAGGGTGCCCAAAAGCCAGGTTAACCAAATTGACAAATAAATTAAGACTAGGATTAGCTGCCAAAGCTAGGAAGGCATAGGTAATCAAAAAGATAGCACAGCATTTAAAACTGGAAGGAATACCCGAGAGACCGAGTTATCCAAGGGGTGATCCATTGGAATGGACTAAAATTCAGTTGCAAATAAAAAAAAATTGGAACTAGAGGCAGAAGAAAGAGAAAGTTCATTCAAAAGTGAATTAGAAATGGTGAGGTTAAAAGAGGAGGAAAGAGAAAATGGGAGAGACATAGAATTCCAGCTTAAAATGCTGGCAGTTAAAAAAGAGACACCCAAAGGTGATGCAGGACTTAATTCCAGATCAGAATCCAATGGGGAAATGTTTAAATTTGCACAAGCTCTTCCAACATTTGAAGAAAGAAATGTTGAAGCATTCTTTATTTCATTTGAGAAGATAGCTAAACAGATGAATTGGCCAAAGGGAAACTGGACATTGCCCATACAGAACAAATTGACAGGTAGAGCACAGGAAATGTATGCTTCACTGTCAGAGGATGTTTCTAGGGATTATGATGTGGAGAAAAAGGCCATTTTTAGTGCATATGAATTGGTCACTGAAGCATATAGACAGAAGTTTTGAAATTTAAGGAAACAGCCCAGGAAAGCTTACATTAAATATGAAAGACTTAAACAAAGTAGTTTTGCCAGGTGGATATGAGCATTAGGAGTTGAAACTACCTATGAAGTTCTCAGAGAAACCATCCTCTTGGGAGAATTTAAAATCTCCCTTCCTTCCGTAATAGGTACCCATGTGGAAGAGCAAAGGGTTGCAACTGCCAGGGGCAGGCAACAGTAATGGCTGATGATAATGAGCTGATCATTAAAACCAAATCTTTTTTCTATCACCACATAAATTTGAAAAGGATAGAAAGTAGGAGAGTGAAAGGAAGGCAAATAGCTAGGGTAAAGAATGGATAGCTGGGGATACTTTGAGATCTCCTTCCCAGATCAGGAAGGAAAGTACTGAGGGTGGAGGTGAAACTCGAAGACTGAAGTGTTACCACTGTAATAAAGTGGGGCACATTCGTTCAGAATATTGGAAGTTGCAAAGGAAGCCAATGGGACTTATTTGAGTTCATAAGAGTGAGTACGAAAAGGGAACTCAAAAAGAAAATACCATGGTCCCAATTGTAGCAAATAAGGAGGTAAATACTCCTGTAAATGCAGGTGAAGTAAGTAAGGTAGATGAGAGACATAAAGGGTTTTTGTCTAAAGGGAAGATAAACCCCTTTTTCATCAAATGATGCAGCTATACCCATAACTATATTAAGGGGCACAGGAGCTACTCAAACTCTTTTGCTGGAGAAGGACCTAGTTTTCTCTCCAGAGAGTTCAAAGAGAGCTGAAGTACTAATAAATGGGATAAGTTGTAGAAAGTGCAATTGGAATGTGAGTCATTGTCTAGATCAGTGGCTGTAGGAATGGTTAAGAAATTACCCATAGATGGAGTGGATCTACTCCTGGGGAATGCTTTGGCAGGAGTGAAAGTCATAGCTTCACTCATAATCACAAAAAGTCCAAAAGAGGCTAAGAGACACAACAGTTACAGGAACAAGATGCTGGTATTTTTCCATCGTGTATGGTGACAATGGCTAAAAAAAGTCCATCACCAGAGGTCAATGGAATAAAACAAGCAGATGTTAGAGTAGCCAAAACTTTATTTAAGGATGAGGATAATTGAAAGGAATTGTTGGGCATGTCTTCCTCCATTGAGGCTCAGAAAGCAGATCCCGAGTTAAACAAATTAGCACAATCAGCTCACACTGAAGCTGAGGCTGAAGGAGTTCCAAAGTGCTACTACCTTAAAATGGAGTTCTGAGGAGGAAGTGGAGACACCTCACAGGCTTATGGCTGAGTAATGGACGATTGTTCATCAGATAGTGGTACAGCCCAAATATCCTTAGGCGATATTGCGAGTTGCACACAAGATTCCCATGGGAGGGTATGTAGGAATAGGGGAAACCCAAGCATCAATAAATAGGCATTTTACATGATCAAGACTAGGACATAGTGCAATTTTGTAGAATGTGTCATACATGTCAGGTAGTAGTGAATCTCAAAGTGTAATCAAACCAGCAGCTTTAATTCCTATACCAGTTTTTGAAGAAACATTTAGTTGGGTATTAGTAGATTGTGTAGGGCCATTACTCAAAACAAATGGCGGACATCAGTATATCCTGACAATCATGGATATGGCCACCCGATTTCCAGAAGCTATTCCTTTAAGGACAATTACAGTGAAGGTGGTTGTGGAAAGGTTAACTAAATTTTTTTTACCCATTATGGCCTCCTGATTTAAATAGAATCTGACCAAGGTTCTAAATTCATTTCTAAGGTTTTCCAGGATATAATCAGCAGTTTGGGTATCAAACAGCTAAAATCTACTGCTTATCACCCACAGACACAGGGAGCTTTAGAGAGGTAACAGCAGACATTCAAAACCATGATTAAGACCTATTTCCATGAATACCCAAAGGATTGGAACAAAGGATTAGATTTCTTACTACTTGCTACCAGAGATTCTCCCAATGAATCTATTGGATTTAGTCCATTTGAATTGATCTATGGTCATGAATTAAGAGTTCCATTAAAATTGATCAAAGAAAAGTTCCTAAAGCAGAATGGCAAATCATCCATGTTGGATTGCGTGTCCTTATTTGTAGGAAGACTTACAGGAGCATGGAAAGTAGCACAAGGGCATTTAATAATCTCAAAATCCAGAATGAAAGAATGGGCAGACAAACATGCTACAACTAGAACGTTCCAAGCAGGAGACAAAGCATTGGTACTTTTGCAGGGTAAAAGCTTGAAAGCAAAATTCAGTGGTCCCTACAAGATAGTTAGGAGTGTCAGTGTAGTGACTTAGCTGATTGAAATTCCTGAGCGTAGAATGAAGAAACAGTTGTGTCACAAAAAAATGTTGAAGCAATATATCAGAGATGATCAGAAAGAGCAAGTGGTAGGAGTAGTGGAGGAGAAGTAGACAGTGCACAAAGCGAACCACCTACAATTAGACTAGCTACTACGAAAATAATCGGACAGTTAGGCAAGACAGTGTTCTTGTATTTAGAGGAAGACCACGGGAAGGTCTAATAAGGTTACTTAGGAAGCATAAAGAAAGTTGTATGGATACACCTGGATGTACTACGTTAATTAAACACAATGTGGATGTAGGAGACTCATTGTAGGTTGAGCCCAGAACAACAAGCTCAGTTAGAAACAGAGATCAAATATATGCTAGAAAATAAATTGATCAAGTCCAGCCAAAGCAGCTGGAGCTCGCAGGTCGTGTTTGTTCCTGAGTCAAATGGATCCACTTGATTTTGTAGAAGCTACAATAAGTGAATGTAGTAACGAGGACAGATATGTTCCCGATTCCTCGGTTACAGGATTGCATTGATACGGTGGGCAGTGCCTCATTTCTTTCTAAAATTGATGTATTGACGGTGTACTGGCAAGCGCCACTGACACCAAAGGCTAAACAAATATCTGCCTTTGTTACATCAAGTGGATTGTATAAATGTCTAATCGTGCCATCTGGGTTTAAGAACACCCCAGCTACATTCCAGAGACTTATGAATCAAGTCGTAGCTGAAGTACCTAACAGTGCGGTTTATTTGGGCAATGTCGTAATAAAGAGCAACTCATGGGAAGAACATGTAAAGCAGTTAGAGAACCTGTTTAAACAACTGCAATTAGCTGGCTTAGTCATAAATCTGGCTAAAGTGAATTTGTAAAAGCCAGGGTAACTTACCCAGGTCACATTGTAAAGACAAGGGCAGTTGTTGCTGAGAACAGCAAAAGTCCATGCATTAATGGAATTTCCCATTCCAAAAGCCAAACGAGAAATTATGAGGTTTCTGGGAATATGGAGGTTTTATAGGAGGTTTGTACCTAATTTTAGCACAATAGCTGTACCTTTAACCAATTTGTTAAGAAAACAGGCAAAAGTAATATGGTTGGCAGAATGTCAAGCAGCCTTGAAAAGCTGAAGGCAATCGTAATGAATGAACCCGTGTTGGCCGCCTCTGACTATTCCAAACTTTCTAAAATGGCGTTTGACACTAGTGACCTGGGGATAGGTGCAACTCTATTACGAGATAACAAATTAGAGATAGAGCAGCCGGTGAGTTATTTTTCTAAGAAACTAAATCAATATCAGAGAAAGTACTCTACAGTCGTAAAGGTAATACTAGCATTGTTGTTGGCTCTTCAACACTTTGAAGTCTATATCACACACGATAACAAGGAAACTTATCTAATCTACACTGACTACAATCTGCTGGCATACATTGACAAGTTTGAAACTTGATATGCGAGACTGATTAAATGGAGTCTATTGCTTCAACCATTCAATGTAATGATTGTTCACATTGCCGGTAAAGATAATGCAATTGAGGATGACTTGGCTCAGGAGTAAATAACCGAAATCGGTTAATGCTTAAGATTGTGTAAGGGGGAAGGATAGATGAATGAGTGTAAGTCTCGTATTTGTTGTCTATGTATCACATACCCTGTGATGAAACACATTTTTTAAACGGCGTTTCATCTTTTTAAGTGTGGAGACATGTCAAGAACACATTTTTATTTTTTCTTGGACTATAGCTTTAAGATTGGACTGTGGCTTTAAAAGCTACTATGGCTGCAGTTTAAAAGAGACGTTCACAAGAGCAAGTTTCCACCAGAGAACCACAGACTGCAAGTGGTGAGAGACCACCTCGTGTCAGCCACAACAACTTGTAAAGAATTTGGAAGAAAGCAATCAAAGTCAATCCATCTAATCCTGAACTCCAGATTTGTGCTATTGAACTGTTTTATCCCACCTTTAAAATCAATGTTTTGTATGTCTTGTTTGTGTGTGTGCGTCGGTGCATGCATGCGTGTCTGCGTGCTTGTGTATGTTTGTGTATCGGGGTTTAAGAAGGGGTAGAATTTAAGTTATAGAGTTAAAAGTTAGCAGTTCATATTTCTTTCTTTTGCCACTAGTTACAGACAATTTGTTTAATAAACGGTTATTTACTTGTTCAATTTACAAACCTGGTGCTCATGTTCTTTTAACTTAAATTAATCAGTTAGGTAGAATTGGGGTAATTTGGTGATCTGATTAAACTTCTCACATTTATCACGTCACGGGGAGCAGTGGGGCTTGATATTACAGCGCATTATCCCCAGTGAGTCGTGACAAAGTTTGGGGGCTTGTCCGAGATCTTTTGGAATTAAAACCAAATCTTTTTTCTATCACCACATAAATTTGAAAAGGATAGAAAGTAGGAGAGTGAAAGGAAGGCAAATAGCTAGGGTAAAGAATGGATAGCTGGGGATACTTTGAGATCTCCTCGCCAGAGCAGGAAGGAAGGTACTGAGGGTGGAGGTGAAACTCGAAGACTGAAGTGTTACCACTGTAATAAAGTGGGGCACATTCGTTCAGAATATTGGAAGTTGCAAAGGAAGCCAATGGAACTTATTTGAGTTCATAAGAGTGAGTACAAAAAGGGAATTCAAAAAGAAAATACCACGGACCCAATTGTAGCTTTAACTACAAATAAGGAGATAAACACTCCTGTAAATGCAGGTGAAGTAAGTAAGGTAGATGAGAGACATAAAGGGAAGATAAACCCTTTTTCATCAAATGATGCAGCTAAACCCATAACTATATTAAGGGGCACAGGAGCTACTCAAACTCTTTTGCTGGAGAAGGACCTAGTTTTCTCTCCAGAGAGTTCAAAGAGAGCTGAAGTATTAATAAATGGGATAAGTTGTGCAAAGTGCAATTGGAATGTGAGTTGTCTGGATCAGTGGCTGTAGGAATGGTTAAGAAATTACCCATGGATGGAGTGGATCTGCTCCTGCAGAATGATTTGACAGGAGTGAAGGTTAAAGCTTCACCCATAATCACAGAAAGTCCAAAAGAGGCTAAAGAGAAACAACAGTCACAAGAAAAAGTTGCTGGTATTTTTCCATCGTCTATGGTGACAATGGCTAAAAAAGGTCCATCACCAGAGGAATAAAACAAGCAGATGTTAGAGTAACCAAAACTTTATTTAAGGATGAGGAAAATTGAAAGGAATTGTTTGGCATGACTGCCTCCATTGAGGCTCAGAAAGCAGATCCCGAGTTAAACAAATTAGCACAATCAGCTCACACTGAAGCTGAGGCTGAAGGAGTTCCAAAGTGCTACTACCTTAAAACGGAGTTCTGAGGAGGAAGTGGAGACACCTCACAGGCTTGTGGCTGAGTAATGGACGATTGTTCATCAGATAGTGGTACAGCCCAAATATCATTAGGCGATATTGCGAGTAACACACAAGATTCACATGGGAGGGTTTGTAGGAATAGGGGAAGCCCAAGCATCAATCAATAGGCATTTTACATGACCAAGACAAGGACATAGTGCAATTTTGTAGATTGTGTCAAACATGTCAGGTAGTAGGTAAATCTCAACATGTAATCAAACCAGCAGCTTTAATATCTATACCAGTTTTTGAAGAAACATTTAGTTGGGTATTAGTAGATTGTGTAGGGCCATTGCTCAAAACAAATGCCGGACATCAGTATATACTGACAATCATGGATATGGCCACCCGATTTCCAGAAGCTATTCCTTTAAGGACAATTACAGTGAATGTGGTAGTGGAAAAGTTAACTAAATTTTTTTACCCATTATGGCCTACTGATTTAAATACAATCTGACCAATATTCTAACTTCATGCCTAAAGCTTTCCAGGATATAATCAGCAGTTTGGGTATCAAACAAATAAATTCTACTGCTTATCACCCACAGACGCAGGGAGCTTCAGAGAGATAACATTGGACATTCAAAACCATGATTAAGACCTATTTCCATGAATATCCAAAAGATTGGAACAAAGGATTAGATTTCTTACTACTTGCCATCAGAGAGTCTCCCAAAGAATCTATTGGATTTAGTCCATTTGAATTGACCTATGGTCATGAATTAAGAGTGCCATTAAAATTGATGAAAGAAAAGTTCCTAAAGCAGAAAGGTGAATCATCCATGTTGGATTACGTGTCCTTGTTTGTAGAAAGACTTACAGCAGCATGTAAAGTAGCATGAGGGCATTTAATAATCTCACAAGCCAGAATGAAAGAATGGGCAGATAAACAGGCTACAACTAGAACATTCCAAGCAGGAGACAAAGCATTGGTACATTTGCAGGATAAACCCTTGAAAGCAAAATCCAGTAGCCCCTACAAGATAGTTAGGAGGGTCAGTGTAGTGACTTAGCTGATAGAAACTCCTGAGCGTAGAATGAAGAAACAGTTATGTCACATAAAAATGTTGAAGCAATATTTAATAGGAGATGATCAGAAAGAGCAAGTGTGCCCGATGGGAGGAGTAGTCGAGGATGACCAAGACAGTAAAAGTCAGGTAGAAGGAGAAGTAGACAGTGCACAAAGTGAACTACCTACAATTCAACAAGCCATTATGAAAATAATCGGACAGATAGACACTGTGTTTTTGTATTTAGAGGAAGGACCACGGGAAGGTCTAATAAGGTTACTTAGGAAGCATAAGGAAATTTGTATGGATACACCTGGATGTACTACGTTAACTAAACACAATGTGGATGTAGGAGACTCATTGAAGGTTGAGCCCAGCACAACGGGCTCAGTTAGAAACAGAGATCAAATATATGCCAGAAAATAAATTGATCAAGTCCAGCCAAAGCAGCTGGAGCTCGCAGGTCATGTTTGTTCCTGAGGCAGATGGATCCACTTGATTTTGTAGAAGCTACAATAAGTGAATGTAGTAAAGAGGACAGATTTGTTCCCGATTCCTCGGTTAGAAGATTGCATCGATATGGTGGGCAGTGCCTCATTTCTTTCTAAAATTGATGTATTGAAGGTGTACTGGCAAGCGCCACTGACACCAAAGGCTAAAGAAATATCCACCTTTGTTACATCAATTGGATTGTAACAATGTCTAATCATGACATCTGGATTTAAGAACACCCCAGCTACATTCCAGAGACTTATGAATCATGTCGTAGCTGAAGTACCTAACTGTGTGGTTTATTTGGGCAATGTCGTAATATAGAGCAACACATGGGAAGAACATGTAAAGCAGTTAGAGAACCTGTTTAAACAATTGCAATTAGCTGGCTTAGTCATAAATCTGGCTAAAGTGAATTTGCAAAAGCCAGGGTAACTTACCCAGGTCACATTGTAAAGACAAGGGCAGTTGTTGCTGAGAACAGCAAAAGTCCATGCATTAGTGGAATTTCCCATTCCAAAAGCCAAACGAGAAATTATGAGGTTTCTGGGAATGTGGAGGTTTTATAGGAGGTCTGTGCCTAATTTTAGCACAATAGCTGCACCTCTAGCCAATTTGTTAAGAAAACAGGCAAAAGTAATATGGTTGGCAGAATGCCAAGCAGCCTTTGAAAAGCTGAAGACAATCTTAATAAACAAACCCGTGTTGGCCACCTCTGACTATTCCAAACTTTCTAAAATGGCGTTTGACACTAGTGACCTGGGGATAGGTGCAACTCTATTACGAGATAACAAATTAGAGATAGAGAAGCTGGTAGGTTATTTTTCTAAGAAACTAAATCAATATCAGAGAAAGTACTCTACAGTCGTAAAGGAAACACTAGCATTGTTGTTGGCTCTTCAACACTTTGAAGTCTATATCACACACGATAACAAGGAAACTTATCTAATCTACACTGACTACAATCTGCTGGCATACATTGACAAGTTTGAAACTTGATATGCGAGACTGATTTAATAGAGTCTATTGCTTCAACCATTCAATGTAATGATTGTTCACATTGCCGGTAAAGATAATGCAATTGCGGATGAATTGCCTCAGGAGTAAATAACTGAAATTGGTTAATGCTTAAGATTGTGTAAGGGGGAAGGATAGATGAATGAGTGTAAGTCTCATGTTTGTTGTCTATGTATCACATACCCTGTGATGAAACACATTTTTTAAACGGCGTTTCATCTTTTTAAGTGTGGAGACATGTCAAGAACACATTTTTATTTTTTCTTGGACTATAGCTTTAAGATTGGACTGTGGCTTTAAAAGCTACCATGGCTGCAGTTTAAAAGAGATGTTCACTAGAGCAAGTTTCCACCAGAGAACCACAGACTGCAAATGGTGAGAGAGCACCTCATGTCAGCCACAACAACCTGTAAAGAAATTGGAAGAAAGCAATCAAAGTCAACCCATCTAATGCTGAACTCCAGATTTGTGCTATTGAACTGTTTTATCCCACCTTTAAAATCAATGTTTTGTATGTCTTGTTTGTGTGTGTGCGTCCGTGCATGCATGCGTGTATGCGTGCTTGTGTATGTTTGTGTATCGGGGTTTAAGAAGGGGTAGAATTTAAGTTATAGAGTTAAAAGTTAGCAGTTCATATTTCTTTCTTTTGCCACTAGTTACAGACAATTTGTTTAATAACCGGTTATTTACTTGTTCAATTTACAAACCTGGTGCTCATGTTCTTTTAACTTAAATTAAACAGTTAGGTAGAATTGGGGTAATTTGGTGATCTGATTAAACTTCTCACATTTATCACATCACGGGGAGCAGTGGGGCTTGATATTACAGCGCATTATCCCCAGTGAGTCGTGACAAAGTTTGGGGTTTGTCCGGGATCTTTTGGAACAAAACACAATGACAACTTGAGTGTAGGTTTAGTAAGTAATAAAAGCTAAAAGGAAACTATCAAAAGAAGATGGCACTGGAAACTACTAAAACCTTCCTGCAAGTGGATGTGACGTCTCTGACAATTTGACAAGGGTTCCCAAAAGCCAGGTTAACCAAATAGACAAGTAAGTTAAGAATAGGATTAGCTGCCAAAGTTAGGAAGGCAGAGATAATCAAAAAGATAACACAGCATTTAAAACTGGAAGAAATACCCGAGAGACCGAGTTCTCCAAGGGGTGATTCATTGGAATGGACTAAAATTCAGTTGCAAATAAAAAATATTGGAACTAGAGGCAGAAGAAAGAGAAAGGACATTCAAAAGTGAATTAGTGATGGTGAGGTTAGAAATGGAGGAAAGAGAAAATGGGAGAGACATAGAATTTCAGCTTAAAATGCTGGCAATTAAAAAAGAGACACCCAAAGGTGATGCAGGACTTAATTTCAGATCAGAATCCAATGAGGAAATGTTTAAATTTGAACAAGCTCTTCTAACATTTGAAGAAAGAGATGTTGAAGCATTCTTTATTTCATTTGAGAAGATAGCTAAACAGATGAATTGGCCAAAGGGAAACTGGACATTGCCCATACAGAATAAATTGACAGGTAGAGCACAGGAAATGTATGCTTCACTGTCAGAGGATGTTTCTAGAGATTATGATGTGGTGAAAAAGGCCATTTTTAGTGCATATGAATTGGTCGCTGAAGCATACAGACAGAAGTTTTGAAATTTAAGGAAACAGCCCAGGAAAACTTACATTGAATATGAAAGACTTAAACAAAGTAGTTTTGTCAGGTGGATATGAGCATTAGGAGTTGAAACTACCTATGAAGTTCTCAGAGAAACCATCCTCTTGGAAGAATTTAAAAACTCCCTACCTTCCGTAATGAGAACCAATGTGGATGACCCAAGGGTTGCAACTTCCAGGGGCAGGCAACAGTAATGGCTGATGATTATGAGCTGATCCATAAAACTAAATCTTTTTCTCTATCACCCCATAAATTTGAAAAGGATAGAAAGTAGGAGAGTGAAAGGAAGGCAAATAGCCAGGGCAAAGAATGGATAGCTGGGGATACTTTGAGATCTCCTCCCCAGATCAGAAAGGAAGTTACTGAGGGTGGAGGTGAAACTCGAAGACTGAAGTGTTACCACTGTAATAAAGTGGGGCACATTCGTTCAGAATATTAGAAGTTGCAAAGGAAGCCAATGGAACTTATTTGAGTTCATAAGAGTGAGTACAAAAAGTGAACTCAAAAAGAAAGTACCACAGACCCAGTTGTAGCTTTAACTACATATAAGGAGGTAAACACTCCTGTAAATGCAGGCGAAGTAAGTAAGGTAGATGAGAGACATACAGGGTTTTTATCTAAAGGGAAGATAAACCCTTTTTCATCAAATGATGCAGCTAAACCCATAACTATATTCAGGATCACAGGAGCTACTCAAACTCTTTTGCTGGTGAAGGACCTAGTTTTCTCTCCAGAGAGTTCAAAGAGAGCTGAAGTATTAATAAATGGGATAAGTTGTACAAAGTGCAATTGGAATGTGAGTTGTCTGGATCAGTGGCTGTAGGAATGGTTAAGAAAATACCCATGGATGGAGTGGATCTACTCCTGCAGAATGATTTGGCAGGAGTGAAGGTTAAAGCTTCACCCATAATCACAGAAAGTCCAAAAGAGGCTAAAGAGACACAGCAGTTACAAGAAAAAGTTGCTGGTATTTTTCCATCATGTATGGTGACAATGGCTAAAAAAAGTCCATCACCAGAGGAATAAAACAAGCAGATGTTAGAGTAGCCAAAACTTTATTTAAGAATGAGGATAATTGAAAGTAAGTGTTTGGCATGTCTTCCTCCATTGAGGCTCAGAAAGCAGATCCCAAGTTAAACAAATTAGCACAATCAGCTCACACTGATGCTGAGGCTGAAGGAGTTCCAAAGTGCTACTACCTTAAAACGGAGTTCTGAGGAGGAAGTGAAGACACCCTCTTAGGCTTGTGGCTGAGTAATGGACGGTTGTTCATCAGATAGTGGTACAGCCCAAATATCATTAGGCGATATTGCGAGTAGCGCACAAGATTCACGTGGGAGGGTATCTAGGAATAGGGGAAGCCCAAGCATCAATCAATAGGCATTTTACATGACCAAGACAAGAACATAGTGCAATTTTGTAGAATGTGTCAAACATGTCAGGTAGTAGGTAAAGCTCAACATGTAATCAAACCAGCAGCTTTAATATCTATACCAGTTTTTGAAGAAACATTTAGTTGGGTATTAGTAGATTGTGTAGGGCCATTGCTCAAAACAAATGCCGGACATCAGTATGTACTGACAATCATGGATATGGCCACCCGATTTCCAGAAGCTATTCCTTTAAGGACAATTACAGTGAATGTGGTAGTGGAAAAGTTAACTAAATTTTTTTACCCATTATGGCCTACTGATTTAAATACAATCTGACCAAGATTCTAACTTCATGCCTAAAGTTTTCCAGGGTATAATCAGCAGTTTGGGTATCAGCAACTAAATTCTACTGCTAATTACCCACAGACGCAGGGAGCTTCAGAGAGATAACATCAGACATTCAAAACCATGATTAAGACCTATTTCCATGAATATCCAAAAGATTGGAACAAAGGATTAGATTTCTTACTACTTGCTACCAGAGAGTGTCCCAATGAATCTATTGGATTTAGTCCATTTGAATTGACCTATGGTCATGAATTAAGAGTTCCATTAAAATTGATGAAAGAAAAGTTCCTAAAGCAGAAAGGTGAATCATCCATGTTGGATTACGTGTCCTTGTTTGTAGAAAGACTTACAGCAGCATGTAAAGTAGCACAAGGGCATTTAATAATCTCATAAGCCAGAATGAAAGAATGGGCAGACAAATAGGCTACAACTAGAACATTCCAAGCAGGAGACAAAGGATAAACCCTTGAAAACAAAATCCAGTGGCCCCTACAAGATAGTTAGGAGGGTCAGTGTAGTGACTTAGCTGATAGAAACTCCTGAGCGTAGAATGAAGAAACAGTTATGTCACATAAAAATGTTGAAGCATTATTTAATAGGAGATGATCAGAAAGAGCAAGTGTGCCCAATGGGAGGAGTAGTCGAGGATGACCAAGACAGTAAAAGTCAGGTAGAAGGAGAAGTAGACAGTGCACAAAGCGAACTACCTACAATTCAACAAGCCATTATGAAAATAATCGGACAGATAGACACTGTGTTTTTGTATTTAGAGGAAGGACCACTGGAAGGTCTAATAAGGTTACTTAGGAAGCATAAGGAAATTTGTATGGGTACACCTGGATGTACCACAGTAACTAAACACGATGTGGATGTAGGAGACTCATTGTTGATTGAGCCCAGCACAACGGGCTCAGTTAGAAACAGAGATCAAATATATGCTAGAAAATAAATTGACCAAGTCCAGCCAAAACAGCTGGAGCTCGCAGGTCGTGTTTGTTCCTGAGGCAGATGGATCCATTTGATTTTGTAGAAGCTACAATAAATGAATGTAGTAATGAGGACAGATTTGTTCCCGATTCCTCGGTTAGAGGATTGCATCGATATGGTGGGCAGTGCCTCATTTCTTTCTAAAATTGATGTATTGAAGGTGTACTGGCAAGCGCCACTGACACCAATATCCACCTTTGTTACATCAATTGGATTGTAACAATGTCTAATCGTGCCATCTGGGTTTAAGAACACCCCAGCTACATTCCAGAGACTTATGAATCATGTCGTAGCTGAAGTACCTAACTGTGTGGTTTATTTGGGCAATGTCGTAATATAGAGCAACACATGGGAAGAACATGTAAAGCAGTTAGAGAACCTGTTTAAACAACTGCAATTAGCTGGCTTAGTCATAAATCTGGCTAAAGTGAATTTGTAAAAGCCAGGGTAACTTACCCAGGTCACATTGTAAAGACAAGGGCAGTTGTTGCTGAGAACAGCAAAAGTCCATGCATTAATGGAATTTCCCATTCCAAAAATCAAACGAGAAATTATGAGGTTTCTGGGAATATGGAGGTTTTATAGGAGGTTTGTACCTAATTTTAGCACAATAGCTGTACCTCTAGCCAATTTGTTAAGAAAACAGGCAAAAGTAATATGGTCGGCAGAATGCCAAGCAGCCTTTGAAAAGCTGAAGGCAATCTTAATAAACGAACCCGTGTTGGCCGCCTCTGACTATTCCAAACTTTCTAAAATGGCGTTTGACACTAGTGACCTGGGGATAGGTGCAACTCTATTACGAGATAACAAATTAGGGATAGAGAAGCCGGTGGGTTATTTTTCTAAGAAACTAAATCAATATCAGAGAAAGTACTCTACAGTCGTAAAGGAAACACTAGCATTGTTGTTGGCTCTTCAACACTTTGAAGTCTATATCACACACGATAACAAGGAAACTTATCTAATCTACACTGACTACAATCTGCTGGCATACATTGACAAGTTTGAAACTTGATATGCGAGACTGATTTAATGGAGTCTATTGCTTCAACCATTCAATGTAATGATTGTTCACATTGCCGGTAAAGATAATGCAATTGCGGATGAATTGCCTCAGGAGTAAATTACTGAAATCGGTTAATGCTTAAGATTGTGTAAGGGGGAAGGATAGATGAATGAGTGTAAGTCTCATGTTTGTTGTCTATGTATCACATACCTGTGAAGAAACACATTTTTTAAATGGCGTTTCATCTTTTTAAGTGTGGAGACAAGTCAAGAACACATTTTTATTTTTTCTTGGACTACAGCTTTAAGATTGGACTGTGGCTTTAAAAGCTACCATGGCTGCAGTTTAAAAGAAATGTTCACTAGAGCACGAAGAAGAAAATATACAATGTTGCTATCTCCTAGAACAGTGTGTGCCAGGTTGGACAAAATGGTTGGACCAAGTGGTCAGGTTTTGTGTGAGGATAGTGCAGTAGATCAGCTCCTAGCCTGAAAAGAGGAAAGTCCTAAAACCTTTTCTGTGTTTTCTAAGACTCCAGTAATCCTGCCATAGTAGCTAGCTTGCTATTCCCCGCATCACTATATCTTGCCTTCTTTGAGAAACCCCTATCAGGGGGAAAAGGGGAAAAATCACCTGCAGATACATTAAAAGCAAGACTCAACCAGAGAACCACAGACTGCAAGTGTTGGGAGACCACCTCGAGTCAGCCACAACAACCTGTGAAGAATTTGGAAGAAAGCAATCAAAGTCAACCCATCTAATCCTGAACTCCAGATTTGTGCTATTGAGCTGTTTTATCTCACTCATAAAATCCATGTCTGGTGTGTCTTATACATGTGAGTGTGTGTTTGTGTATAAGGGTTTAAGAAGGGGTAGAGTTTAAGTTATAGAGTTAAAAGTTAGTTCATGTTCCTTTCTTATGCCACCAGCTACAGACACTTTGCTTAATAAACAGTTATTTACTTGTTAAGTTTACATGGTGCTCATATTCTTTTAACCTAATTTAAACAGTTGGTTGAATTGGGGCATTTTGGTGGTCTGATTAAACTTCTCACATTTGTCACATCTCGGGAGCAGTGGGGCTTGTTACTACAGCGAACTATCCCCAGTGAGTCACGACAGTATGTTCATAAGGAGGTTCGTATGTATCTTGTTGCCCTCTCACTTGGCCTGTGTATATCTCTTTGCAGCCTCTTTATGTCACAGCTCACGTACTCATGTGGCATATGAGCAGAAAACATAGATACATTACTCTTGGTTTTTTTCATCTAAGTCACTAATATAGATTATAAATAGCTGAGGCAATAGCATTGATCCTGACGGCACTGCACTAGTCACAGCCTGCCAACTTAAAATAAACCATTTATCCCTACTCCCTGCTTTCTGTCTAATCCTCTGTCCATGTTAATATATTACCCCCAACTCTATGAACCCTTATCCTGCACATTCATTAAATGGCTCCTTCACCATTTCCGCCAACTCCAGCATGATGCCACCACCAAACACATCATCCCTTCACCCCCACTGTCGGTATTCCATAGGGACTGTTCCCTCCGTGGCACCCTGGTCCACTCCTCCATCACCCCCTACACCTTAATTCCCTCCCATGGTACCTTCCCATGCAATCACAAAAGGTGCACCACCTGCCCTTTACTTACCCCCTCCTTATCATCCAAGGGCCCAAACACTCCTTTCAAGTGAAGCAGCCCTTCATTTGCACTTCTCTCAATTTGGTCTACTGCATTCGTTGCCTCCTCTACATTGCAGAAACCAAACGCAGACTGGGTGGCCGCTTTGCGGAACACCTTTGGTCTGTACGCAAGCATGACCGAGACCTTCCTGTTGTTTGCCATTTCAACACTCCACCCTGCTCTCATGCCCATATGTCCATCCTTGGCCTGCTGCATTGTTCCAGTGAAGCTCAACGCAAACTGGAGGAACAGTACCTCATCTTCCGATTAGGCATTTTACAGCCTTCCAGACTCAACATTGAGTTCAAGAACTTCAGATCGTGAACTCTCTCCTCCATCCTCACCCATTTTTGATCCCCTTTTTTCAAATATTTATTCTTTAATTTTTATTTTTCATCCTTTTTCCCACCTAGTTCTATTATTATTTTTTGAATTTATTTCCATTCATTGTTTTATCCCAACCTTTTAGCCTATTTTGATCTTTTTTCCCACACCATCCCCTCCTCCCACCCCACCCCCACTGAGGCCATCTGTCATTTGCTCATCCTGCTTTCTACTCTTAATGCCAACATTAGCACCTCCTTTAGCCAGTATCCTGGCTATCCATCAACAACACCCCTTCGATCTTTTGTTTATGACATCTTTTACAATCTCTCCTTTACCTCCACCTATCAGTGGCCTTCTATCCAGCTTCAGCTGTCTCACCCCCCCACCCACCCCCCCCCCCCTTATACAGTATATATTTCACCACATTTTTACTTCTCTTTAGTTCTGAAGAAGAGCCAAACGGACTTGCAACATTAACTCTGTCTTTCTCTCCACAGATGCTGTCAGACCTGCTGAGTTTTTCCAGCAATTTTTATTTTTGTTTCAGATTTCCAGCATCCACAGCATTTTTCTTTTACATTAATTAACCTATTGTATGGCACTTTATTGAATACATTTTTGGAACTCCAAGTACACTACATCTGCTGGCTCCCCTTTACTGACTTTGTTAGTTACATACTCAAAAACCTCTAACAAATTTGGCAAACACATTTTCTCTTTTGTAAAACCATGATTAGAACAGTCTTGGCCCAACTGGGACACCAGTCCCACACCCATGTGATTGACACTTAGTTGCTATCTAAAGTGGCCCAGCACTCAGTTATATCAAAAATATACCAGGATTTCCAGAAGAAAACCCACCATCACCGTCTCAGGTCAACTAATGTTTGGCAATAAATATCTGTTTTGCCAATGACACCAAAATCCTGAGAATTAATCACAGCCAGCCTTTTCAACGAGATGTCTTGATGTCACAGTCAGGTATCAAAACAGGTACTTTGATAATTCAAGAATAAAAAAAACTTTTCAATATGTTACTCAGAACATTTCACTGGGAAGCACTTTGTGCAAGATAGACTGTCTTTTAGAACCAGCTAAATTGCAGTTTTGTAAGTACCTCATCATCAAAGCAAGCTAAGGAGTGCAGCAAATCAGTTTAATATTTTTGGTTTCATTATTGTTAGTCAATTCTACATCGAGGCCTTTCCAACAATGGTCCTTCACTTGCACATGCAAGTAGAACCTTATTGACAGGCTTTTAAAAGGATTTCTCCATTAAGGAGGAACATCTGCAGCATCAAAGGTTGTGACATATCAAGGGGTATTACAGTGAAAGGCTATTGCAAATGCCAGGCAGATTTTAATTCTGTTGACCTTTGGCAGCCAGCCATTAGCTGGGCAAAAAATGAAGAGCTGTATTATCTTGTCAATGAGGTGTCTAAAAGGTCATGCTCCTATCACTTGAAATGCATCTAAAAAGGTACAACACACAGAAATGCTGAAAGACAATGCTTATGGAAAAACACCAACAAATAAAACATAGTTCAAAGGAATTTAGAGAAGCTTCCATTATGCTCCAATATCAATTCATCTATGCAGAAAATAAAAAATTAAAAATGGGTAGTGGAGTAAATTGCATACAGAGACAATCGTGTCACAAAACATAACCTGAGCAATTTTATGATCAGTTCTAGATATCAAAGCAATCCAGGAATACAGGGATTGGGCAGGAAAGTCGAACGAAGTTCATCCATGATCTTATTGCCTGGTGGGGCCAACTGCATGAGCCATAAGGCTGACTCCTGCTCCTAGTTCTTATGTTCTTAATTGATGACACTTTGTGCAAAAAATTGCCAACCGCTGTATGCAGTACCAACTATTACCAGTGCTAAAATTTAACTTGAAGTCAAATACCTCAAAGTGGGCTGAGTGGCTTTGTGGATTAGAGGAAGGAAGAGTTTGAATTTATAAGGTGACATCCAATAACTCAGTACATCCCAAAAGGTTTCACAGCTAATGAAGTACAGATTCCCCCATTTAGAGGACTTTCCAATAGCATTTTCATTTTACAGCTGTTTTAATATAAGGTTCTTTCTTGAACAGCACTGCCAGTCACAACCTGAGATTTCAGTTTAGCTCAGTTGATAAGTTAATGCTGCGCATGCATTAAGGAACACACCAACTTTCAATTTCAGCTTCAATGCTTTTGTTGCTTTCAGTTTCCTCAACTAGTGATTTTTTGTAATCTGAATTATTTTTGTTTCATCATTCCTTTTTAATCCTAATGATCTTTATCATACAAAATTTAGGATGCATTGGAAATTATTTTGAGGTACACATTGAATAAACCTTTCCATTTAATGTTTTATTTATTTATTTATTCTTTCATGAGATGTGGGTATCGCTGGCAGGGTGAACATTTATTGCCCAACATAATTGCCCTTGAGGAGGTGGTGGTGAGTTGATTCCTTGAACCGCTGCAGCCCATCTGGTGCAGGTACACCTACAGTGTTGTTAGAAAGAGCGTTCCAGGGTTTTGATACAGCGACAGAGAAAGAACGGTGATATAGTTCCAAATCAGGATGGTGTGCGGCTTGTGGGGAGCTAGCAGGTGATCATGCTCCCATGCACCTGTTGCCCTTGTCCTAGGTGGTAGAGTGTTTCGAAGGTGCTGCAGTGCATCTTGTACAAAGCCAATTACATAGGTGTGAGGGGAGAACAGGCTAAGGCTGATTGGGTAAATAGCCTAAAAGACATGGCAGTAAATAAACAGTGGGGAACATTTAAAGAAACAATTCAAAATGTTTAACAAACATACATTCCACTGAAAAACAAAAACTCAGCAAGCAAAATCCATCCATGGCTTACTTAGCAAGTTAAAAATACAATTAGATTAAAAGAAAAGGTTTATAATATTGCAAAGCATAGCAGCAAGTCTGAGGATTGGGAGTGTTTTAGAAACCAGCAAAGGGTCGCCAAAAACTTGATAGAAGTGGAAAAAAAAAATAGAATATGAGAGTAAACTAGCCAGGAATATAAAAACAGTTTGGGCACATAGGAGCATAAGAAATAGGAGCAGAAGTAGGCATTCAGCCTGCTCTACCATTCACCTAGATCGTGGCTGATCTTCTGCCTCAATGCCATTGTCCCACACTACCCCCATATCCCTTGATATATTTAATATCTAGAAATCCATCGATCTCTGTCTTGAATATACTCATTGACTAAGGCTCCACAGCCCTCTGGAGAGAGAATTCCAAAGATTTATCACTCTGAATGAAGAAATTTCTTCTCATCTCAGCCCTAAGTGGCCCAGCTCTTATTCTAAGACTGTAGCCCCTTGTTCAAGATTCCCCAGCCATGGGAACCATCCTTCCAGCTCCTACCCTGTTGAGCCATGTAAGAATTTTATGTGCTTCAATGCGATCACCTCTCACCCTTCCAAGCTCTAGAGAATACAGGCCCAGTCTCCTCAATCTCTCCTCATACGACAATCCCGCCATCCCAGGGATCAGTCTGGTGAACATTCATTGCACCCCTTCTATGACAAATATATCCTTCCTTCAGTAAAGAGACCAAAATGGTATACAATACTCCAGGTGCAGTCTCCCCAGGGCTCTATACAATTGCAGCAAGATGTTGTTACTCCTGCATTCAAATCCTCTTGCAATAAAGCCCAATATGCCATTTGCCTTCTTACTTCTTGCTGCACCTGTACTATAGCTATCAGTGACTTATTAACAAGGACACCTAGGTCCCCTTGGAAGTCAACACTTCCCAATCTCTCACCATGGTTGGATCACCTTTTCCGCTAGGTTTTGTGCCTCAAAGGAATTTAAATTTGTTATAAACCATGCATTAATTCTTTAATTCTAGCCATTGCTTGTCTATTGTCATAGCTATTAATGTAGTTTCCCAATTTACCTCAGTCACTGTGCCCCCACTCTGGCTGCAGGAAGAGCAGCGTCATCACCAATCTACCATGGCTGGCAGTGGCAGCAGTTGTCAGTGCCAATGCCACACAGAAGAGGTTGGCCATCCAATACAGATGGAGGATGAAAGATCTCATCCGTGCAGCCAGGGTATGGCAACCATCTCATCACTCTAAACTCACACACTCAAGCCCATCACACATTCACTGGCATCTCACTCTCTGCCAGTTCAGCCTATTCTCACACACATACATGGATGGCTTTTCAATTGGCTGCAAGGCAAGGTCTGGCTTGGGGAAGGGGGAGAGGTGGCCTCAGGCAAGGGAAGGGGCTGCAGGACGAGAGCTGTACTGGAAAAGGGGGTATCCCAGGTTGTGTATGTGGGGGTACATATTGATCTATGCAAGTGGCCTCAAGATGGTGAGGGCTGAAGAGGCAGCCTCCAGAAGAGATGAGACCAGTCCCAAGGGAAGTTCAGCCCACCAGGTGTGTGTCACTTATGTGCTGTTATGAAATACATTGGTGTGTTTTCCAACAGCCATGGGTGGACGATCCAGCAGCGGCAGATGAGTCCTGCGGGCTGGCCTTATCATGATATGCCGATGTATTACAATGAGGTTCCCAATTTCCGATGGCTGGAAATGCAACCCACCATCAGCGAACTAAGCAGACAGACACAAACTGGTTTCACGTGGTTGTGAAACCAATCGTGCCATCGTGTCCACTCACACCACCGAACACACCCAAAGCTGGCAGGCACGGAAAATCCCTGCCCTAGTTTCAAATTAAACATGACTTTCAAACAATCTAAAATACTAAGGGAAGAATTTTCGGGTCGGCGAGTGGGAGCTGGGCCCGCTCGCCGATGCGTAAAATGACGCGTGGTGACTTCAGGTGGGCATCCCAATCACCGCGCATCATCTAGATTTTCAGTTCAGCGGGTGTGCACTCGAGTTGGCTGCGTGCCCACTGAACTTTCAAAGGCCTATTAAGGCCATTTAAATAGTCATTAAAACAATTAACAGGGCTGCTCGTCCAACCTTAAGGTTGGCTGGCAGGTGTAGAGCCCAGGAGCCCTTTGTATTTTTCATGGAACCTCATCCACGGGCAGGATGAGGTTTCATGAAGGTTTCATTAATTAAATAACTTTTTTTATCAAAATTCATGAACATGTCCCAGCTCATGTGACACTGTCACATGAGGGGAAATTTCTTAAATATTTCCTTTTCTTTATTTAAATTTTTAAGCCTTAAAGTAATCTCCCTGAGGCACCTCCGCAGGCCCCGGCTCAGGGAATCACCCCCCACTCACACAGGGAGTGCTCAGCAATTCCAAGCATGCGTCACACTAGGCGGGCCTTAATTGGCCAGCCCACGTAAAATGGCAGCATGGCCCTGATCGGGGGGCGCCGATCGGGTTCGTGCCTGCCCCCACCCAACCCCGCACAACCCACCCCACTGCCGACGTGGGGAAGTTTCTGCCCTAAGATATTATGTCACTCTTCCCTAGAGGCTCCTTTACAACAATGTTATTAACTAGCCCTTTCTCACTGCACAATACTAGATTTAAAATAACTCTTTCTCTAGTTGCTTCTTCAACATACTGTTCTAGAAAACCATCTTGCATACATTCCAGGAATTTAGCCTCCACAGCATTTGTGCTAATTAGGTTTACCAGCCGACACGTAGATTGAAGTCCCTATGATTTCTATATTACCCTTGTTAAATGTACCTCTAATTTCCAGATTTATACCATGCAGTAAGTGGCCTATAAACAACTTCTACCAATCTTTGCTGCCCCTTGTTGTTCCTTAGCTCCACCCAAATTGATCGTGCCTTGATCTTCTGATGTAAGATCCTCTCTCACTAAGGTACTGATCTCATCCTTTATTAACATTGGTACCCCACCTCCTTTTCCTTTTTGCCTATCCTCCCTAATTGTTGAATACCCTTGAATATTCAGTTCCTAGCCTTGGTCACCCTGCAGCTATGTCTCAGTATGGGAATTAGGTCCTACCTGTTTACGTCCATTTGTGACACCAAATCATGTTGTGAATGCTTTGTGCATTCAGGTAGAGTGCTTTTAGTTCCATCCTTGCCACTATCTTAAGTTCTGTCCCTTCCTGCAACACTCACATTATCAATTCCCTTTTTGCTAGCTTACTTTCTTGACTTGTCTCCTCCCTTTAACATATCATGCCTTCCCTCACTAGATTATACACTCCAACTACTTAGTTTAAAGCCCTCTCTACCAGCCTAGTTATACAACTTGCCAGAACACTGGTCCCAGCACAGTTCAGGTAAAGACGGTACAGCTCCCAATTTCCCCAGTAGTGGTGCCAGTGCTCCATGAATCGAAACCTATTTCTGCCACACCAACCTTTGAGCCATGTATTTAACTTCCTAATCTTGTAAGAGCTTGTAAGAGGAAATAGTTGAGATATTGAACACATATTTTGTGTCTGTCTTCACAGTAGGAGATACAAGGTGCAAACTGCAAATAGAAGGTAATCTTGGTGCCAAAAATAGTGAGAAAATTAAGGTAATTAATATTAGCAGAGAAAAGCTACTGGAGAAACTTAAGGGACTAAAATCTGACAAATCCCAAGGACCTGATGGCCTACATCCTAGGATTGTGGATAGCAGAGATAGCGGGTACACTGACAATGATTTTCTAAAATTCCCTAGATTCTAGAACATTCTCAGCAGATTGGAAGTTAGCAAATGTAACACTTGTTTTCAAGAAAGGAGTGAGAGAGAAAACAGGGAACTGCAGGCCTGTTAGCCTGACATCAGTCATTGGGAAAATGTTGGAATCTATTATTAAGGAAGTCTTAGCAATGCACTTAGAAAATCATAGTATGATCAGACAAAATCAACATGGTTATGGGAAAGGGAAATTGTGTTTGACAAATTTATTAGCGTTTTTTGAGGATGTTACTAGTAGGGTATAGATTAAAAGGAACCAGGAGATGTTGTATATCTAGATTTTCAAAATGCATTCAATAAGGTGCCACACAAAAAGTTAATAAGCAATATAAGGGCTCATGGAGTTGGGAGTAATATATAATACATAATCATGGACAGGAAGCAAAAAAGAGGCATAAATGGGGTATTTCCAAGTTGGCAGATTGTAAGTGAAGTGCTGCAAGGATCAATGATGGGACCTCAGCTATGAGCAACTTATATTCATTAGACAAAGAGACAGAGTGTAATGTATCTAAGTTTGCTAATGATGCAAAATTAGGTGGAAATGTAAGCTGTGAGGACAACAGTCAAGTTAAGTGAATGGGCAACAAACTAGTTGTTGGAGTATCATGCGGGAAATTGTAAGTTTTTCATTTTAGTCATAAGAATAGAAAAGCAGAATATTTTTTAAAAGGCATGAAACTTGTAAATGTTGATGTTCAGAGATACTCAGGTGTGCAGAAAGTTAGCTTGCAGGTAGAGCAATTTGGAAGGCAAATGGCATGTTGACTTTTATTGCAAGTTGGAGTACAGGGATAAAGAAGCCTAGCTATAATTGTATGAGGCTTTTGTGAGATCACACTTTGAATAGTATGTGCAATTTTGATCGCTGTATTTAAGGGAGGATATACTTGCATTGGAGAAAGTACAAGAAAGGTTCACTAGATTGGTTGCCGGGTTGAGAGGCTTGTCCTATGATAAGAAGTTAAGTAAATTTAGACTACTTTCTCTGGAGTTTAGAAAAATGAGAAGTGATTTCATCAAAATGTACAAGACTCTGAAAGGGCTTGACAGAGTAGACACTGAGGTTGTTTCCACTGGTTGTGGAATCTAAAGCACAGGAGCAGAGTTTCAGAATAAGGACATGATTATTTAGGGCCAGAATGAGGAGAAATTTGTTCACTCAAGGGTTGTGAATCTTTAGACTTCTCAGAGAATTGTGGATGCTTCATTGTTAAATATACTTAAGGCTGAGATAGACAGATTTTTGGTCTCTTAGGGAATCAAGGGATTTGGGGAGCAAGTGGGAAAGTGGAGTTAAAGTCCAAGATCAGCCATGAACATATTCAATGGCAGAAAAGGCTCGATAGGCTGTATGGTCTACTCCTGAGTTCTTGTAAAAAATTACAGGTCAGGAACATAGCTCAACTGTATTTCATGTTTTCTTATGGGAAAGTTATTTTCCTTTCTCGCGCTTTTATTTAGCATACCATTTTGGAAACATGTTAAGTTTGCTAAACAAGACATAGCTGTACCTTTAAAGTGTCATCATTTATCAAAGTTACGATGAACTTTTATAAAACACTGATTTGGCCTCAACTGGAGTATTGTGTCTAATTCTGGGCACCGCACCTAAGGAAGGAATGTGAAGGCTTTGGGGAGGGTGCAGAAAAGATGTACCAAAATTATTCCAAGGATGAGGGAAAGTTATCTAGATAGTTCGAGAAGCTGGGGTGCTTCTCCTTAGAAGAGCTAAATTTGGGAGGAGATTTGATGGAGATATTCATAATCATGAGAGTAGATAGAAAGAAACAGCTCCCATTGGCAGAAGGCTTAAGAACAAGAGGACACAGATTTAAGGCAATTGGCAAAAGAATCAAAAGCAACAAGAGGAAAAAGACCTAATGCAGTGAGTGGTTGGAATCTGGAATGCATTGCCTAAGAGTGTGGCAGAGGCAGATTAAACCATGGCTTTCAAAAGAGAATTGGGTAAGCACCTGAAGGACAATAAATTGCATGGCTACGAGGTAACAATGGAGAGCTGGGATTAGCTAAATTGCTCTTGCAGGGAGCTGCATGGGCTCATTAGGCTGAATGGCCTCCTCTGTACTGTAACCATTCTATGATTCTATAAGCACTTGGTCATTGGCCTGTTTAATATACAATATATTTCAGCGCAGACTGATGAAATAAAAGTTTCTTTTGTCTGCTAGATGCAAGAAACTAACAGGAGAACTCCTTTGCCATTCTATAAATAGTGCCATGGAATCTTTAAACAAATAGACAAGGCCTTGGTTTAATTTTTCATCTGAAAATGGCACCTTTGATAAGATCGAATTCCCTCAGCATGGCATTGTATTGTCAACCTAGATTGAGTGCTCAAGCTTGTCCATGACATTAGCTGCAGCATAATACATTGACCTCAGAATTCCAGTTTCCTACTGCACAACCAAGATGGGAGCAGAGCAGAGCTTCTGGCGTCTTGTGACCTAAGAAGTAGGCCCATTCTGAATCGAATGGAGGAGGGTTAATTTCACAGGCAGGGCAAGTGGCTTCACTGCATCAACACAGGTGCATCTCACTCTTCTCTGCTTCTGGAGCTCATTGTGATAGTCAGCTGTCCTGTTTGTGAGACTGCAAGAGCCTGAAAGTTCCAAATAAATAAGCCAGCAAATTATCTTCAGCTTGTAAGGGAGAAAATTACCATCTTATATTAATTTAATCTTTCTCTTGGGTACTCCTGCAGCTTTCGTAAAGCTCTGTATAAGACCTGCATTAGCTCTCAGTCCTGCTGGGCCCATGGGGAATAATGCCATGGGTTCATATTCCCCCAGATATTGATCCTGATGTTTTCAGCATGATTAGGGAGGGAAGGCAGGTGCAAGACTTGATTCTCCCCCTCTCCCCACCCTTAATGGAATTTAGGCCCCAGGGTGCATGGACAAAGCTTCTGATTCTTGGTCCCACCCCAAATTCCACCCTTCCACAAGCAATCCAAGTGCTCTCTAGTGCCGATTTGGTCCCAACACAAATTAGGTAGTAGAACATTATTCCAGTTTATCCCAAGCTGCACTATCAGAGGATAGCGATAAATTATATGCCACAAGTGTGAAGATTCCTTTCTCATGCTGAAAGCTTACAAATATGCTGAAAGATTATCCTTTTCAACTAGTGCTTAATGTAAGGATCATTAAGGATAAATGACTCGAATTACAGGGATCCACAGTTAACAATAAAGCACAGGCGAGGCTGTAAGTGGAAGATGGAACTAATATTTTGCAAAGATAGCATTATTGAGCTGGCCAGGGACAATGGTATTATATTTAACTGTTGCCAAAAAAAAGCATGAGGTAATTAAAGAACAATAAAATTTGCATTTATATAGCACCTTTACAACTTCAAGATATCCCAAAGTACTTTACAGCCAAAATTGTGAAATATAGGGAAAAATTTTCCCACCGTTGGCAGGGAGGGGGGTGGTTTGGAGGATCAGGCACAGGCAGGCACGCCTCCAATCGGCACCCCTGTTCAGGGGCACGAAAGAGCACACTGATCTCCCTGAGGCTAAGTGCTGCCTCAGGGAGATTGGCTCCAAACTTAAAGATGTTAAACAAACAATAGCAAGATTTCCCTGACATGTCCCCTCATGTGACACTGTCACATGAGTTGGGACATGTCCATCACTTTACTGAAACCTTTATTAAATATTTTAAACCCTCATGAAACCTCATTCCGCCCATGGATGAGGTTTCATGCTTTTTCTTAAGCCCGCCAGGGCTCTTGGCCTGCCCGCCAACCCAAAGGTTGGACGGGCAGGTCTACTAATGATGTTAATTACTTTTTAAATGGCCTCAAGTGGCCGTTGACAGGTAGGCGGGTGCACAGCTGATTTGGCTGCGCCCCTGTCAACCTGAAAATGGAAATGACGCGGAGTGACGTCGAGAGTTCCACCCAACATCATCCCGCGTCATTTTACGTGTCGGTGAGCGTGCCCCACCCCTGCTCCTGACCAGAAGGTCCTCCCCATAGTCACTGTTGTAATGTGGGAAATGCAGCAGCCAATCAAAATAGTACAAAACAGAATGCGATATTGACCGGATAATTTCTTTTAGTCATATTGGTGGAGGGATAAAAATTGGCCAGAACACCAGGAGCTAGTGTCTTAGGATATTTTATGTCCACATGAAAGGGCGCGTGGAGCCTGGGTTTAAAGTTGCATCTGAAAGATGGCATCTCCGACTGTGCAGAGCTTCCTCAGAACCAGGCAAAGATACAAGAGTGATATAACTGGCACCACATTATTAGCACATGGCCACAGGCACCTCTACCTCCAATAACCCAGTAAAGATACTCAAGATTGGCGTTGGCCTTTGTGTGTTACACAACTTTGCACTTCGAAGGATTTGTGTCATGGAACAGATGAGGGAAAGCAAGAAGGAGGATTCGGCCTCTGTGTCTTGCTTCTGACGGTTCTCAAATTCAGTTCCAATCCCCTTTTCTAAGCGGTGAATAGCAGCCCTTTAAAAGCTGCTGGTGGTAAATAAACCAACTGGTGCCTCTTCCATGCTCCCAGAATGTCATATTCTCAATGTAAATAAATGAAACGACCTTTGCCTCATTTTTCTTTTTTTGAAAAATATACTTTATTCGTAAAATATCTGGAAGAACATTACAAAACATTTCTAAATCACCATCACAAAAAGTGCAATTAGATTCAACTTTTACACATGGATCACGAGGTGCTTCAGTACAATCAGTGAATATTACAGTCATTTCAATATGGTCATTACAGTCTGTGCAATGGTATTGGAATTATCAACATACATCATGTTGCACTCTGAAGTGCTTCAATACAATTATAATAAAATTAGTATTCAATGCATCCATTCATTGTGAGTTATACAGCCCGAAGAGTCTATACAACTCCAGCCCCTTGGTGCACAATGGCAGAAAGGTCTTAGACAGCAACCTTTCCCCATTGCGCCTTTGCGCCGGCTGCCCCAAGCTTTAATCCCTCATAGAACTGGACCTTGGAATGTGCCAGTCTGCAACACTCAGTCAGGGACAACTCTTTGCACTGGAAGACCAACAAGTTTCGGGCAGACTACAGAGCATCTTTCACTGACTTGATGATCCTCCAGCTGCAGTTGATGTTTGTCTCAGTGTGTGTCCCTGGGAACAGCTCTTAGAGCACAGACTCCTGTATTGCAGGACTGCTCGGGATGAACCTCGACAGGAACCACTGCATCTCTCTCCAGACCTTCTTTGCAAAGGCACAATCTACAAGGAGGTGAATAACGGCCTCGTCCCCACCACAGCCACCTCGAGGGCAATGTGCAGAGGGGGTGAGACCCCTGGCATGTTGGAAGGATCTGATGGGAGTGCCTTTCTCATCACCAGCCAAGCTACATCTTGGTGCTTGTTGGAAAGTTCTGGCGATGAGGCATTCTCCCAAATGACTTTGACAGTCTGCTCGGATCCACCATCTCCTTTTCCCGCAGGGCCTCTAAGACGTTACGTGTCGACCACTGCCTAATGGACTTGTGGTCAAAGGTGTTTCCTTGCATAAATTTTTCCATAAGGGACAGGTGGTACAGCAAGGTCCAATTACTTGGAGCGTTCTGTAGCAGAGTGGCCAGACCCATCCTTCGCAACACCGGGGACAAGTAAAACCTCAAACACTTGGTGTTTGCCTACCGAGGGTCTACACACAGCTTGATGCAGCCACACACAAAGGTGGCCATCAGGATGAGGGTGATGTTGGGCACGTTTTTTCCCCCCTTATCTAGAGGCTTGTGTATCGCGTCCCTGTGGACACAATCCATTTCCGACCTCCTTTGCCTCATAGCATCAGGCCAGGCACTCAACAGACAAGAAGCAGTGATCTCTGGGCACATGTGCCAAGATCATGTCCTGTCTGACAAACTTTAAAGGCAGAGTATATGTGATTAAATGATAGAATGCCTTTCCCTCTCTTTCTGGACATGAATGAGCCAGACAATAATTCATCCAACAGCTTTTATCAAAAGCATTCAGAATTCTCCAATAGAATACATTATATGCATTTATCCCTAACTAACTACAAGTGTTTTCATGAATACTGTAATCTCCAGGATCCCATTACAGGCCGTTGTCTTGATTGTGTAATCAGTTTGTCTGTTGTGTATTCTCAGCAAAGTTGAATTGTTCATTGTTGTGCATTTAAAACAGCATAACTCACTTAAGGTTATTCTTAAACGTGTGCCAGAGAAACACTCAACAGAATTGTGATTTGCAGTTCAGGCCACATCAGTAAGGACTGCAGAAATAAAAGACCAACTTTGATGAAGCAAGCAAGGTGTTAGTTTAACATCTCATCCAAAGGACAGCACCTCTGGTAGTGCAGCATTCCCTCAGTACTTCATTGGAAGTGCCAGCCCAGAACCTGTACTCAAGTCTCTAAAGTGTGGCATGAGCCCACGATCTTCTAACTTCAATGAAAGTGCTACCCAATGAGCCATGGTTGCAACCTTAAGTAGGAAGTATTTTATCCATAAGCCCAGAAGTTGCTGCTGCTGATATTAGCAGACAGACATCAGATGAGTTCCTATGATAATTGTTATTTTAACATGAGTTTATTTTAAAGCCTCCACTCAAACAGCAACAAAGGAATGCTGCACGAATTTAAGAAGTCTTATTTCACTACTAAAAACTGAGAGGCTACAACAGCCTGGAAGGCCTGAAAGATTGCAGCTCTTCTTTATAGTAAAAAGAAGGCTGAAGGGTGGCTCGATAAAGATCTTTAAAATTGTGAATGATTTTAATTGGGTAAACATGGAGAAGCTGTTTCTACTTGCGAGGGAGACCAAATCTACAGGTCATACGTGTAAGAAAGTCAGTAATAAATCCAACTGCAACAACAACAAATTGTATTTATATCACGCCTTTAACATAATAAAATGTTCCAAAGCACTTCAGGGACATTGTAAAACAAAGTATGACACTGGAGCACACAAGCAAATCTTGGTCAGGGAGGTAGGTTTTAAGGGATGCCTTAAAGGAGGGAAGTAAGGCTGCTCTTTAAATATAGCACCCGGCATGATGAAGTGGCAAGATGATGCTGGCGAAAGAGAGCCCGCCTGCCATGGAAACGACATGTTTCCTGGGAGTGCATAATTAATGCACCGGTTTGGGATGATGTGACGTGAAAAGCCGCCAGAGCAGCCAGCGGGTAAAACAACATTTTACCCACACGCTACTGCGCTTAGTGCAAATCTGGGACGATTCTGCCCAATGGCTTCAGTCTTCTCAATGGTTCATTGAAGAAAATTTTGGATCACCCAGTATTGGATGTAGGAGAAGCAGTTTTGATGATTTAGAGACAGTGAAGAGATGGTGGTGAGGATGAGCTGGGTGGCATCATGTGGAAAGTAACGCTGTACCTTTGGCTGGAAATGCAGAATAGGGAATTCAGGAGAAACCTCTTTAGACAGACAACGGGGAGAATGTGGAACTCAGTAACATAAAGGGCTGGATTTTAGGTCCCACGGGCGGGCACACGCCCAACCTGATTGGACGTAAAATCGCTCGAGAAGACGCCCGGCGAACGTCCCTACATCATCTCAAACTCACACGATATTTCACTTGGCGGGCACGCGCAAAAGTCAGAAGCATACCCACCGGCAATTAAAGGCGCAAGTAAGCCTCAACGGTTCAACAGACTCCGATTTTTTGTGGCCCATCCAACTTTACGGTTGGTGGATGGATGAATTGACCAGGCAGCTTTTGCACTTTTCATCAAACCTCATCCAAGGGCCGGATGAAATTCCGTTAAGAAATAGAATAGAAATGAATATCTGTGGACAGCATTTTTAACAGCTATATTTTCAGGTGATTGACTGTAATGCATGGAGCAATTTTTATGCAGTTTCTTAAATCTTGATTTTAGTATTTTCAGGCCTGCAGCTCCTTGATGCAGCTGTCTGCCTTTAGGGAGCTTTCTCGCAGCACTGACTCGCACCCGTGGAAATGCCATCGCCCGCCCTCTCTCCGCCCCCACCCCAACAGCGCTTAGCTTTTCAGTGCGCACTTCACGCTAGCTGGTCGTTAATTGGCCAGCCAGTGCGAAATCGGGGTCAGGGGCCGACTGCGGTCAGGGGCCCACTTCCCAGCCCCATCAATCGCACGCGCTTACCAAAGGTAAAGTTCAGGCCAAAGAGCAGTGAGGTGAATAGCATAGATAAATTTAAAGGGAAGCTGGATAAGGGACAAAGGAATAGTTTGATATACTAATTAAGTTAAGTTAAGTAGGGCACGAGGGGGCTTATGTGGAGCATTAATATCGGAACAAATCAGTTGGACTGAATGTTCTGTTTCGGTGCTTAAATTCTATGTAATATTGTTAACAGCATTTCCTAGGCTGTAAGCATCAATGATTTGCAATTTTGACAAAAAGACAGATACAGCTACATAAAAGTGGCGATAGTGATGTGAAATTATCAGAACTGTTGCTTAATCATTAAGGTTGCAAACTGAGCAATTACTGCACCAAAATTTCTATTAAACCATATGCTGTTGCCATTCAGCTCCTCATGCCTGTGTCAGCCCTTTGAAGGAGATCCCCACTGTTCCGCTTAGCCATGCAAATTCTTTTTTTAAGTATATATCCCGAGCCAAAGTGCCACAAAGGAAGGCTGGTCCAAATGGTCTCATTCAATGCAGTATCGTTCCATCATTCTATGATTCATTATCTAATTCCTTTTTGAAAGTTACTATTGAGTCTGATTCCACCACCCTTTCAGGCAGTGCATGAAAGGAATGGCTGGACTAATCATCCAGAGACCCAAGTTCTGGCGACATGAGTTCAAGTCCCATCGCCTCAGCTGGTGGAATTTGAATTCAATTAATAAACCTGGAATGAAAAAGAGAGTCTCAGTAATGATGATTGTGAAATTATTGGATTGCCATAAAAACCCATCAGATTCACTAATTCCCTCAGAGGAGAAATTTGCCGTCCTAATCCACTCTGATCTACAAGTGATTCCAAGCCACAGAAATGTGGCTAGAGGAGAGTGCAAGAGGAGGACCTAGGGACAGGCTGCCTGCAGCACCTAGAATAAAGTGCAAGAGGACTCGGAGACAGGCAACACCTAGAGGAGCATGTGAGAGGAGGACCCCGGGACAGGCAGTCAGCAGCACCTAGAGGAGAGCGTGATAGGACGATCCTGGGACAGGCAGTCAGCAGCAGCGAGGGAAAAGTGCAAAAGGACCCGGGAACAGGCAGCCAGCAGCACCTAGAAGAGAGTGTGGGAGGAGGACTAGTTTCTACCAGTAATAGCAAAAGTATGACACCAAAGGAAGACAAGTAGGTGACTGGTGGGTATCTCTACAGTGCCTCTTTTGATTGGCCAAGTGGCTTAAATCAAGAGACATTATTACAGCTGAGAGTACAGTTAAGAAATTCACTTTTAAAATATTTAACAACCAAATTAATTAATTAAATAGAATAGAGATGACTGGGCAGTTGATGTGTTGCAGCTGTAGTATGAGGGGGCTGGTGGATGCCACTGCGATCCACAGTAACCACATCTGCAGCAAGTGTTGACTGCTCAAGGAACTTCAGCTCAGAGATGATGAACTGGAGTCCGAGCTGTGGACACTGCGATGCATCAGGGAGAGGGAGAGCTACCTGGACATTGTGTTTCAGGAGACAGTCACACCCCTTAGGTTAATTACATCAAATTTGGATCATGTTCAGGGACAGGAGAGTATGACTGCGAGTGAGGCAGGTATGTGGATCCAAACTTTAGCTTTGGAGTAGCCTCAACCAGTGCTCTTGTCCAATAGATATGAAGTTCTTACTCCCGATGTGGACGAGGGCACAGACTGCAGGGAGGATGAGTGAACTGACCACAGCACTGTGGTACAGAGTGTCATTCAAGTGGAGGGAGAAAAGAGAAATGTAGTAGTAATAGAGGAATAGTAAGGGGAATAGGTATTGTTCTCTACAGAAAAGACAGAGAGGCCCGATGGCTGTGTTGCCTACCTGGTGTCAAGGTTAAGGATATATTTCCTGGGCTTGAGAGGAACTTGGAGTGGGAGGGAAAGGAGCCAGCTGTTGTGGTCCACGTAGGTACCAACGACATAGGTAGGACTATGAAAGAGGTTCTGCTGAGGGATTACAAGCAACTAAATTAAAAAGCAGAACTACAAAGGATTACCACCTGAGCTACATGCACATTGGCATAAGGAAAATAAGATTAGAGAGGTAAATGCATGGCTCAAAGATTGGTGTGGGAGAAAAGGGTTCCAATTCATTGAACACTGGCACCAGTACTGAGGAAGGAGAGAGCTGTTCCACTGGGACAGGCTTCATTTGAAGCATGCTGGGACCAGTGTCCTAGTGAATTAAATAACCAGGGTCTTAGGTAGGACTTTAAACTAATTAGTAGGGGGTGGGGGAGGGTTCAATTGAAGGGAAGTTTAAAAGAATCAAAAAGAAACGAAAGAAGAGAGGTGCAGGATAGTGAAGAGGCAAACAATATTCAAAGTGTGAGAGGAAGGGGCAGGAAATATAAGCAGAAGAGTGCAACAGAAATCAGAACTACAATGCGCAATAATGGTCAAAAAAAATCAAAGCTTAAGGCTCTTTATCTGAATGCATGCAGCTTTTGTAACAAGATAGATAAGTTGATGACACAAATAGAAATAAATGACTTGATAGCTATTACAGAGAAATGGTTGCAGGATGACCAAGACTGGGAACTCAATATTCAAGGGTATTCGACAGTCTGGAAAAATAGGCAAAAAGGAAAAGGAGGTGGGGTAGCTTTGTTAATAAAGGAAAGCATCGGTACAGTGGTGAGTAGTGATATATGTGCAATAGATCATGATGTGGAATCAGTTTGGGTGGAAATAAGGAATAGCAAGGGGAAGAAGTCATGGGTGAGAGTCGTCTATAGTGAGTTGCCTCACTGTAGGACAAAGTATAAATTGGGAAATAATGGAGGCATGTAAGGAGGGCGCTACTATTGTCATGGATAATTTTAATCTGTATATTGACTGGACAAATCAGATTGGCAAGGGTAACATGGGAAGATGAATTTGCAGAGCAAATTGGGGATTGTTTCTTAGAGCAATACGTTGCAGAACCTACCTGGGAACAGGCTTTTTTTAGATCTAGTAATGTGTAATGAGGTGGAATTAATAAGAGATATCGTAGTTAAGGATCCTCTACAGGGTAGCTATCACAACATGGTAGAATTTCAAATTCAGTTTGAAAACGAGCAACTCGGGTCTCAAACCAGTGTCCTCAACTTAAATAAGGGCAATTACAGAGGTATGAAGAAAGAGTTGTCTAAAGCAGGCTGGGATAATAGACTAAGCGGAAGGTCAGTGGATGAACAGTGGAAGACATTTAAGCAGATATTTCATATCACTCAGCAAAAATTTATCCTGCTCAAAAAGAAGGACTCGATGAGATGTATGAGCCATCCATGGTTTAAAAAGGCCGTCAAGGAGAGTATCCAGTCAAAAGCTAAGGCATACAAAGCGATGAAAAGTAGTGGTAGGCTGGAGTATTGGAAATTTTTTAGGAACCAGCAGCAGGTGACTAAAAAGCTAATAAAGAGGGAGAAAATTGATTATGAAAGTAAATTGGTTAGAAATATTGAGACAAACAGCAAGAACAGAAAGAGAGAGGCTAAAGTGAGCATGGGATCATTGGAGGATGCGACTGGAGAATTGATAATGGGGAACAGGGAAATGGCAGATAATTTAAATTAATATTTTGCATTCGTCTTTTCGGTGGAGGACACTATAAACATCCCAAAGATATAAGCAGGGAGCTAATGGAAGGAAAGATCTTGTAACAGTCCCTAACATGAGGGGCAAAGTATTTGACAAACTAATGGGACTAAAGGCAGACAAGCCACCAGGGCCTGATGGCCTGCATCCAAGTGTCTTAAAGGCAGGGATAGTGGATGCATTGGTCGAAATATTCCAGAACTCACTGGATTCTGGGAGCGTCCCAACAGATTGGAAAACCAGTAATGTGATGCCCCTGTTCAAGAAGGGAGGGAGACAAAAAGCAGGAAACTGTAGGCCAGTCAGCCTAACATCTGTCATTAGGAAAATGTCAGAGTCCATTTTTAGGGAAGAAATAGCAGGCTATTTAGAAAAGCTTAATGCAGTCAAACAGAGTTAACATGGTTTTGTGAAAGGGAAATCATTTTTGTCAAATTTGCTAGAGTTCTTTGAGGATATAACAAGCAGAGTTGATAAAGGGGAACTGGTAGATGTAGTATATTTGGATTTCCAGAAGGCATTTGATAAGGTGCGACATAAAAGGTTATTGCACAAGACAGGAACTCACGGTATTAGGGGTAATATATTAGCATGGATTGAGAATTGGTTAACACACAGAAGATAGAAAGTTGGGATTAATGAATCTTTTTCAGGTTGGAAAGATGTAACTAGTGGAGTGCCACAAGGATCAGTCCTAGGGCCTCAATTATTTACTATCTATATTAGTGATTTGGATGCGGGGACAGAGTGTAGTGTATCCACATTTGCTGATGATACAAAAATAGGTGGGAGGGCATGTTGCGATAGGACATACTGAATCTGCAAGGGGATATAGATAGGTTGAGTGAGTGGGCAAAAACTTGGCAGATGGAGTTTAAGGTAGGAAAATGTGAGGTCTTGCACTTTAGTAGGAAGAATCAAAAGGCAGGCTATTATTTACATGGAGGGAAACTCCAAAAAAGTGCAGCACAGAGGGATCTGGGTGTTCTTGTGCATGAAACACAAAAAAAGTTAGCATGCAGGTGCAGCAAGGAATTATGAAGGCAAATGGAATTTTGGCCTATATTGCTAGGGGGTTGGAGTTTAAAAACAAGAAAGCCTTGTTACAGTTGTACAGGGTATTGGTGAGGCCGCACCTGGAGTACTGCTTACAGTTTTGGTCCCTGTATTTAAGAAAAGATATACTGGTGGAGGCAGTTCAAAAAAGATTTACTAGGCTGATCCCTGGAATGAAGGGGTTGACTTATAAAGAATGGCTAAACGGGTTAGGCTTTTATTCATTGGAGTTTAGAAGAATGAGCGGTGATCTTATTGAAATGTACAATAGTCTGTGGGGGCTTGAAAGGGGAGATGCTGAGATGATGTTTCCACTAGTGGGAGAATCTCTAACTAGGGGTACATAGTTACAGAATAAGGGGACACTCACTTAAAACTGAGATGCGAAGGAGTTTCTTCTCTCAGAGAATGTCTGGAATTCTCTAATTCAGAGAGTTGTGGAAGCTAGATCAGTGAAAGTATTTAAAGAGGAGGTAGATAGACTTTTGGAGTATCGGGGATCTGACAGTTAAGAGGATGTTGGCACGAAAGAGGAGTTGAGGCCTGAGGCAGGTCAGTCATGATCTTTCTGAATGGTGGGGCAGGCTTGAGGAGCCGAATGGCCTACTCCTCCTATTTCTTATGTTCTTACATTCTTGTGTTCTGAACTGCCCTCTGAAATGACCTTAAAAAGCCATTCAAATGTATCAAACCACTACAGAAAAGTCAGAT